>NC_133384.1:30872885-31018457 GCF_049309525.1 Garra rufa
ATATATATATTATATATATAAATATATATATATATATATATATATATATATATATATTATATATTTTTTTTTTTTTTTTGGAGTGCAAAAACATACAACATGGTAAACGACAAAAAAACAACAACAACAACAACAACAAAAAAATACCAACAACAAAAACAGCAATGATAATGAATGAAAATTAGCAAAAATGACAATCTGAATAATAGTAATGCTATAAGTAGTATTGGCATGTTTAGAAATAATAGAAATAACCATAAATAGAAATAATAGGAAGTAACAACAACAATAATAATACTAAAGATAGTGATGATAACGATGATATTTTGTGATGAAAGTAACAGTAATATCAATAATAACAGTAATAATAATAATAACAAACAATACTAAAGATGGTGATGACAATAATATGTTGTGATGATGGTAACAGTAATTATATTAAATAATAAAAAATATGTGTGTATATATATATATATATATATATATACATATATATATATATATATATATATATATATATATATATATTTAATAATTATATATTATTATTTATGTATTTTACAATATTTTTTTCCCCTGTTTAATATATGTTAGAGGAAAAAATAAATAAAATTCAATAACTTGCCTCCAAAAAAACAAAACAAAAAAAAACATATATATATATATATATATATATATATATATATATATATACACACACCACAAAAAATATTTAAAAGAAAAATATGTTTATAATATTTAAAATTAAATATTTATATATATATATATATATATATATATATACACACACACACACACACACCACAAAAAATATTTAAAAGAAAAATATTTTTATAATATTTACAATTAAATATTTATATATATGTATTCATATATATATATATATATATAGTTTTTTTTTTTTTTGATAAAAGTTGATCACTTTTTTCCATTTAAGGTAGGTCTGTATCCTATTGTACTCCACCTCTGAGACTACAACAAACCCGATATTGCTCACACGAGTCAGGCTTACTGATTAATCCACACCTTGCTGCTAATGTGACATTACCGTGATCAATTCATTGACAGCAAGAAACAGCAATTGCTTTGTGGAAATTGTTGGAAAGCTCTGGCTCACACCCAGACGCCTCAATGAAAGTCAGTGCGGGTCTCAGCCTCGCTAATAAAAGATGTCAGTTCAGTAAGATGAGAGCGAGTGTGGATTTAATTGGCAATCAGGAATTTATTTTCCCCTCCGAGTTGAGATTTGCACATCATCTGATAATAATGGCAGAAATAGCTTTCAGCAATACTGACCTTTATCTGACCTTTAAAATGATGAAAATATTTTAGATTCCTCTCAGTGCTGGGGCCGGTAACGCACAGATGGAGTTTCACCTACACGAACGCCACAACGCCAGCAGCTAATATTTTCTGTTTCTTTCAGTGCTGTGTCTGTATGTCTATCTGTCCGTCATTTTCCCATCCGGGTTCCTTCATACACCCACACACACATATGTCCTGCTGAACCAGTCCTTTTCAAATAAGTTGTTTCACTTGACAGCCATCATGCAAGTATGTCTCATATCTACTTAAAAGAATAAGACTGATATCACTAAAATGCTGACTAAATTTAAAGAAATAAAAACTTTAAATTATTAATTAATTCATCCATCCTTCCATCTATCCATCCATCCATCCATCCATAAGCTTAGCCAGCAATTTAGGAAATTTCAAAATTAAATAAAAAAATAGTTAGATAAATGAATGAATGAATAAATACAATGATACCACTTAATTTGTAGTTGTACAAATTATTTAATATACTAAAACATTGAAAAAAGTAAATATTATATGTATACATATGTATACATATGTACATATTATATATATATATAATCATATTGTGTACAATTTAATAGTACAGTTTTGAACTAAATTACATACTAATATCAGTACATACTAGTAAATCAGATATCAGCTAAACTCCTGGCTAGATTTTTATTAAAAATCCATACATTTATTCATTCATTCATTCATTCATTTATGCAGCCTATGGAGTATGGAGGACCAAACCTGAGGGTAAAAAATTATATATATATATATAAAGTATATATAGGTAAATAAATGAGTATACAAATATTAGGAAAATAAATAAATGACTAAAATAAGTGTAGTTCATTTGTAATAAAATTTAATCTGAAATTTATTTATTTATTTATTTATTTTTTCTTTGTATTATTTTCTGTATTCATTTTTTACATTAATCTTTAATTTTTTTTAACTTTTATGTAGTTATTTATTTAAAATACATACATATATATATATATATATATATATATATATATATATATATATATATATATATATTATTTTTTATGTATTTATTTTCAGATTTATTTATTTATTTTTATTTATTTAATTTTTTTACTTATTATTTGTGCCTTTCCATGTCAGAACAACCAGATTTCAGAAACTTTGTCGGCTAATTAAAAAAAATTAATTTGTTTTTTGAAGAAAATAAATAAATAAAATACATAAATAATTGTATAAAATAAAAGTAATACATGCATAATAAAATGTAATTCTGAATTAATTTTTATTACAGTTTTCCTTTATGTACTGTTTTCTGTATTTAATTTAAAACATTCATTCTTTTTTAAAACTTTTATTTACATATTCTTTCATTTATTTTTAATATTTAATTAATTAAGTAATGCATTTATTTATTTATAAATGTATTTATTTCCAGAATTATATATATTTTTAAATGTATTTATTTTTCAGATTTATTTATTTGTTTTTCCCCCCTTTTATTTACTTTTTACTTAATGTATGTGGCTTTCCATGTCAAATCAACCAAATTTCAGAACATTTCTCAGCTAAATATTTTTTATTATTATTATTTTTTTTTTTTTGTTAATATGTTTACTGAAGAAAGATAAGCGTGAAGAAAACCAAAATAGAAAATTATATTATATAATATATATTACAAAGAGTAATCCACTATTTTGTAGAGGGAGCTCAAAATGACAGTTTTCACTTGAGATTGCAAAACTGCAAAATTAAATGTATAATTAATTAATTAATGTAATAGAAGGAAAATAAATAAAGACATAAATAACTTGAAAAGTAAATGTAGTTGATTTGTAATAAATGTACTATTTATTGTACTTATTTATACATTTTTTTTTACTCTTTTTTAAACTTAAAAATTTTATTTACATATTCTTTCATATATTTTTAATATTTTAATAGTTCATTTTGTTTAAATGTATTTATTTATTTTTAAATGTATTTTTATTTTTTACTTAATATATGTGCCTTTCACTGATCTATAACAGAGAACTACATAGATCAGTGGTGCCTTTTCATGTTAACCATCATCAACCAAATTTCAGAACCTTTCTCAGACAGTTTATCTTTTATATATATATATATATATATATATATATAAATATAAGGCAAATAGAAATACAGAAGAAAGCCAAAATATTGAATGTCATATTTACTGAGTAATCCACTATTTTGTAGAGAGGGCTCAAAATGACAATTTTCACTTGAGATTGCAAAATTACAGGGGTAAAAATGACAAGAAAGATGGCAGAATTATTGTTTTATTTTTACACAGAGATTGGTAGGTCTATTAGTACAACTTTGGCAGTCTTTGTTGAATTATATGCCAACGGTGACAGTTCAAAAATGGGAAAAGGCACTTTTCGAGTTTGTTCTTCAACGTTTTCATGGCCATAAGCCAAGAAGTATTAAAGGCATCTTAATATCCTTTTAGATTTAGGTTTTTAGGAAACTTTTTTTGGCATCTTAACTTTTAAGGCCCTATATGGTAAAATATTAAATACAAAGATGGTTGGAGCCCAGTGCACTGTTCAGAAATATGTCTGTGTGTTTATACCTGTGTATATCCGTGCTGCTTATCAGTGCAAAGTGCTCGCTAACATTAATATGTAACATCCTGCAAGGCTCTCTCTCTCTGATGTAGTTGTGCCTCCAAAAGGAGAGTGAGTCGCGTGTTATCGCAGCCAAGCAGAGTGATGTTATCTGCAGCGTTCGACTAGTTTCCATTAGGGAATTACCAGGTAAGGTTGGGGGGGTTTGGAGGGTAGGGGCCGCGGTGCAGACCTGCGGTAATGAAGGAATTCGCCTTCGTTGTTCGGCCAGAGGAGTATATCAGCATTTCTACATTACTCCACACGCTGGGCCTGCACTACGAGGAGATTATGAAAGAGACCGGGATCGTACATCAGCCTCTGTGTGCTGCTGACACAACCCAGAGATAGACCCAAGAAGAATCGCAGCAAAAGCCTTTCAAAACAAGAGACACCTTGCATAGAAACGAGACTGTAGTCTCTGGGTTTGTACTGGCAGAGATTAAATCCAACTGTATCAGGAGGCAAATCACATGAGCTTCGCTGTCTGCACTCCTATTGGTAGTCAACGGATCACATTGATGCTCATTTGCATAAGACTTTATGGAGAACAGGCAACAAGCCTAGTGCATAAATTCTGCTTTCTATTTAATTCTGTTGAACTCCAGTAAGCTGTATTTGAATGAAATACAGACCACGTGTAAGAAATAATACTGTAGGTGTCACATTTTACAAGAAAACAAATTCAATTCAACATGAGATGACATTACAGAAGTAAAATTGCTATAATGGATAATCAATGAGAACTAAAGTGTGTGGTGGATCATTGTTAAATGTCATTTAAAGTGTTTCATGGTTTCCACAAGATATACTAAGCAGCACAACTGTTTTCAACATTGATAATAATCAGAAATGTTTCTTGAGCAACACATTAGCATATTACAATGATTTCTGAAGGATCGTGTGACTGAAAACTCAGCTTTGTATCACAGGAATAAATTACGTTTGAAAGCATATTTAAATAGTAAACCACTGTTTTATATAGTAAAAATATTTAACAATTTTACTGTATTTTTGATCAAATAGACACAGCCCTGGTGAGCATAAAAGATTTCTTCCAAAAACATTCAAAAATCTTACCAATCTCAAAATGTATTAGTAATTTTTTAAAAAGAAATTAAATGTTAATTCATATTCTAGTCACATTTTCATGATTAAACAAACACTACATACATTACATACACTATCAGAAAAATATAAAAAAACTTTTATATTTTTACATTAACAATGTAATCAATATTATATTTATTAAAGCCAAGTATGAATCTTATCAAGTTAGTTTTAAGCATTTTACATTTATTCCAAAATAACATCTAAAGGCAGTAACAATAATTAAGAAAAAAGCTGCAAGCAGCAATTAGGGGGCTAAGCACATCAGTGACAAAATTAGGAGCTAAGCATGGCATCGAGCATCAGACCAACTGTAGAAATTAGACAGAAAATTAAAACCATTTTAAGATGATTATAGTCAAAATGATTGAAAAATCATATACACAACCACTACTAGTATAACTAATAATTTTTGACCAATAATTTTTGGCTCTGTTATCAAATAAACGTGGTGCGTTCTTTGTGAGGTGCGATGGCTCAAGTCATTTTGGCATCATGTCTTAAATTTGTAGTGGCGCTATACAAAAACAGCTTCATTTATCAACATGAAATCTATAACTTTATGCCAGGATGGTCTAAAGATGAGTTAAATTTGGTGAAAATTGGACCAATGGGCTAGGAGGAGTTCGAAAAAGTCACATCTCAAAATAGGGGAAGTTCGGCCGACTATGGCAAAATTGGTATCTATCTTCTCGGCATGACCCAAAGAATATTTTGAGACCAGTTTGTTTACAATAGGCTAATCTAATGAAAAGTTCTAAGCATTTTTTAAAAATTTATTATTAATGGTTAATGAAAGGTTTATCAGTTTTAACCAATAGCTGGCGCTGTTACCAAATTGATATGGCATGGTCAGTGTGAGGTGACAATGGCACATATAAAGTTTGGTGTCAATATGTCAAATCTTTGCAGAGATACAGCCTCATACAGAGTTTGGGATTATTCCATGTGTTAAATGATATCCATTTTGTATATCGACACAAAATCCATACATTTTGGCCAGCATGGTCTGAAGATGATCAGAGTCAAATTTGGTGAAAATTGGATGAATAGTCTAGGAGTAGTTTTCAACGTAAATTAAAATACCAAAATTGGCAAAACTGGTATCTATGTTCTTTGCATGACCCAAAGAATAGAAGGCCAATTTAATTAAATGTAATTTATTATAATTTTTTTTACATTTTCATCATAACTTTTGACTTTTAGTTTTTGGCACTGCCCCACTTTTTGAGCACTGTCAGAGTGTGGTGCCGAAGACACACTTAAAATATAGCATGTTATGCCTAAATTCAAACTGGCCATGATTTAATTTAGTCAAGTTATAAGCAAAAAAAAAATAAAAATTCATATCTCCTGACCAGAAGACCTGCTCCAAAACACACATCAGTTTGTTATAACACACACCAGTTTGGTCTCAATACGCCAAACCGTTGCGGAGATATAGCCCAACATCAATTTTGGGGTGCCCTTTCTTTGAATTTGTTCACATGTTATTCAACTAATTCCCTTTTTTTTATTAGTAATTATGTAACTTTTGCCAGCATGGTCTGAAAATCATCCAATTTTGCCAATTTTGGTAAAAATCAGACAAACTGTCTAGTACTCTTGAACTATTAAAAATAGCAAAACTTGACCAAATTTTAAACATTGGGGTCCAAAGATTCAGAGGAACAAAGAATTTTCCTTCTAGGCCTTACAGTTCAAAAATCATTGGCATAAACATGAGTGCAAATTTGGACAGTTGGTGGCACTAGATGGACTGACTTAAAGACACCAAATTTGCTATGGCGACAGTTCAGACTGCCCTCTATCTGTGTGCCAAATTTCACAACTTTCCTGCAAGTGGTTCTACGGGCTACCATAGACTATTTTTTAAATTCAGTTTAAATAGACACTGTCTTAGACTGATAGTTGGAGGAAGGGAATGGGAAAATGATCGACTGATGTCAGCCAAGTCTGAAATTCCGTGTTTAAAAAATTAAACATTTGATTTCATGTTGACTTTAGCATCTAATAAAAACAGCCTCATTTAGCAGAAATCCCCAGTTGTGGAGCAGTTGCATATGTTTACAGCCTGACCTCCAGCTAAATTTTATCTTAGCGGGTCCTCTGTGGCCATTTCTAATGAGGGTCCCCTGGCTATATTTTGCATTATGTATAAAATGTTTTCCACATGCAAAAATACCATGTAAAGCAGGTCAATGGTATAATGAGGATGGAGAGAAGTTTAAGTAATGTGTCAGGCCGCCTGTTTTAATAGCGCTGCTCCCAGGAGGTTACAAATATGTGAGTGTTATAGCAGAATTTTATAGTCATTTGACAATGAACGTCCACTGGCTATTGATTAAACACACAATGCTGCACACGCTGTAATAGATCGAAGTTAGACATGCTGCTCAAACGAGCTCAGAAATCAAACTCAGAAACAAATGGAAACAAAATGATGAAAAGTGAAAAGTGAAGTGTGTAATGCCTGTGCCAATGAACACAAAGGCACAAATAATGATTTTGTTTCTCTCCCTGTTTGCCATTGGTTTGGAAAACAGACAGCACCGCCCCCAACACTCACACCATTGGTTGAGCCAATCTGGTGGTTTCTTGCTAATTGTAATCATGCAAGCATCTCCTATCTACTTTGTATATTTTATTATTCATTCATTCCAGTCTTTTACAATTGAAAAATTAAAACATTTATTTTAACACAGCAAGATCACATTTATTCATTTATTTATTTAGGTATTTTTATCACAGCAAGATCACATTATTTTTATTTATTTACGTATTCATTAATTCAAGTTTTTCACAATGGAAACAAATACATGAAAACGGTGGTGTTTTTAAATCTTTAAAATCAATTTCATTCATTCATTCATTCATTTATTCATTCATTCATTTATTCACTTCAGTTTTTCACAATAAATAAACAAATAAATGAGGTGTTTTTAAAACAGCAAGATCACATTATTTTTATTTATTTACTCATTCATTCACAATAAATAAATAAAAACAAACAAATAAATAAACAAATAAATTAAATTAAATTAAATCTAATTCCGTAATTTATTTATTTATTAATTTAATTTGTATAATTGATAACCAAACAAATGAACAAATACATAAAATAGTGGTGTTTTTAAAACTGTAAGATCAAATTCATTCATTCATTCACTTCAGTCTTACACAATAAATAAATAAATCAATGAGGCATTTTTAAAACATTCATTCATTTCAGTTTTTTCAATGAAAATGGAAATACCCAAACAAATAAACAAATGTTTGTTTAAAAAAAACTGAGATCAAATTCATTCATTCACTTCAATCTTTCACAATAAATAAATAAATGTTGTGTTTTTAAAACGGCAAGATCTAATTTAGTAATTAATAAATTAATTGATTGATTTATTCATTCATTGATTCATTCATTCATTTCTGTTTTTCACAATAGAAAAAAATTAAATAAACAACCAAATAAATAAATAAACAAATACATCAAAATGGTGTTTTAAAACTGTAGATTAAATTCATTCATTCATTCATTCATTCATTCATTCATTCATTCATTCATTCACTTTAGTCTTAACAGTAAATAAATAATAAGGCATTTGTAAAACAGCAAGATCACATTACTTTTATTTATTTACTCACTCATTCACAATAAAAAATGTGGTGTTTTTAAAACATAAATTAAAATTAATTAATGTTTTAAAAACTAATTAAATAAAATCATTCATTCATTCATTTATTCATTTCATTCATTTCAATTTTATACAATGAAAAAACCCAAACAACTAAACTAATTCATTAATTCATTCATTCACCTCAGACTTTCGCAATGAATAAATATATAAATAAATAAGGTGTTTTTAAAACTGCCAGATCTAATTTAGTAATTCATAAATAAATTAATTTATTCATTCATTAATTTACTTACTTCAGTCTTTTACAATAAAAAAATAAACAATAAAAAAACCACATTAATTTTTTACTTATTCATTCACAATAAATAAATCAATCAATAAATAAATGTGGTGTTTTTAAAACAGCAAGATCTATTTAGTAATTCATTTCATTCATTTCACTCACTCACTCACTCACTCACTCACTCACTCACTCACTCACTCACTCATTTCAGTTTTTCACAATGGAAAAAATAAATAACCAAACAAATAAATAAATACATAAAAATAGTGGTGTTTTTAAAACTGTAAGATCAAATTCATTCATTTATTCACTTCAGTTTTTCAAAAATAAATAAATAAATAGAGCAAACAAACAAACAACCAACCAAACACATTAAGCTTGTAGAGAAAAGGTATTTTAACATTAAATAAAAATGTACACACTTTGTCTTTAAACTTCTTGTTCCACTGCCATTTCTTATAAATAAATGCATTTCCAAAGATCAAATAAATGTATTTACTTATTTCAGTCTTTCACAACAAACAAACAAACAAACACAAAAACAACCAACCAGCCAACCAACCAAATATGATTTTTCGGTAGGCCTATTAAAACAGCACAAGGCCACAGTGTTTCCAGGGAAATCAAACTACAAATGGTTTACTTCTAGCTGTCTCTGCACATTAAGCTTGCAGTGAATACATATTTTAGCATCAAAAAAATTTCACACTTCATCTATAAATCTCTTGTTCCACTGCCATGTTCTCAAGTATCTTTACAGTAAAGCCCCAAATAAAGGCAATGTCATTTTTACGCCACCACAATGACATGTAGCACAACGCTCGTCTCTCCCACCGACTGTCAAAACACTAAAAAACACTTTGCATGTCCAAGAATCACAAAGCGAAATCAAACGCGCTCTGGAATCCGCCTCAGGCAACGTGGGCCCCTGTGAACGTCTGTCAGTCCGGCAGAGCCGAGCAAAAACAGCGGTTTTGTTGAGCACAGCTTTAGTAAAGCAGAAAGGAACTCACCCAGCGGCTGTCCTGCGATGATCCTGGCGTTCTCGCCTGCCACGGCCGCCCGTGCGTTCCTTTCACTCATGTACTGGACGAAAGCGTAACCCTTGTGCACCGAACAGCCCACGATCTTGCCGTACTTGGCGAAGATGACCTCGATGTCGGTTTTCTTCACGATGGCCGTGTTGAGGTTGCCGATAAAGACCCGTGAGTTGAGGGAGCGTGGGTCGTTCTTGTTCGTGACATTGCTGGTCTGACTCTTCCCGGTCATTCTTCTCCTGTAAAGCAGAGACATGATGGGAACGACATCAACTACACCTGATACAGCGAATGTTTGTGTTTGTGTGTGTGTGGCATTTGAAGGCTGTTTCATTGTGGAAAGTTTGAAATGTTTCATAAAATAGATTAATCTCCAGTTGAGGTCAAAAGTTTACAAAATGTTAATTATTTTATCAAAATAATAACTGAATTTATAGAAATGACCCTGTTACTAATACTGCATTGTTACCGGAATGATCCACAGCTGTTTTTTTGTTTAGTGATAGTTGTTCATGAGTCCCTTCATTGTCCTGAACAGTTAAACTGCCAGCTGTTCTTCAGAAAAGTCCTTCAGATTTTTGTGTATTTGAACCATTTCCAACAATGACTGTATGATTTTGAGATCCATCTTTTCACACTGAGGACAACTGAGAGACTCTTATGCAACTATTACAGAAGGTTCAAACGCTCACTGATGCTTCAGAAGAAAAACACAATGCATTAAGCTGGGGGTGAAAACTTTTGAATTTGCTAAATTTAACTTATTTTGTCTTCTGGGAAACATGTAAGTACCTTCTGTAGCATCTGAAGGGCAGTACTAAATGAAAACAATATGATACTTAGGTAAAATAAGAAAAATGTACACATCTTCATTCTGTTCAAAAGTTTTCACCCCCGGATCTTAATGCATCGTTTTTCCTACTAGAGCATTAGTAAGTGTTTGACCCTTCTGTAAAAGTTGTATATGAGTCCCTCAGTTGTCCTCAGTGTGAAAAGATGGATCTCAAAATCATACAGTCATTGTTGGAAAGGGTTCAAATGCACAAAATATCTGAAAGATTTTCTGAAGAACAGCTGGCAGTTTAACTGTTCAGGACAAACAAGGGACTAGGGGAAGTATCAACTATCACTTAACCAAAAAAAAAAAATAGCGGTGAATCATTCAAGTGACAACACATACATATTCAGAATCAAGTGTATGTAAACTTTTAAACAGGGTAATTTTTACAAATCCAGCTATTATTTTCTCTTGTGTATTATGTGTGTAAATGTCTTCTATGTGAAATATCTTATTTAGGTCAGTACTAAATAAAAACATAACATGCATTTTGTATGACCCCTCTTATTTTGGTAAAATAATTAACATTCTGCAGATTCTACAAGGTGCATGTAAACTTTTGACCTGAATTCTACTTTGAGCATCTTTGTAAATGATATCTTTTGGTTCAGGAACCACATTTCTTTCAAACAATGCACTGGTATGTGATTAATTTTAAGGGCTTGAAAAACACTCTTGACATTTCCCTATGATTTGGGTAAACATGAAATCAAAATCCATCCTATTTAATAATACATAATAAACCTTTCTGGTCTTATTGTGAAAGATTCATCAGTGCACATTATTGCAAAGACTTTGTAGTCTGTGTTCTTAAAATGACATTGTCAGCTCTTATTTTTCAGCAACTTCTCTTGAACTACCTCTGATATACACTAGAAACCACTTTCATGTTCCAATCACATCCAGATTATAGTGCAAAATCAAGTACCGCTCAACATTTAACAGTTGTTGTAAACTCTGTTACACTCAGACTCCAAACTTTTGGTTTATTTTTAGAAAAGTTCAAGAACAACAAAGGATGTTGAGGATCTATCACTTGGCTCAATGATTTTGTTTAGAGCTCATGCATGATGGAAAATGGAAATAATGTATCTAGATGACAGAAAAGTATAATGAACAGAAGATTCCTAAAGTTTTCAAAAGTACTCTATCCATGAAATTGCTTTCTCCAGTGGAAAAGTCATCTCATCTGAATTAGAAGAGAAATATACACAGATCAAGCATCATTTATGAACAAAAATAGTCAAAAACAAATACGTTGGTGGATTTTGATGTGAGAGGACAACCGGAGATGGGCTTTTTCACTGGAGGAAGCGTTATTATGGATTTAAGACTCTTATTTTGACCAGAAGTGATGGTTTAAAGTTAAAAATGTCTTAATGATGGATTTGTTTCTTAGAAACACACAACTTTTTGCTTTATTTATTTATGATGTTTGGAGATCATGTACTGTATGATGGAAAATGGAGATCTACAGTAGATGACAAAAAGGTTTTATGATCTGGTGCAAAGATGCAATAAACATTCCTAAACTGTTCAAAAGTACTCAATCCATAAAATTGCTTTCTCCAGTGGAAATTAGGAGAGAAATACACACAGATCAAGCATCATGTATGAGCAAAAAACAGTCAAAAACAAATATGTTGGTGGATTTTGATGTGAGAGGACAACAGGAGATGGGCTTTTTCACTGGTGGGAGCGTTATTTTGGATTAAAGACTTGTATTTGGACCAGAAGTGATGGTTTAAAGTTCAAAACGTCTTAATGATGGCTTTGTTTCTTTGAAACACACAGCATTTTGCTTTACAAAACACTAAATGATGGACTGGAGTGGTGTGGATTATTGATATATTTTTATCAGCTGTTTAGATTCCTAATCTGATTGCACCCATTCACTGCAAATGATCCATTTGTGAACAAGAGATGCTAAATTTCTCCAAA
The DNA here is from genome assembly GCF_049309525.1 of Garra rufa. Lineage (NCBI taxonomy): Eukaryota > Metazoa > Chordata > Actinopteri > Cypriniformes > Cyprinidae > Garra > Garra rufa. Next base: position 30,885,659 of record NC_133384.1, read on the forward strand.
TCTGTTCCCATGAAGAAACAAACTCATCTTAGATAGCCTGAGGGTGAGTACATTTTCAGAATATTTTCATTTTTAGGTGAACTATTCATGTCAAATATTACATTTATCCACCGAAAAGTGGAACAAACTTCCAACAAACTCTTTTAAAGCACTTGCAGGGTGTTCTACGTCCCTGACTCAACCTTCACATTTTACCATCATAAAGATTTCAGGATAAGATGCTGTATTGTTTCCTTATCATGATAAAAGAACAGCTATTGGAGCGATAACAATAATTACACTGCTGTTTTATGGTATATAGCCTACAGACTTGTTCCTACTGATTCTTTGAAAAGATAGTGTCGGTGACAGCACAGGCGATTTCCACATCCAGGCCGCCCAGCACACTCAATATGTGAGAATATGAGTGAGCGCTGGTGTGTGTACGTGAGAGGTGCATGTGTTTATTTGTGTTTGTGTCTATAAACGTGCGAGAATATGAGCAATCTCGGCGAGCACGCTGGTGTGAAGGCGAGAAAGCAAGCGGCGCGGCTGAGAGAGAGTAAATGAAGGCCTCAGGTTTATGCAGTCTCCGTATTACTCAGAGAACACACAGTCAGTCAGTCTTCACATCAGAGAACAGCAGCGAGATCCTCCCATTGGGTGTCATCCAACTCCCCTTCCCGCACACACACTCACACACACATTCAGAGACAGTGACTGCTATTGTCTGAGACAGAGATGCATTATGTTCTGTCTCTCACGCTGTCAACGACCTACTCTCACAAGACAGCAAGAATGAACACGCAGCTCCACGGAGACACTAGCGAGACAGTGTGTCTGACCGAATACGACACGTTAAGTCGCCCAAATATATACTTGGTGTTTATTGAGCAGCACGAGCGTTGAGTTTCATTGATGATGGGTTGTTCACACTTAATGTACTGTTGGTCACTAGTAATCCTATTTATAGATGCCATATTGTTATTGGTGGGTTCCGCAACCATATCTTTCTAAAATCTGATTTATTGTTGGTAAAAACAGATAAAAATGAACATGAAAAAGTGTTTATGCAAGTAAAAAAGGCTTCACTGCTGCAAATGATCTATTTTTGCACTATAAAGCTATTTATCATCGCAATCTTTTGCAGTAAACAGTAGATACTCATTGAAGCATATTTCCTCCACTAAAAAACAAAATGTTAATTGCAACTTTTATCTCACAATTCTGAATTTTTTTCTCACAATTACAAGTTTACATCTCGAATTTCTGACTTTATTCTCAGAATTTCATGATATACATTTGCAATTTAGATTTTTTTTCAGAATTGCATGATATAAACTCACAACTTTCTCACAATTGCAAGTTTACATCTCAAATTTCTGACTTTATTCTCAGAATTGTATGATATAAATTTGCAATTTAGACTTTTCTCAGAATTGCATGATATAAACCCACAACTTTTTCTTGCAATTGTGAGTTTACATCTTGAATTCTGACTTTATTCTCAGAATTTCATGATACAAATTTGCAATTCAGACTTTTTTCTCAGAATCGATAATAAAAATCTGCAACTTTTTCTCGCAATTGTGATTTATATCTCAAATTTCTTACTTTATTCTCAGAATTTCATGATATAAATTCACAGTTCACATATTTCTCAGAATTGAATGATATAAACTCGCAACTTTCTCACAATTGCAAGTTTACAACTTGATTGTTCTGACCTTATTGTCAGAATTTCATGATATAAATTCACAATTCAGACTTTTTTCTCAGAATTGCATGATATACACTTGCACTCTGTACACAGAGTTTAACGTTCAAATTCACAGAGACTGTGATCCTGTTTGCTCCCAATATTTTACAAAGGCGCAACATTTCGTTGTTATTGTGAGTGCACGTAAATAAACGTAGAGTCTTTACAGATTCGATGTACTATATTAGCACATAGACCAGCAGTTAACGATTTGTCCGTCACAGACTGCTTGCATTTTCCGGCGACTAAGTCACTAATACAATTTTGGTCGACCAAGCCTCTTTTTGTTGACTAACAGTTAGTCAACAATTTGTGAGCAGCCCTAGAAATGTCATTATTTTTGACACCAGTGTCAGTATCACAAAAAAGTAATACTAGGTTAAAAAAGACAAGTAAACAGTCAGTTACTAAATAAGAATAAGAAACTAATCACAAGCAATGAACTACAAACTAAAAACTACAGTAGAACAATTAAATAAGAAAGTCTACATACATTGCAAAAAGTAATGAAATGTATAAAAACATTGTAAATTCAATATACATTTCTTCTTATTAAAGTTACAAAAGTGATTTAGTCAGAAGCAGTGAATATTTTCTCCTTTTTGTTGTTTGAGTAATAGGAATGACAGACAGCAGGAATATTAGACTGCTATCACTTTAAGAGCTACCTGAATCCTATATACTGTTACACATGTTTTCTTTCTCAGCTGTTTGCTTTCGCTTAAGACCTAAATTACTGTGTTTTTGAGGATATTTGTAAACACAGGCATTTTGACACATAAAACTGTGTGTATTTAACCATTCAAGACACGAATGTACTATATTACCACATAGACCAGCCGTTAGAGATCTGACCATCACGGACTGCGTGACTTCACCACTTCCTGTGGAATTTTTTTACTGCGACTAAGCGACTAATAAAATTTTGGTCAACCAAGCCTCTTGCCAGCCCTAAAAATGTTCTGAATTCTTGTCACTTGTGTCAATATCACAAAAAACTAATACTGTACTTGGTTAAGAACAAATTAAAATCACTGAAGACAAGTAAACAGTCAGCAAGTTAGACTGCTATCACTTTAAGAGCTACCTGAATCCTATATACTGTTACACATGTTTTCTTTCTCAGCTGTTTGCTTTTACTTTAGTCCTAAATTACTGTGTTTTTGAGGATATTTGCAAACACAGGCATTTTGACACATACAACTGTGTGTATGTAACCATTCAAGGTCTATAAAGTGGCAAAAACAATTCCATCAAATACTCCCATGCTCTATGAACACCATCTTAACATGCATCTTCATCTTTGCGTACAGCAAAATGAATTCTCTTTCGCTGCTGATTGCGATTTAACAGCTACAATCAATTGTTTTTAAACAGCAATGTTTAAAAACCCTGCAAACGGTACATTTTCGTGACCACGTGGCACAGAAACATCATGTACTGTAACAAAAGATAGTACAAGAAGATACAAATTTCTACCAGTTATTCGTCCACTGGTAAATTGCCCACCCCTAGTTGTACCCTAGCTATAGATTGTGGTCTGAGTAGCTGTTCTTAGATTTTAAGACAATCAGGTTCATCAAAATGCTAAATAGCACATTCCTGATAACAATTTTTTTATGCATAACCGTTATTAAAGGAAATACTGAAGTAGTAACCCAGAAATTAAGCGCAACACACGCTGTTGCTCTGCTTTCAAGTTCGGTGTGAAACAGGAAAACTCAAAGAACTCAACAAAAATCGTGTCACATCAAGGTTGTATCTGATCAGCCGACGACACTAGTATTTTGTGTCGATGTCTTCAAATGCCTGTTAGAATTTAAAGCTCTCTAATGTCACTGAGAAATGAAGATTAGATTTATTTATCTTGGGGACCAAATGCTTGAATAATGGATCCAATACTCTGTAAATAGGATTAGTTGCCAAGGTTACCTGCATTCTGGGAATGCTGCTGGCTGAAGGCTCACACATTCAAACACGCGCCGACACGCTCGCAGACACACTCGCGCTCTCGTGTGTGCAGTCATTCATGAAAACAGAAATTGGAATAGTGAAATATGCCCTCTTGTAATTTCCCAAGCCACAACGTGGCCACAAGATCATGCCATAAAAACAGCAAAAAGAACTCTTTTATACTGGACAGGGATCATTTCGGTGAAAAAACTTACACTGCCTGTACAGTACATGAATCTTTTTCTCCTACTTCGTCATTTTCACTTCTGCCCACAGAAAGAAAAAATACAATTATTCTTGTTTCTCCCAAACAGAAATGAGTTTAAGTGGACAGCAAAACTCAACTTTAGAGTCTCAACCATAGATCTTAACCTTGAGGTCATGAATTGTGATCCCATGTGGGTTTTGCTCACCAAAACACCAATTACATCTCATTTCTAAAATGTATTCAGAGAAAAATACCTTGGGTATCTCACATGTGATTTTCATAGCAGATCTCAACAATGTTTCAACATTTTGTCAAATATTATTACAATTTCAAATAACTTTTTTTTGGTTAAAATATATTTTAAATTGTAATTCATTCCTGTGACGCAAAGCTGAATTTTCTGCATCACTACTCCAGTCTTCAGTGTCACATGATCCTTTAGAAATCATTCTAACATACTGATTTGCTGCTCATCATTTGATGATGATGATAACAATAATAGTTTATTAAGTTATTTTTTGATTCCAATTAATAATAACAATAATACTTATTATTGTTATAACTTTTTATTATATTACAATTATATTTAATAATAAACGACTAGTCATTGCAGATGGTGTGAGTTTTGTTTTTGTTTTTGTTTTTTGGTAAATTACTGTTTTTGTATTTCAATGAAAAAAACTGTTTTAAATATTATTAAGGTGTAATTAGATTTGTTTATTTACAATATTTAAAAGTAATAGTATTACAATAATAATTTTATAAATAAATAAATAGATTTTTATTAAATCAATAAACAATATATTTTTAAATAAAATGTAGTTTTTTAATCAAATTTTAAACAACAACAGCAATAATAATAATAATAATAATGCACATTTGACTTTTACTACATTTTTATAACATTATTAACTTTTTTATAATAAATAAGTCTTTGCAGATGATGAGGTTTTTGTTTTTGTTGGTGTTAAAATATCTTTTTTGTATTTTTTAAATTTAAAATAACAATGTTTTAAATATTTTAAGATGTTATTAGATTTATTTACAGTATTTAAATAACAACATTATTAATAACAATAATAGTAGTTTACAAATAAATAAATAAATAAATAAATACATAGTATTTTTATAAAATCAATAAATAATTATTTAAATAAAATTTAGTTGTATGGTATCAAATTTAAAACAAAAACAACAACAACAACAACAGCAATAAAAAAAAATAATGCACATTTTAAAAAAATAAATAACTTTTTATAACATTATTAACAATTTAAAAATGAATAAATAAATACGTCTTTGTTCTTAAATATTTGAGTTATTATTATTAGTTGTATTTATTTTACAACAGTTAAAATAGCAATATTATTAATAACAAAAAAATTGTTTATAAATTAATAAGTAAATAAACAAACATGATTTTTATAAAATCCATAAATAATCATTTTAAAATACAATTAGTAAAATATAAAAAGTTTTATGGAATAAAATGTAAAACAACAGCAATAATAATAATAATATTAATAATAATAATAATAATAATAATAATAATAATAATAATAACAACACACTTTTTATTCTTTAAAAAAAATAATAAATCTTGGAGTTAGTGCAGGTGGTTTATGGTTGGATGTCTTTACAATATAAAATTACTTCTTGGTTTTTATAGAATCATGGAACAAAAAAATCCCAAAAAATGAGATTTGATGAGCAAAAGATGATGGAATGATTAAAAATAATAACAATTAAAAAGTTCAGCTTTTCCTTATTTAAAGCTATTGCACAGCTTCGGAAAACTTGGAATATAGCGCACAACTCAGTTGGGACACTTTTATGGCACTTTCATGGTGCTTTTTCTGAAGCTTGACGAGTTCCCATTTATTTATTTTTTCATTGTGTGGAGAATTAAGCTATATATTTACTCTGCCGCTCCACGAAGGACATAGTCATACAGGTTCGGAAGGACAAGAGGGCAAAGAAACGATGACAGGGTTTTAATTTGGGCCTGCACTATTTCTCGAGGTCTCCTGCGCTGTGAAACCCTTGAGCAGTACCATTCCCCTTTGGGTACGTAGCTCTTGGGGGTTTCACGGACGATAAACTGCGGCCGAATCCGAAAAAGCAGTTTGACAGAGAACAAGCGCTGTAATAAACAATAGCAAATATACCACCTCTGTAGCACCTGTCCCCTTAAGAACATTCCCGTGACTGATGTCCAGGCCCAATTACAGTGCCGTGAGGTTAGCGCTTTTACACCACCTCCATCTTACAGAAGGACAGAGGCCTCCTCTCTCTCTCCCTCCTCCTCCGGTCAGCAAATCAGCAGCCTGTTATTTAGAGGCTCTGCACTGGCACCCGTATTGATGATACTGGACAGGGAGGCGAGAACATTCGCAAATCAGCAAAGATGTGTTAAATTGCCCCTCTTATCAGATAAATCTCTTGTGCGCCGCGTTTGTAGAAGATCGTCCAGCATCTGTCAGCTGATCTCTCGCTGGCCCGTGTTTTACGGCAGCTGCTTGCGGGATTCTCAATTGTCCGCACGTTATTCTCGTTTCATGGTGGATCTGATCACACATCTGCACCAAACGAATACAGGCTAAAGGGTGAATTCACTAAGCCTCTTATTTACCACCTTATTCACTAACCACACGCAATCCGGTGGAGCCGGTCACCATCTGCGCTGATGTGATGCAGTGCTGTGGCTCTGTAAATTTAACATATTTAGTGCATGGAAATGGATTGTGCCATCAAGGTGCTGTTGGTTTCAGGTGTAAGTTAAATACATTTACTTGTTGTGTTATTTATTGAAAGACTCTTGAATGTTTTAAGCTTCATGCAGCACATGCTGAAAAATACATTACAACATTTTGTCAAGATGCTCTTTTTTATACAGTAAAAAATTCACGATGATCATGTTCTAATAAATAACTAAATAAACAATAACATATTTAATAATAAATAAGTCTTTGCAGATGCAATTTTTAAAAAAAATATACTAAAATAATACTACAAATTAAAAATAACAATATTTTAAGTAATTAGTGCAATTATTTATTTACAATCTGTAAAATGACATTATTATAATTATTATAATAATTATTAAATACATTACATTTTAGAGAATAAACTGCAGATAGTGTGAGGTTGAATGAATAATAATAATAATAATAATAATAATATATTCCAATTTAAAATAAAAGTGTTTGAAATATTTTAAGTAATTATTTTATTTATTTACAATATGTAAAATTACATTATATTATTATTATTAATAATAATAACAATGATCATTTATAAAAAAAAAAATAATACATAAATAAATAAACACTCATTTTAATAATAAATACCAAGTCTTTGCAGATGGCGTAAGTAATTAGTGGTTTACATATTTACAATATGTAAAATTACATGAATATATAATATTATTATTTGTAGTAATAATAATAATAATAATAAGTAAATAAATAAAATTTCTAATAATAACAAATCTTTGTAAATGGTCTTTTTAAATTAAATAATAATAATAATAATAATAATAATAACAATAATAATAATAATAAGAAGAAGAAGAAGAAGAAGAAGAATTATAATAATAATTTCTTGGAGTCAGCGCATGCTTCATGGTTGTTGTTGTTTTTTTTAAAAATCAATAAAAAATTATTTTTCAATTAAATTTTGATTTATGGATCACATTTAAAAACAAGCAAAAACAACAACAGAAATAATAATAATAATAATAATAATAATAATAATAATAATAATAATAATAATATTCATTTTCTTTAAATAAATAAAAATAAATGAATTAATGAAAAATTAAATCAATATTTCTTGGAGTCAGCGCAGGTGGTTCCTGGTATATAAAAATCAATAAAAAAATCATTTTTTAATAAATTTTTGTTTTATGGAAAACAAAAATTAAAATAAAAGCAACAAATGATAATTTTGTTTTATGGAATTAAATTGAAAACAACATCAACAACATTACTACTACTATTATTATTATTATTATTATTATTATTATTATTATTATAAATATTATTTATTGGCTAATTTAAAACAAACATATAACTGTTATTTATTTATTTATAATTTGTTTGTATATATGAAAATAAAGCATCTTTTAATATATTTGGTCTGGATTTGAACACAAGCTCCTTTGAATTCTGCCCGAAAAACACTCTCTGCCAGAAAAGCACTCCTAAAAAGTAATCCCCCCCCCCTTATCTCGCCAAGGGCACCAAGTGAGCCGGAACTGCGACTGCTGCCCCCTCAAAAAAGATAGGGGTGTGTGTGTGTGTTACTATATAAACCACATACTGCAGGAGCCCTTTACGGTACAGTAGAGTAACAGCACGTCTGGATCTGAGCGCAGGCAGCTCATGAACCAAAAAAGACAAGGATTTAAGTTTAAAAACCTCCACGCACCGTGAGCTCATTAAGAGTCTCAGAATCCCCTCCAATTGACATCCTGTGTGATTTCCAACTCACTGAACGTGTGTGTGGCTCTGCCGAGACCCTGCCGTGCAACGCTAGAGCACTGAGGCAGCAATCAGCCTGAAAAGCCCCTCAATCACACGCAGAGCAGACAGGAGAGACACTCCTACACCTCGTGTGATAGTCCAACACACCGACGACACAGCCAGCACAGCCAGCACAGCCAGCACAGCCACCGGGTTAAAACCAAGTGACTGTTACCCAAACACCCCGGGTGCTTCCTCAAACTTCCTGGCTTTTGAGTCATGATCACACTCTGCCAGGAATACCCATAATGCTGCAGGGTAGAGAGAGAGAGAAGTGAGTGCATGCAAGATTCAGGCATCACTGTGTGAATGATACGTGCTGTTTTGATATCATAGCACAACAAAGACTTCGCTTATGAATATTAATTAGGTTATGCTCAAACATTTTAATAAGATATTTTACTGTTTTTTTAAAGAATCTGTGTGAGGTACTGAGAGAGAGAGAGCTGGTTTTTAGGTTTAAATTGAGTATTTATTAATTAAAAAGTAATAATAATAGTAATAATATTTATTTTTGAAATGTATATGTATACATATATGTATGTTTGTGTTTTATTAAACCTTTTTGTTGAATGGATAACAGCCGTTTTGATGATAATAATAATAATAATAATAATAATGAACATTTTAATAATATCTATATGAAGAATACATTTTAAAAAGTTATATACATGAATATATTAATACAAATATTAGGAATAATTATAATTTATTGAATAAATGAATAATAAATAACCAAATAAATAAATAACTGCATTTTTGTTGAATAGAGAACCACCATTTTGAAATTAAATAAAATGAAATATATTTTATAAGTATTAATAAAAAAAAAATTATAATAAATATTTTAAAAATAACTTAATGAATTATATCTAAATAATAAATAAATAAATAATTTATTAAAGTCAGCGCAGGTGGTTCATGTTTATAAAATCAATAAATAATTTTTAAATAAAATTTAGTTTTTATAGAATCAAATTTAAAACAACAAAACAGCAGCAGCAGCAGCAGAAATAATAATATTATTTTCTTTAAATAAATAAATAAAGATTTCTTGGAGTAAGCACAGGTGGTTCGTTGTTGTTTTTAAAAAAAGTAATAATAATAATAATAATAAATATTTTAACAATAACTATATTATGAATATATATTAATAAAAAAGCTAAGAGTAATTATAATATACTGAATAAATAACAAAATAACTAAATACAAATGAATAAATAACTCACTACCTGAATTAATAAATAACAATAATAATAATAATAATTATTATTATTATTATTATATATAGGAATATATTAATAAAAAACAAAGAACGATTATAATATACAGAATAAAATACAATTAAATAAAAAATGAAATCAACTGAATTAATATTATTATTAATAATAATAATAAATATTTAAATACTAATAATAAATATTTAATATAATGACAACTATATTAATATACTTGTAAAAAATATTAAGAATAATTATAATATAGTGGATAAATAACTAACTAACCAAATTAATAATATCCAAATAAATAAATAGAGTTTTAATAAAATTACTTTGTTTCATAGAATCAAATTTAGAACAACACCAATAATATTATATACATAATAATATTATTATTAATGTTTTATATCATTAATAATAATTAATTAGGTAAATAAAATAATAAATAATTATTCAGGTGGTTATAATAATAAAATACTAAGTGTTAAGTGATTATAATAATGAAATGTTATAATAATAAAATATAAAACTAAATTGTAAAACATTTATTAAAAACATTTTGATTGGAAATTGAATATACTAAATAAATTAAATATTATAAACATATCATTTTAAGACATTTCATTTACAAGAAATGTAGGCCCTAACATAAGTTTTCGTGTTCATCAAAACAGCATCTGTACATTGCATTTTGCTTCACGACTCCACTGGAATGAATAGCAAGCTGTGGAAAGGCAATACAGAAGTGGAGAGCTGTCTGCGCCAGAGAACATTGCCACCGTCGCTTTCCTTCACTGCTGACAGCCACTCAGCGAGATGCCAGTGTATTACATACATCCCTGTCGCAACCTATTTCATAAAGTGCTGCTAACAATATCGTCAACACAAGCTCTCAGCATCCCCAGCATAAACCATGTCAGTTTCAACATTACAAAATTGATAATTCCAGCTCAAAAACTGATAAAAACAGGGCTATCTATGACTAAACTGTTGAATTTTACAGAGTTTGTCAAATCAAGCATCAAAGTTAGTCAACTTTGGCTGTGCCAGATATAATTGCTATCGTGAGTCGTGCTGTTTGTTCGGCTGCTTTCCTCACGATTTTCACCTTGTGAGCTCAAAGTGGGCAAAAAAAATCCCATACACTTTCACTGAAGGAAGGAACTGAGCCATATTTTGAAACTAGAATATTACAGAGACTTCATTCACTTCACTTGGGCCAATAAGCAACCACCTAGCAACCGCATAGCAACATCCTGGCAACAAACCAAAACAGTTATCAAAATGACCAAAAATAATTACATTTATTACTTTTAATGCTTATATCTTTAAATACAATTTTATATTTTTTTTTCATTTTGTATTTAAATAAAAATAATAATAATAATAATAATAATAATAATAATAATAATAATAATAATAAAATGTTTTTTTTTTCCACACATGGTTTTCTAAGAATGACCCACTACCACTTAAAATAGCATATTTGTTAAAAAAAAAAAAAAATATATATATATAGATTTTTTTTTTCATTTTGTATTTAAATACATTTTTTTTTACAAATCAAAAAATAATTAAATGGGTTACATTTTATACCCACTAATGTTAAAATTATTTATTTATTTATTTATTTATTTATTTTATTTTATTTTATTTTATTTATTTATTTAAATTTAAATTAAATTAAAAAACAAATCATACTAGTTATTACTTAAATAGTATTAACTCAATTTTAATTACCATAAATAATTACAGGTATAACTTTTTAATATTTAAATTTAGAAATTTATTCGAAATTATTTTACATTTTATTTTAAAATTGTCATTTTTATTTATATTTACGTAATATATATATATATATATATATATATATATATATATATATATATATTTTTTTTTTTTTTTTTTTTTTTTTCTCAATTAAAAATCATGTTTTTTTTCCACAAATGGTCCTGTTCTCTGAGAATAAGAACTTTAATTTAATTTTTTTTAAATCAAACCATAATATATATATTTTCGTAGTTGAATTTAAGCTCAAAGCTCAAAAAACAATAAATTGATTTTTTTCATATTGTATTTAAATAAAATAAAAAAGAAGACATTATTTTTTGAATTATTCTTAAAATAAATGTCTTTATCTTATTTTACATTTTTAATTTATATTTAAATTATAAAAGATAAATAAATAATTAAAATAATGTTTTCCCCACACGTTTTTTTAAGAATGACCCACTACCACTTATAATAGCATATTTGTTAAAAAATAAAATAAACACAATAATAGATTTTTTTTCCATTTTGTATTTAAGAAAAAAAATACAAATCTAAAGAATTAAATGGGTTACTTTTTATATCCACTAATACTAAAATTATTTTTAATTTATTTAAATTTAAATTAAATTAAAAAAACATGACAAATAAATCATACAAGTTATTACTTAAATAGTATTAACTAAATTTCAATTACCATAAACAATTATATATATAACTTTTTTTTTATATTTACATTTAGAAATTTATTTTAAATTATTTTACATTAAATTTTAACATTTAAATTTATATTTATGTAATATAATATTTATATATAGCCTTTTTTATTTAATATATATATAATATATTAATTTGGAGAACTTTAAAGGCGATTTTCCCAAATGCAATATACATATAGTATTTGAATTTGAGCTCAAAGTGGGCAACAAAAATCCCATACACTTTAACTAAAGGAAGGACCTGAGCCATATTTTGAGACTACAATATCACAGAGACCTAAAAGTGGGTGCTTCTGCATTTGGCCAATAAGCAACCACCTAGCAACCGCATAGCAACACCCTGGCAACAAACCAAAACAGTTATGCACTCACATTGGCTTGGATTTTCTCTACATCTTCCTGCACTTCTCAAACACTACGTCCAGGATCAATCGACATGGAAGCAAATGACGCTGTCCGTCATTGGGGGATTGATGTCAGGGACGGAGGGGGATTGATTTAGGAGGTGGGATGGATGGATGGATGGATGGGGGGAATGACTGTCTGTGGTGATAGAAGTTCTGATTGCCTGAGAGCGTTCTTATCAAAAGGACACTGAAGAAATGCTGTCAATGACAGGACTTAATTGCCTGGCTTGTGTTTCCGACACACTGCAGTGATATTTCCGGGAAAGTCCACAAACAGGGAGATCTGGGGAGAGTGACATGAAAAAGATGGATTCGGTGTGACAGGAAAGAACTCAGTGAGGGTCATTTTCATGAAACAGTGTCATTTGTGGCTCATTTGTGTCCTCATGACTTACTTTTTAATGTTTTTTTTTTCCCATTAGAATAATGGTGATTTTCTTGTTCTAGTTCAGCTTTAACCTTTTAAACTGAAATTAAACAAATTTAAATATATAAATTAATATTTTCTTTTTCATGGTCCTGATTTCTGAAATCATCCCATGGCCATTAATAATAACATTTTTTTATTTAATTTTTTTAAATGAAATAAAGCATACAAAAAATAAATAAACAAATACACAATTAAATACACAAAAATCCATCCTGAATTTCTTTTCGACACATGGTCCTGCTTTCTGAGATTGACTCACCACCAATAATACTAATAATTAATTAATTTTAATTTGTTAAAACTTAAATGAAATAAAAAAGCGAACGCAACAAATAAATACTACTACTACTAATAAAAAACAATACTTAAACATTATTACCAACATATTAATTACCAAAAATAATTAAACATATTACTTTTTATGCTTCTATTTAAATAAAAATATTTTAATTATTTTTTTTATTTAAATTTTAATTTATGAATGAAATATCATGCATAATGTATGGCCCACTACTACTTATTATAGCATATCTAAAAAAATGAAAAACCCAATACATAGGTAAATAAAAATAAAACAAATCTAAATTTCTTTTTTTTACATGTGGTCCTGTTTTCTGAGATGGACATATTCATTTTTAATTAATTTAAATTAAACAAACACAATAAATAAATAATACTAATTATTACTTATGTAGTATTAACTAAGCATTAATTACTAAAAATAATTAAATGTGCTACTTTTTGTTGATATATTTTAAATTATTTTATTTTAAAATGGTAAAAATATATTTAAAATAAAAATTATGTTTTTTTCCACACATTATTCTGTTTAAAATTTAAATGAATTATAAATCATACTAATTATTACTTAAACAGTATTAAATAAATTAATTTTTTTATATTTAAATGTACAAATTTATCTTCAATTATTTTACATTTTATTTTAACTTTACAATTTATATTTATGTAAAATAATCAATTAATTCATTAATTTAAAAATATACATAGTATATATACACATATACATACATATATTTAATACATACATATATATATATATATATATATATATATATATATATATATATATATATATATATATTACCTTTTTTTATATATTTTATATTTAAATAAAAAAAACATGTTTTTTCCACAAATGGTCCTGTTTTCTGAGAATGACCTACCACTAATACTAAAATTATTTTTAATTTATATAAATATAAATCAAATAAAAACAAACAAATTATAATGTTATAAATAAATATAAAAATATAATATTAAATTTAATACATAAATATATTTTAATATATTACATTTAATATTTAAATTATAATATTAATTAAATATTTTACCTAGATATTAATCACTAAAATAATTAAATTAGTTGTTTTTTGTTTTATATTTAAATTAGAAATAAAAGTCCTGTTTTTTCACACATAGCTCTGTTTTCTGAGAATGATCCACTACCACTAAAGCATTTTTTGAATTGAGTTTAAATAAATAGATTTTTTTTTCCATTTTGTATTTAAATTAAAATTTAAAAAAATCTAAATTTCATTTTAAAATTCTAAATTTCTTTCACTTATTGTCCTGTTTTAGAATTTTTTTTTAAATAATGTATTTATTTATTTAAATATAAATTAAATAAAAACACAATAAATAAATATTTTAACTAGACATTAATTACATAAGTAATAAAATCAGTTGTTTTTTGTTTTAGATTTAAATTATTGCTTGATTTCCACGTGTGCCTGTTTTCTGAAATTAACCCACCATCACTTATGTGTTGCATACTGCAGGAAAACCTCTTCCTCTGTGTTGTGTGAGACATTAAACATGACACGATGCCTTAATCGCATGCAAGAAGAATGACAGTGAATGTTTTACATGCTCACGCAGCTGTTTGATGTCTTGTTAGGCACACTCCTGACTCATTTATCGTAAACTTGTTACCGCAGTCGTCTGAAATACAGGTGAATGCAAAATAATCAGAGGGAAGGTTTTAATGAGAACGAATTACAGCTTGTTTATGTTCAGCTCTGCATGTAAAACATAATCGCTGCTTATAATGAGAACCTTCAGTCCTCACAAACACTCACATAAAAACAAGTTACTTCAGATTAAACAGCCATTTCATCATTATTTAAGTACTATTTAAATTATTTAAAACTATTAAACACTCTGAGGCACAGACTGACAGTTGAGGAAAGGACTTTTTTTTTATCTCTAAACGCACAAAATGCAGGACAAAGAGAGACTTTACATTCATTATAATGCACTAAAGAGCGTATATAAATATTTGAGCATTGACAGCGGAAGAGGCAGCTGCTCCCTCATATAAACTGCCACACTGACAGTCTGATGACATGTTTGTTATCAGCCGCTCTGATTGGAGAGAGAAGCAAAGGCACTCTGAGGTAATTGGGTAAAAATTCTGACTGTGGAAAGCGGCTCACGGTAATGACAGCCATGCATATTAAAATTCAAAACATTTCAAAGTGACGGGTAAACACGGCTCTACAGCCTTAATGTTTAGATAAAATGTTTTTTATTTATTTATATAGTCCTTCATTTTACAGTGTAAAAGGCTTGGCTTGAAATATATTGGAATAGATTTTTAAGGCCAATGTACTGTATATATAGATTTAGATTTAATATATAGATGTATATATAGTTTTCTTTTTGCAAATCTAAAAGTATATTATGATACACTTTTAGTATAAAATATATTTAGAATATTTAATATTATATTTTATACAAACACACGCACACACTACCAGTCAAAGGTTTTTGAACAGTAAGTTTTTCTCTGCTCACCAAGCCTGCATTTATTTGATCCAAAGGACAGGAAAACGGTAAAATTTTGAAATATTTTTACTATTTAAAATAACTGTTTTCTATTTGAATATATTTTAAAATGAAATTTATTTCTGTGATTTCAAAGCTGAATTTTTAGCATCATTAGGCCAGTCACATGATCCTTCAGAAATCATTGTAATATTCTGATTTGCTGCTTAAAAAACATTTATTATTATTATTATGTTGAAAACAGCTGAGTAGAATTTTTTCAGGTTTCTTTGACGAATAGAAAGTTTAGAAAAAGAGCATTTATCTGAAATAGAAATCTTTTGTAACATTATAAATATTTTATCATCACTTTTGGTCAATTTAAAGCATCCTTGCTAAATAAAAGTATTAATTTCTATCAAAAAAAAAAGCTTCTGAATAGAGTGTAACAAAAGCTGTTTATTATTATAAACATTGATAGTACTACTACTACTACTACTAATAATAATACATGTCTCTAGAACAGCAAATGAAGTAATGATGCTGTAAATTCTGCTTTGATCACAGAAATAAATTACATTTTAAAATATATTCAAATAGAAAACAGTTATCTCAAATAGTAAAAATATTTTACAATATTACTGCTTTTGCTGCATTTTGGATCCAATAAATGCAGGCTTGATGAGCAGAAACATTCAAAACCTTACTGTTTAAAAACTTTTGACTGGTAGTATTTTTAAATATCATGCAAAATGCTCAAATATTCAAGCTGTTTTTGTCTATACAACTAAAACTAGTAATCGAAAATTAAATACCACAAAAGTAATCCAAATAACTTCTGAAATCTTATGATAGCTTTGTGCAAGGAACAAACTACAATTTAAGTTGTCATTCATTGATAATCTTCCACAGTGCAGTCATTTTTTGTGTTCTGTGGAAAAAATAAAGTCTTATGGGTGAGAATATGATGACAGAATGTTCTTTTCTTTTTTTGGTGAGCTGTTTTTTGAAAGTGTGAGTGCAGCAGTATGCAGCAGTACCCTAGTGCTCTCCACACAATGAATGCAGTGAATCACTGCAATGCAACAGGGTAGAGTGAGTGAGTGAGTGTGTGTATAAATGAATATTTATGTGCAAAACCTGCTCTACACTTGCCTGTGGGTGTGTTAGTTAGAGAAGATACTCTGTGTGTGTGTGTGTATAATGAGTCCGGGGTTTTCAAACTTTTTGTTGACCCTGAAATGTGATGATATCCCTTACATTTGCATTTTACAAGTTTGGGGGCCTGCTGTTCTTCAGAAAAATCCATCAGGTCTCACAAATTCTTTTGTTTCAAGCATTTTTTGTGTATTTGAACCCTTTCCAACAATGACTGTATGGTTTTGAGATCCATCTTTTCACACTAATGACAACTGAGAGACTCATATACAAGTATTACAGAAGGTTCAAACACTCACTGATGCTCCTGAAGGAAAAACTATTCATTAAGAGTTGGGGGTGAAAACTTTTGGAATTTGAAGCTCTGGGTAAATTAAACTTATTTTGTCTTTCAAGTCAAGTCATTCAAGTCAACATCCTCTATGGCTTCTGAAGGACAGTACTAAATGAAAAAAATATGATGTTTTGGCAAAATAAGAAAAATCTCCATTCTGTTCAAACATTTTCACCCCCTGGGTCTTAATGCATCATTTTTCCATCTGGAGCATCAGTGAGCATTTGAACCTTCTGTAATAGCTGCATGAGTCCCTCAGTTGTCCCCAGTGTGAAAAAATGGATCTCAAAATCATACAGTTATTGTTGGAAAGGGTTCCAAAGAATTTGTGGGACCTAAAGAATATTTCTGAAGAAAAGCAGGCAGTTTAACTGTTCAGAACAAACAATGGACTCATGAACAACTACCACTAAACAAAGAAACACAGCTATGGATCATTCAACAACACAGTATTAAGAACTATTTTCACTATTATCTTATTCAGATCAGTACTAAATAAACAAAAACATTAGCATTTTGTATGATCCCTCTTAATTTGGTAACATTTTGCTTATTCTGAATTTGAACTGTATTTTATCAAAAAATACCCTAAAACGGTAAAAATGTGAAATATTATTACAACTGTTTTCTATTGTAATATATTTCAAATTGTAATTTATTTTTGTGATGCAAAGCTACATTTTTAGCATCATTACACCAGTCTTCAGTGTCACATGATCCTTCAGAAATCATTCTAATATGCTGATCTGCAATATAAGAACAGAATGAATTTAAAATTCTGATTCATTTAATGCTACAGCAATGCAAGGTCATTGGTTTGATTCCTAGGTAATGCACAAACTGCTAAAATGTAATTGCATAAAATGCAATGCATAAAAGCATCTGCCGAATACAGGTCGATTTATTCACCCTTTTCCCATCATTAACAAATATGAGCAATGGTAAAAGTGCTGCTTTCTTAAGTGAACAGCACTAACAATGTATAGCTATAATTCTGAACGAGAACAGTCTGTCCTCTCAGACGCCGTCCACAAAGACACATAAATGATGGGCAGAGCGCAGAGATGCACACATAATGGAGCAGGCTAGTGTTTGAAGGTCTGACCTCAGTCGAACACATTAGTGGCTCTGAGTCGCCGCAAGAACCGAACACGAACTTGAGTGGAAAATGAGCGGACAAAAAGGGCTGTCCATAAACCAAGTGCCCCTACATTTCCCAAAGGATATAAAAAAACCTCAAATGGGAAACATTGGCAGGGCCGTGTGCTTTCTCGCCCTTCGCGAAAGCACAAAATATGTTTGCGAAGGGAACGAGTGAATGAGAGCGAGAGCATTAGCCGGTCTAATTGAGGTAGATTCAGCCCCCTGCCAGTCTGACAGAAGACACTAGGATAATTACAACTGTCAGGACGTCCAAATCACTCAACCCAGTGTGCAATCACAGGTTGAGACCTGACATTAAAAAGCGACTTGTTGTCATTAGCATCCCCATAAATATCTTAGGGCTGCTTCCCAATGCTGATTGTCCCTGTTGCATCGACTCCCGGACATCTTGTTTACGCCCTCCTAGATCTCCGATCTCATGTTGGTTTTAAAATGACTTTTTAAGAGTCGAAAAGCAATCGACTGAACGCTTGCGTCACTTTTGTGCATGAGATTGCAGCACAAAAACATCTTAATCACTAACCACCCACAATTCAGTTTAACAAAGCGCCATCTGCGCTGATATGCTGTTGTTTGCATATTTAAATTAAGTCGCTGTCATTCTTTCTTTGCTCAAACACACATTCTTTATATGCAAATTAAGCTTATTATAAGTTCTCAAAAGTTAGCACGCTGGCTTGATGCAATTAATGCACAGGGTTGCTTTTAAAAAGGATGTTTGCGTAAATTCTCTATTGATCGTGACAGCAGTAATTCATCAAATGATGAAATGGAGAAAAGCGAGATTTTCTATTAAAATGTTGTTTTTTATATGGAGAAAATAATGCATGTAAATTAACAATGCTATTGGCAATCTTATAACAATATACCTGGGTTAAACCTTCATCCGCCCGCTGTGTGCCCACAAGAACATCTTTTATTTTTTATTCTTCATACTTTATTCCAGCAGCAAGTCACTCTCGTCTTGCTTTAATGTGATTGATGCCTTCAGCTCTTTGATGTTCCAACCCTTGAGATGTTTTTCCGTGATGAATAAGAGGCAACGGCTCTAAACAGAATGTCTTGTAGAGATGCTGTTTTATTTTTCCTTCAGATTTCAATCTGAGCGAAGGTTTTTCTGGTTGGAGTCGGGATAAACATCGGTGATATCACCACCATGTAACATTAAATGCTCCATCAAAACTGGTTCACCGCTATAGCTCTTAATTAGAAAGCATGATGCATGCTTGGACATGTCACTCCTCCACAGAGAGGTTAGTAATTGCTTTAGTCAAAGCTAAATATACATAATGGCACTGAAACAGGACGGCAAAAACAGTACTCAACTCATTTGAAGATCCAAATGTGTTTTCAGACAATCTCGGTAACACTTACATAGATTAGGGAACACATATTCAGTATTAACAGAGTTTTCCCTCAGTAAATCTAGAATATGCTTAGTATTAAGTAAGAGCTTTCCCTCAATAGATCTAGAATATCATGCAGAATGAGGCATTAATATGTGCTTTATAAGTACTAACAAACAATAGTATGAACGATTTAAAGTTTTAAAACTGATTTAAAAAAGTAAAAAAAAGGATAAAAACAATGTATAATATTTAAAAATGTTATAAAATGTGTTACATTAATGTGAAAGCAAATGCTTTGCTATGTACCTAACTGTATTTTAAAAAAAATTAATTAGTTTCATAATTTAGTTTATTTTTAATTAGAGCTGTCAAACGATTAATCGCGATTAATCGCATCCAGAATAAAAGTTTTTGCTCATATAATATAGTGTTTATATTTGTTATGTGTATATATAAATACATACACATGCATGTATATATTTAAGAAAAAAAATGATTAAACGTGATTAATCGCATCCAGAATAAACTTTTTGTTTATATAATGTAGCGTGTATATTTATTATATATATAAATACATACACATGCATGTATATATTTAAGAAAAACATTATTTTCATATATTAAATGTATTTATATATAATATAAATAGTCCTGGTCAATGATTAATCGTGATTAATCGTATCCAAAATAAAGTTTTTGTGCACACATATATATATATGTTTGTGTACTGTGTTTGTGTACTGTGTATATTTATATAGATATTATATGTATATATTTAAGAAAAATATGTTGTTTATATATTAAATATATTTATATATAAAATAAATTATATGAATATAAAGATATACATGTAAATACATGTAAATATTTTCAAAATATATACTGTATGTGTGTGCATTTATATATATACACATAATAAATATACGCAGCACACACACATATTATATAAACAGAAACTTTTATTTTGAATGCGATTAATTCCAATTAATCGTTGCCCAGCACTTATTATGAATATAAATATATACATGTAAACACATGTAAACAGTATGTGTGTGTATTTATATATACATAATAAATATACGTAGTACACACACATATATTATGTAAACAAAAACTTTTATTAACGAGTAATCGTTTGACAGCACTATTTTTAATTTATATGAATTACATAAAAATATGTTCTGCATTTGTAAAATACACCATTTTAGGAAATGTTATAGAAAATGTCATGGATAAGTCATCAAAAAGTTATTGAAAATAAAATAAAAAATAAAGATATAAAATAAAATAAAGACAGCAATAGAAAATGTCCTTATCCAAAATGCAATCATCATTAAATTGTTGCTAGAATCACAAAAAATTTACACAAATAGGGTGAATTGAGGTATATTTCGCCAATTTTGCCATTGATATGCCTGGCATAAAATGGCCCAATTATTCTAAATTAATCCTCATTTCAATCAAATAAAATTAATTGTGGCAGGCAAATAGCGAATTAGCAAGTGTGAATAATGCTTAATATATAATAAAGCAAATTCGGCGAGGTGTGTGATAACGATGACAGTTAATTATACGCATGATGCGGCGCTATACCAGCATAAATAGTGCCGAGCTTAACCGGTTTGTGGATGGTTGGTACTGTAAACAACACATATTTTGTGTGGATTTTTCTCTTATTTTCTCTATTTCACATTCTCATTTTCTATCATTTTCCTCATTTCTCATCTTCAAAACACACACCATTCCAGTCATTTAAGCTTGTGGTTTAGAAACACGCAGAGCAACTGGGAGACGAGGTTAGTAGTAATGGACTCATAACCCTGACATCAACCCCTACTGCCAGATCAGTTGGCCATCAGGGTTACATCATTTACACCAATTTAAGAGGTTGAAGGGGAAATTGCACATTGTTTGCTGCTAAATTATATGTTGTGCTTCATTTCTTAATTAGATCCCTGAGCCGGGTGGCTGTATTTATTGGTGTAGTATCTCTCTAGCCATGCTTTCAGGATTACCGCAGCCCCTAAATGCATTTCGCTCATGCGAGTAAAGCAGAAATAGACCTTGATGTTTCATAACACAACCGGACATAGCAGCACAAGAGATGAATCTATTAGTTGAGGTGGATTCGTTGACGGCTACAGGGTAATTTAAGGCTGTAGTTAAAGCACAGGATAATGAAAACAGGAACTGGAGGAAATGGATAACCAAGACAGGCTTATAGGAAATATGTGCCTGTGCCTACTTTTCTGCAAAAACTCCAAAAACATACCCATACATACAATTCAATCCAGTTTTAAGATGAAATGACCACTAGTGGTAGTAAAAAACCAACAACTTATTCACACAAATAATGATTACGGGGCAAATTATTGATTAGGAAAGACTTATTTTCATGTGGTACCTTGCACAGTACTATATTATAACCTCAATATGTTTTCACCACAGTGCATGATTTGTTAACTAATACATTTTGATGTTTGCATCACATAAACAACTCAATTTGTATGGCTTTTCTGGCATAGTAAACTTGCTTGGTAGTGCAAGTAAAGCACAGGATAATGAAAACAGGAACTGGAGGAAATGGACAACCAAGAAGACAGGCTTATAGGAAATATGTGCCTGTGCCTACTTTTCTGCAAAAACTCCAAAAACATACCCGTACATACAATTCAGTCCAGTTTCAAGCTGAAATGACCACTAGTGGTAGTAAAAAAACAACAACTTATTCACACAAATAATGATTACAGGGCAAATTATCAATTAGGAAAGACTTATTTTCATGTGGTACCTTGCACAGTACTATATTATAACCTCAATATGTTTTTACCGCAGGTCATGATTTGTTAACTAATACATTTCGATGTTTGCATCACATAAACAACTCAATTTGTATGGCTTTTCTGGCATAGTAAACTTGCTCGGTAGTGCACCTGGTGCAGCATCGCACTTTCAAGTAAAGCACAGGATAATGAAAACAGGAACTGGAGGAAATGGACAACCAAGACAGGCTTATAGGAAATATGTGCCTGTGCCTACTTTTCTGCAAAAACTCCAAAAACATACCCATACATACAATTCAGTCCAGTTTCAAGCTGAAATCACCACTAGTGGTAGTAAAAAACCAACAACTTATTCACACAAATAATCATTACGGGGCAAATTATTGATTAGTGAAGACTTATTTTCATGTGGTACCTTGCACAATACTATATTATAACCTCAATGTGTTTTGCCATAGTGCATGATTTGTTAACTAATAAATTTTTATGTTTGCATCACATTAAACATCTCAATTTGTATGGCTTTTATTACATAGTAAACTTACTCGGTAGCACACCCGGTGCATCATCGCACTTTCAGGTACAAATCTCATAAAACATGAGTCACAATCAACAGCTAAAAGACTTGTAGAACTAAACACAAATAGCATTTTTGAATTAGCAAATGTGTTTTTAATCTCATATTTGCTTTTGTTATAGGTTTAGGGTAAAGTTGTGTAGATGCGCTTTTATTTTCAAGCACATTTTTATCACCATTCACCAGACATTTCATTTCCAAACTACCACATTATGTACAACAGCCAAATGCCTGATGCATGTTTATCTGTTTTGGATAAAACTGAACTCTTTTAGTGTCACTCACTGAACATTTCACTTTGAAAGTGTAGATAAACGGAATGACAGATAAAAGGAAAAAATGATAAAAGGATAGATAACAAATCTTTAAGTACAAACTTTAGTGGATATGCAAATACAGTGTTGTCAGATTCATGTCTATCTGTTTCAGATAAAACTGAACTCGCTTCTAGCATCTTGATTGGACATTTCACTTTGTGTCACAAAATGTGCAAAAACCAATGTAAAATAATTTTTCAGAAATGTCAATACAGGCATGTTTTTCCAATGAGCCTGGGTTAGAAATTGAGGTAAAAGGACACATTCGAGAAATTGAGCAAGGGGAATCAAAAAGGCCAAATTATGAAATATGAAGTTATTTTATTAGCCTCACATAACCAACTCCATTTGTATGGATTTTCTGACATAGTAAACTTGCTTGATAGCGCACCTGGTATGGCACTGCACTTGCAGGTACAGATCCTGTAAAACACAGGTCACATTTAGTCAAAGACTAGAACCAAGCACAAATATATGTTTGCTTCAGCAAATATAAATCTCACATCATTTTGTTATAGGTTTAGTGAAAGGTTTAGTGTATATGCTATGTTATTTAAAAAAAAAAAAACATTTTATCACTATTTCCCAGACATTTAATTTCTAAACTACCACAATATGTACAACCACCAATCGCCAGATGATCATCTGTTTTGGATAAAACTCTCTTTTAGTGTCACTCAGTGGACATTTTACTTTGAAAGTGTAGATAGATAGAATGTCAGATGGAAGGAAAGATTGCTAAAATGATAGAAATATAACATACATTTATGTACAAACTTTGGTACATAGCAATATAACTACATTGCAATATTCACTAGCATCATTATTGGACATTTCACTTTGTGTCACAAAACATGTAAGAGCCAACATAAAATCATTTTGCAGAAATGTCAAAACCGGCACATTTTTCCAATGAGCCTGGGCTGGAATTGGTGGTAGAAGGATGCATGTGTTTCGTTAGCCTCACAGAAACCAATTAATTTGTATGGCTTTTCTATCATTGTAAACTTGCTCGGTAATGTACCTGGTACAATATTGCAGGTACAAATCCAGTGAAACACATCGTGGTACTCTCCAAAAATGGTGCTAGGCTGATGTGGAGGAGAATAATTGTTGAATAAAATGTTATTTCCATTTTTCTGCTCAACAAATGTATTATCGTAGCTTCATAAAATTATGGTTAAGCCACTGATGTCACACGGACTATTTTGTTGATGTTCCTGGTGCTTTTCTGGACCTTGAACGTGGTAGGACTCTTGCTGAGGGTGAGTAATTAATGACCGAATTTTTATTTTGGGCTAAACTATCCATTTTACTCGCTTCTAACATTGTTTAATGGACATTTCACTTTGAAAGAGTTATAAAACTCGCAAGAATCAACGCTAAATTATTTTGCTAAAATTTTAACACAGGCCAATTTTTTTAAACGAGCCATGGGTTGGAAAGTTGTGAGAAAGGTGAATCAAAAAGAGACAATTAGATGAGGCTAATGAAATAAGAAGTTATTATATTAGCCTCACATAACCAAATCCATTTGTATGTCTATTCTGACGTAGTAAACTTGCTCGATAGCGCACCTGATACGGCATTACAGTTGCAGGAACAAATCCTGTGAAACACAATTATTATATGTTTAGGGAAATGTTTAGTGTAGTCACGACTCACTAGACATAATTTCCAAACTTCCACAATGTGTAGAACAACCAATAGCCAGATGTATGCTCATCTGTTCTGGATAAAACTTTATTTTAGTGTCACTCAGTGGACATTTCACTTTGAAAGTGTAGATAGATGGAACAACAGATGGATGGAAAGAATGATACAGATAACATTTAAGTAAGAACTTTGGTACATAGTAATATGTAATTACAACATTGCCAGATTTATGTTCTGTCAGATCTATGTTCTATGTATGATCTGTTTTGGATAAAACTGAATTTGTTTCTAGCATCTTTATTGGACATTTTTGTCACAAAAAAGTGCAAGAACCAACATGAAATTTTTTCGCAGAAATGTCAACAAGAACTTATTTCATTAGCCAATTTCATAAGCAACTCCATTTATATAGCTTCTCTAACATAGTAAACATGCTTTGTAGCGTACCCGCACTTTCAGGTACAAAACTCATAAAACATGGGTCACAATCAAAAGAGTAAAACACCTTGTAGAACCAAGCACAAATAACATGTGTTTTTTAATCTCATTCACTTTTGTTATAGGTTTAGGGAAAGGTTTGGTGTAGGTGCTGTTATTTTCAAGAGTGTTTTTATCACCACTCACCACATTTCATTTTTAAACTACCACAATATGTAGATCAGAAAATGCCAGATGCATGTCCATCTGTTTTGGATAAAACTGAACTCTCTTTTGGTGTCACTGACTGGACATTTCACAAACAAGATTAAAGTGTAGACAGGTAAAACAACAGATGGATGGAAAGATTGATAAAAGGATATAAAAACAAAATACCTTTATGTACAAACTTTTGTACACAGCAATCAGCAGTATGTAAATACAACATTGCCAGATCAATCTGTTTTGGCTAAAACTTGCTTTAAGTATCATTATTGGACATTTCACTTGTGTGTCGCAAAACGTGTAAGAACCAACATAAAATCATTTTTCAGAAATGTCAACACTGGCACATTTTTCTAATGAGCCTGGGTTGGAAATGAAGGTGGAAGGATGCACGATAGGGAGAGAGAGAGAGAGAGAGGGAGGGAAATCAAAAAGGGCAAATTAGATGAGGCTAATGAAATAAGAAGCGTCTTGCTGAGCTACATGTCTCTCCATTTGTCCCTCAGAGACTTCCCAACCATCCGGCCTCTCGTTTAGTCAACTTTTTAGCCATAAATGACAGAGCTAATTAGCTGCTTTTCTAGCAGCTGACCAAACACAAATCATTCCGGGCCAGCAATAAGCTGGCAGCCTGGGACAGTCCGTGATGCCATTCAGAGCATTGCAGGGCCTGGAGGGGCCCCTGGTGGCCCCCGAGGCAGCATGAGAGGCCCCTACGGCCACATCATGCGGATCTGCTCATTGCATTACCCCAAAAAATGTCCTAATGGCAGAGTGCAGCTCTTCAAACTCAGACAAACGGGTCTCTGTAGTCTCTCTCGCTCTTCAACTCACTGCACAAGAAACGTTTTCCCTCTCTCCAGTGCTCAAATTATAGCCCTACATTCCTCTCTCTCTCTCTCTCTCTCTCTCTCTCTCTCTCTTGCTTATGTACTATCACAATCTATTTGCTTCTGCTTTTACTGGACAAAAAGTTTGGAATCTGCCTGTGAAGTGGACTTGGGGATTTATGACATGCATTTATAAGTACTGTTTGCTAAAGCAGTATCACTATAGATGAATTTGGAATAGCACACTAGCACAATCCTCTTACTATTTCTGCCAAACAATGATAGTTAAAAATAGTATTAGCACTGTATGCTAGGAGGCTATTACAAATTCAACCTATTGGTATTGCTAAAAGGGAATTTGAATTGAGGTAGAAGTAAAATGAATTGAAATGTAATTCATATCAACTGTAAATCAACTGCAATTTTTACTTAGAAAAGCAAAGATTGTCAAAACTTGTTTGGAAGTCATAGATGCAACAGACAGAATGATAGAACGACACATAAAACATACAATTGATAGAACGAACGATAACATGAATAAACAAAGAAAAGATAGGTAGATAGGTAGAACAACAGAATGATAGAACAGATAGAACAATTGAATGATAGAATGATAGATAGGCAGTTAGAATGATAGAAAGAACGATAGATAGCTTGAACGATAGAGCAATAGAAAGATAGATAGAAGGATAGATAGAACAAATGCACAAACAGATAGATAGATAGATAGATAGATAGATAGATAGATAGATAGATAGATAGATAGATAGATAGATAGATAGATAGATAGATAGATAGATAGATAGATAGATAGATAGATAGATAGATAGATAGATAGATAGATAAAACAATGGAATGATAGAACAACAGACAGAATGACAGATAGAACAATTGAATGATAGAAAGGTAGTTAGAATGATAGAACGATAGAACGATAGATAGAACGATAGAACGATAGAACGATAGATAGATAGATAGATAGATAGATAGATAGATAGATAGATAGATAGATAGATAGATAGATGATAGATAGATAGGCAGAATGATGGAACAATAGATAGAATGATACATAGAATGAAAGAACGATAGAATGAATGACAACAGTAGAATGATAGAACGATAGAATGAACGACAGAACAGTAGAAAGATAGAACAATAGATAGATAGATAGATAGATAGATAGATAGATAGATAGATAGATAGATAGATAGATAGATAGATAGATAGATAGATAGATAGATAGATAGATAGATAGAACAACAGACAGAATGATACATAGAATGATAGAACGATACACAGATCGAATGATCGAACAACAGAACAGTAGAATGATAGAACGATAGAACGAATGACAGAACAGTAGAATGATAGAACGATAGAATGACCACAGAGCAGTAGAATGATAAAACAATAGAACAAATGACAGAACAGTAGAATGATAGAAAAATAGAACGAACGACAGAACAGTAGAATGATAGAACGACCACAGATCAGTAGAATGATAGAACAATAGGATAAACGACAGAACGGTAGAATGATAGAAACAAACGACAACAGTAGAATGATAAAAAAAGAATGAACGACAGAATAGTAGAATGATAAAACAATAGAACGAACGACAGAACAGTAGAGTGATAGAACGTTAGAACGAACGACAGAACACTAGAATGATAGAATGATAGAATGATAGAATGACCACAGATCAGTAGAATGATAGAACAATGGGACAAATGACAGAACAGTAGAATGATAGAAAAATAGAAAGAACGACAGAACAGTAGAATGATAGAACAATAGAACGAGTGACAGAACAGTAGATAGATAGATAGATAGATAGATAGATAGATAGATAGATAGATAGATAGATAGATAGATAGATAGATAGATAGATAGATAGATAGATAGATAGATAGATAGATAGATAGAACAACAGACAGAATGATACATAGAATGATAGAACGATACACAGATCGAATGATCGAACAACAGATCCCCCAACTGCTCCCCGGGCGCCGCAGCAATGGCTGCCCACTGTGTGTGTGTGTTCACGGTGTGTGTGTTCACTACTGTGTGTGTGCACTTGGATGGGTTAAATGCACAAATTCCTAGTATGGGTCACCATACTTGGCCTCACGTCACGTCACCTCCTTCATGTCACCTCCTCACCTCCTTCAGATAGATAGATAGATAGATAGATAGAACGACTGAATGATAGAAGAGATTAAGAGAATGATAGATAGATGGAGAAGGTGCCACTTAAATTTGCTTTAGAAAATGTAATAATTCATTATGAGATGAAGTCCTTTCAACAGACATACTCAAACCTTCTGCTATAGATGACCTCACTGAGACCTGTGCAAGTGCATTACATTCTGACAGTCAAATTAGAGCAGTTAACCTGAGCTGCTGCAGAACTGTATGTTCTGATATACGGATGTCCTTGAGCTGTTCCTGTATAACAAACTGTGCTGGCTTTCTTTTATATCTGTCAAATAAGGAGCTGTAAAATTTGATATAAACTAAGAAGCTGGTGTGGGATGAGTTATACACCAAATTTAATATTGGGGCTAACAGATTTGTTCAAATCCCAAACTTTTGAGCAATATTACATTTGTAAATGATGTTTGACTTAGCAAACAAAACTAATTATAAAATGCAATGAACGACCAGTCCATTTTGGCCATTTATAGGTATAGAAAATTAAAGTAAATGGCAAATCTCAATACAGTCTCAAATGTCAAAAAATATCAAATCCATGACCTTTAAGATGAAATGGTATCATACAAGCGTTTTATAATGGTGGCATTTAAGTGAATCTGTGATCTACACCTACTTGTGCGGAGTAAGCAGACTGCAGCCGGTCCAGATGGCCTGTGACTAGGGGACGGGGTTACTTCAGGACCAACATATCAGCGATATTAATGATGTGTGAAGGAAGAGCAACTGGTGTGTAGTCTTTAGGGTTGTTAAGATGAACACAGTGGCAGGAAGTCGTCCAGACCTGAGGCACCTTCTGCAGACTTTAATGGGAGGGAAACGAAGGCCTGAGACACTCAACAGAGCTGACTGGAGCATATCTCCTACACCCCGGGGCAGATTCCTGTGTGGAGATTACCCAAGTCTCTCCTCACCTGGTCGGCTGAGATAGGGTCGGACCACTGGCTCGGAGTCAGTTTTTCTGTCGAAAAACTGATTCAGCTAATTAGCCCTGTGTAGCTCTGCTATCAACCTGTTTGTAGCCAATGATGGATGATTCCACTTGCCTCACCGAGACCCTTTCGCTCGGCATTCATCGGGTTTTATCTCCAGACACAAGAAGGTCCTCTTCTTCATTTAAGCAGGACCCTTAGGCCCATCATGATTTAATTCAAGTTTATTTATATAGTGCTTTCCATAGTATATATCATTCTATGGATCATTCTATCTATTGTTCTATCATTCTGTCTATCAATTTATCCTCAATCTAGCCATCGTTCTAGTGTTCTTGCTTTCTAGACTATCTATCTAGTGTTTTATCATTCTATCTATCATCTATCCTCAATCTTTCCATCGTTCTATCTATCTATCCTCAATCTTTCCATCGTTCTATCTATCCACCCATCCATCCATCATTCATTCTATGATCTTTCTATCTAGAGTTCTATCATTCTATCCATCTATCCTCAATCTAGCCATCATTCTAGTTGGCTAGATTGAGGATAGATGGATAATTCTATCATTCTATCATTCATCTAACCATCGTTCTAGTGTTCTATCTATCTATCTATCTATCTATCTATCTATCTATCTATCTATCTATCTATCTATCTATCTATCTATCTATCTATCTATCTATCTATCCGTCCATCCATCATTCGTCCTATGGATCATTCTATCTAGCGTTTTATCATTCTATCTATCCATCTATCCTTAATCTATCCATCGTTCTATCTATTGTTCTATCTATCCATCATTCTATCTCTCTATCTATCCATCTATCTGTCCATCCATCCATTCATCCATCTGTCCATCCATCCATCCATCATTCGTTCTATGGATCATTCTATCTAGCGTTTTATCATTCTATCTATCCATCTATCCTTAATCTATCCATCGTTCTATCTATTGTTCTATCTATCCATCCATCCATCCATCCATCCATCCATCCATCATTCATTCTATGGATCATTCTATCTATCCATTTATCCTTAATCTAGCCATCGCAGCTTTCTAGACTATCTATCTATCTGTCCATCCATCCATTCATCCTTCGTTAGATCTATGGATCATTCTATCTAGCGTTCTATCATTCTATCTATCCATCTATCCTCAATCTAGCCATCGTTCTATCTATCTATCCATCATTCTATCCATCCATCCATCCATCATTCATTCTATAGATCATTCTATCCATTTATCCTCAATCTAGCCATCGTAGCTTTCTAGACTATCTATCTATCTATCTATCCATCCATCCATCCATCGTTCTATCTAGTGTTCTATCCATCTATCTATCCATCTATCCTCAGTCTAGCCATCGTTCTATCTATCCATCTATCCTCAATCTATCCATCGTTCTATCTATCTATCCATCATTCTATCCATCCATCCATCTATCAATCATTCATTCTATGGATCATTCTATCTATCCATTTATCCTCAATCTAGCCATCATAGCTTTCTAGACTATCTATCTATCCATCCATCCATCCATCTATCTAGTGTTCTATCTAGCATTGTATCATTCTATCTATCCAACTATCCTCAATCTAGCCATCGTTCTATCCATCTATCATCAATCTAGCCATCGTTCTATCCATCCATCCATCCTCAATCTATCCATCATTCTACTGATCTATCCATTGTTCTATCTATCTATCCATTGTTCTATCTATCTATCTATCTATCTATCTATCTATCTATCTATCTATCTATCTATCTATCTATCTATCTATCTATCTATCTATCTATCTATCTATCTATCTATCTATCTATCTATCCATCCATCCATCCATCCATCAATCTATGGATCATTCTATCTAGCATTCTATCATTCTATCTATGCATCTATCCTCAATCTAGCCATCGTTCTATCCATCCATCCATCCTCAATCTATCGATCATTCTATCGATCTATCCATTGTTCTATCCTTCCATCCATCCATCGTTCTATCTAGTGTTTTATCTAGCATTCTATCATACTATCTATCCATCTATCCTCAATCTAGCCATCGTTCTATCCATCTATCCTCAATCTAGCCATCGTTCTATCCATCCATCCATCCTCAATCTATCCATCATTCTATCGATCTATCATCATTCTATCTATCTATCTATCTATCTATCTATCTATCTATCTATCTATCTATCTATCTATCTATCTATCTATCTATCTATCTATCTATCTATCTATCTATCTATCTATCTATCTATCTATCTATCCATCTATCCATCTATCCTCAATCTAGCCATCGTTTTATCTATCCATCTATCGTTCTATCTATCAATCTATCAATCTATCTATCAATCTATCAATCTATCAATCAATCAATCAATCAATCAATCAATCAATCAATCAATCAATCAATCAATCTATCTATCTATCTATCTATCTATCTATCTATCTATCTATCTATCTATCTATCTATCTATCTATCCATCTATCCATCTATCTATCTATCTATCTATCATTTTAGTATTCTATCTATAAAATTTGAATTGCAAGTGTACCTCCTGTTTGCTAAATCAATTCAAATTTAGAAATCCATGCAAACGTTCAAATGTACAAACATGTTAACCGTAACTGTGGTAATAATTTATATAGCAGAACAACAGAAGCACACCAGGACTTCACTACTAAGCAATTTGTTAACCTAAGTATGAATATTCACAAGTAGGCTAGAGGATCAACAAATAAAAGGTGACTCAACTGAAACAATAAAAAGTGTTCAAATAGCCAATAATCAATTAGAACAACAAGCAAACCCAGTTTCAGCTACTACTACAGGTTTGTTTATTGGATGGGAAGGCACCCATAGCCACACCCAGATTTCTAAAGTCATCCTCAATCATTGGAGTTCATTCCCTAAAAGGATTTACATACTGTAAGAGTCGCAAATCACGGTGGGAGCCGCCTCCCTCATGATGCGATTGCTGTGTGAACTGGGGTGGATCGAGATTTACAGCATCGGGGTGAGAAGAGGTTAAATGCCGTATCTCACATTGGGTTTTCTTATCAGGGAACACGACTAATTAGGGGGTTTCAACATGACTAATTTAATTGAGTATAATTTTCTCTTCAGGTCCGCAGGCAACACACCAAATATAGATTTAATAAAAATTGAACAGCACGTACTCATAGGAATTACACGGCACTAAAAGGGATTTAAGACCTTATCTGATGCGCCGCTGAATATGTCTGCCGTTCTTTAACACTGTACTGTACTGAGTTAAAACGACAGAAGCAGAGCTCTCTTGGGGAAACTCGGATACCTCCTGCACATTTCAAACTATTTTCTGTGTACTTTGTCACAAGTATTCAATTACATTTCAAGAGATTCTGTCTTTAAATTCAATCATAACTTTGTAGTTTCAAATGCCAATATGTTGTATAACTATGAAATTAAATGAGCAATGTGCACTTCTTAGAAGTATTTAATATGAGAAATGATGCATATCAGAAAAGAGCTAGACTGAATGCAAGGCATTGGCTAGTCATAGTTATTTGGCTATTGTCTAAAGCATTTTTTTTTTAAATATATATATTTTAGATGGCAGGGACCCCAAAATATGAGCATCTTGGTGAAAGGGGCCCCCATCCTAAAATTTAAAAGGCAGCTATATATATTATATTATAAATAGTGTAATATTGTATTTATATATATATATATATATTTATATATATATATGTATATATATATATATATATTTACATTATTTTATTTTAAGTTACAGTATTTTTACTTGCAATGTAGTATTTATTTATTTAAATCAATTAGATGCATATAACAATTATATATAAAATTATATAAATTTACTGTGTACTTTGTCACAAGTATTTAATAATTTGTTTAATTACATTTTTTAATATTTTAGATGCCATGAACCCCAAAATATGAGCATCTTGGTGAAAGGGGCCCCCATCCTAAATTTAAAAGGCATCTACATATATATTTTTATGCATAAAGCCTTAATTATACTGTGAAAAAAAATATTATAAATAGTATAATTTAAGTTACAGTATTTTTTACTTGCAATGTAGTATTTATTTATTTAAATCAATTAGATGCATATAAAAATTATATATATATATATATATATATATATATATATATATATATATATATATACTGTATATATATAGTTGCATTTTTTGCATATTTTATGCATAAAGACTTAATTATACTGTAAAAAAATATATATAGTTACAGTATTTTTTTACTTGCAATGCAGTATTTATTTATTTAAATCAATTAGATGCATATAAAATTATATATAAAAATAAATAAAATAAAATTCTACATATATATTTGTATTTTTCCCCTTTTTTTAAACCCTGGTCTAAGTAATCCAATATCTCATGCATCTTAAATAAGCAATGCGATTTCAGTATTATTTATTGCATGAGATGCAATAAATGCACCAATGAATCTTTCACAATAAGACCAGAAGCGTGCATTAAGAAAGTAAATAGCGTCAATTTTGATTTCACTTTCACTTTAAGTGAGTCATAAAATCTAGATAAATGTCTGGCAGCCGTATTTGTATCCAGCACACCGAGACAGGTCACAAACAGATACAGGTTATAAATAGGCTATGAATATCAAGTTAGACAAAATGGCATCTCTGGTTTTGATGCATTTTAGCAGCAGGAATCATCCATCTAGGGAGTTCCAGTACGGGTACACAACACCCTCCGACGCATGCTAAATGCAATTCCCCTGCATTTTTTTTCACCTAATTAAGATGTTACAACAGAGGACAATTCTATCAGCGGCTAAAATGAGGAGATACATCAACAACAATCCAGCATCTCGACAAGATGGTGAGACGCAGAGGAGAAAAGAATTGAATTTTGGGTGTCTGATTATGATGGAATAGGCCAATCACTCCTTCTCGCGCACACACTCACACTTTACGGTAAACACATCTATATTCACATTCATACTGCATACGCATCTGTATTCCTCTTTTACTCAACACAGACCATCTCTGTCTCCGATCTATGTGTTTTATCCATCGAAAAGCCTACGCAAACATTGGATTCTGTAAAAATAACATGCTTCATGGTTTTTGTTGGTGCATAATTGAGTGTAAATGAACCTCCATTTGGCAACCACAGTTATTTTGCCCTGTATAACAGAAGTGCATAATGTGTTTGCAGGTGGCCGTAATCAGGAGCTGCTGTGAGCTCCAATACCACCGCATCATTTAAAGCTTTGTTTGCATTGGTATCAAGTAAGCATACAAACCTGAGCCAGCAAATGGTCATTATTAAGCATGACTAATAGAATATTTATGTTAGCTGACAGCAGAACCGGGCGATATTTCAAAATAATCAAAATATTTCAAAAATAATATTCATCTCAATATTTTTTCTTAAAGAGTGGTTTTATTTGATTAGAGGAACCGTAATTATGATTTAGACAGTCGTTTGTACTAAGTACATTTTAAAAAGCCCTGCAAGGACTAAAATTAAAATAAAATGAATTAAATTAAATTAAATCAAATTAAAAAAGTACAAATTATTAAAAAATAAAAATAAAAATGTATTATAAAAAAATTAAGTAAATGGCAGAATTAAAAACAAACTTACAAATAACTTACAAACTAAACTATAAATAAACTAAACTAAACTGAAAAGAAAAAAAATCCACCAAAAGAACAATACCTAGCAATATTTAATCAGAGGAAACAAATTATGATTTGTCATTTGTGCAAAGTCAATTTAAAATTGCCTTGGAAGGTGTAAAAAAAATATAAATAAAAAAATAAAAAAATGGAAGAATTAAAAACAAAGTAAAAATGAATAAAATCAAATAAAAAAAGTTTTCACTAAATAAACACAAGAATTATAATACTGAAAATAAAAAAATAAATATATTTAATCGTTTATATCCACCAAAGTAACAATACCTATTAATAAGTTAAAAAATAATAAAATTAAATGTAAATTTAAAAAAAAAAAAAACATTTTAAAGAAATTAAGTAAATGGAAAAATTAAAACAAAGTAAAAATAAATATTTAATCAGAAGAACTGTGATGATGATTTAGACAGTCATTTGTACTAAGTACATCAAAAATGCCCTGGAAGGAGTCAAATAAATAAATAAATAAAATAAAATAAAATAGTCCAAAAAACATTTTTTAAAAATCACTAATTAATTTCATTCAAAAATGCCTTGGAAGAAGTACAAATAAAATGAAATAAAACAAAATAAAAAATAAAACTACATAAACACAAAAATTACAGTAGCTATATATATATATATATATATATATATATATATATATATATATATATATATATATAAAATAATAATAATAAAGTAAAATGGAAGAATTAAAAAATAAAGTAAAATTTAAAAAAATGTTTTTCACTAAATAAACACAAAAAATATATTACTAAAAATAAAAAAAATATTTACCAAAGTAACCATATCTAGTAACAAGTCACAATATTTAATAAGAGGAACCGTAATCATGATTTAGACAGTCATTTGTACTAAGTACATTAAAAAGTACGCTGGAAAGAGTAAAAATAAAGAAATAAAATAAAAATAAAAAGGTTTTCATTAAATAAACAAGAATTATATTACTAAAAATCATTAATATTTTAATAAATATAACATTTGTACATAAATGCACATTAAATGTTAATGTATTAATCATTTATATCCACCAAAGTAACAACACCTAGTAATAAGTTGCAATATTTACAACATAATTTAACATAAATATAAAATTTTTACATTAATGCACATTTTTTGAATCAGTTTTTAGTTGGATCAACTGAAATGGACAGTAAAATACAGTAAAAATACATTTAAACAATCTAATTAACTAATTCTTATGGGTTAAATCATATAGTGGAAACAGCTTTTTAATTGCAAGTTACAGTGTTGTTAAGTAGATGCATAAACAAATCTTTACATAAGTGTTCTTATCTGATTCAATGAAATAAACAGTTTAACCAAACGGATTTCCTGGAAATTAATCAACTAATCAGGCTTTAGGAAAGTGAAAATTCACAATATTGGTTAATTGTATACCGTCAATATAAAGTATATTTCAAATATTGCCCAGTCAGCTCGTAAATATTATCCACACAATATCTCAAATGCTTTTACAAGCCAGATAAAAAAGCTTTGGAAAAGCTTTCTTGGCATTTCATATTTTCAATTTCAAGTGTTTTTGCTTTGCTTGTGAAAAGCTAAAAATAACTGGCTAAAACACAGCTAAAAACAGCTGGCTGGAGTTACAGTGAAACAGATCGAAAGCAAGAAAATGCATGTCAAAGATACAAAATCCTTGTTTGATGGGATTGTGGGTAATGATGTTTGTTTAGACGCAGTGTGGTGAGTGAAGCTGTAGTTTAGCAGCTGGGTAATGTAATTACCATGCTGCCGTCAGAGCACTCTTGATCTCATTTAAATAGCTTGTTTGCTGTCACAATAGCTGTTGACTCAAGTCTGTTAGTCAAAAATTGCACGATTTGATGGACATCTCCTTTCTCTGCATTTCTTTTTACGTGAAGACACGAGAAATGATGTCAGGAGTTAAAGATGAAAACAATTCAGCCACTTGCAAACAG
The DNA here is from genome assembly GCF_049309525.1 of Garra rufa. Taxonomy (NCBI): domain Eukaryota; kingdom Metazoa; phylum Chordata; class Actinopteri; order Cypriniformes; family Cyprinidae; genus Garra; species Garra rufa. The sequence continues at coordinate 30,923,020 of NC_133384.1, forward strand.
CACCAATCAGAATTAATGCTATTAGCGGATTAGATCCTTAGAAATACTAAATATTGTGTCAGCTCTCTGTTTCTAAATCTAAAGTTTGGAGGGTCACAGAGATGGATGGAAAGGAGGAAACAAAGCGGATTATGGGAGCACTTGAGAGAGAGAATATTTATGGGGATCACTTCAGGTCAGGATAAAGAGGAAGACCCTCAGGATCATTTATAATTAAATTGCAAAGATACACACAGCATACGCTGAAGTGAGTTCCTCTGAGTATTGTGGATTTCTTTGGTCTTTTTTCTGTCTGTTTGCAAACAAAAATATTGGTGAGGTAAGATGCCAGAGCACAAGAATAGAGGACTTTAGAGACCTTAATAGAAATATAAAAACTGTATTAGAGGAAACGTATCACGTATACCACAAAAACCAAACAAAAACACATCCAGAAAGTGTACACATACACTACATGATGTCTGTTAGATAAGTGAGTGAGCACATTTAGAGTTTACTTTTTCACTACATGATTTAATAAGGGGACAAAAAATCCCCCAGTAAGACTTTTATATATCTTTTATATTTATATCATCTGATATAATTAATATCATAGGAGGAGTACATTTTTTTCTCCACTGAATCAATCAGCCATTTGAACAAACTGGTTGAAAGAATGACTCAATGACTCACTCGTACAGTGATTTGCCGCCACCTACTGGAGATATTAGGTTTATATTTAAAGGAGAAGTTCACTTCCAAAACAAAAATTTACAGATATTGTACTCACCCCCTTGTCATCCAAAATATTCATGTCGTAAATAAATTACGTTTTTTGAAGAAAACATTTCAGGATTTTTTTTCCATATAGTGGACTTCTATGGTGCCCCGAGTTTTAACTTTTAATTGCGGCTTCAAACAATCCCAAATGCAGTTGTAAATGATCCTAGCCGAGAAAGAAGGGTCTTATCTAGCGAAACGATCGGTTATTTTTTTTGTTTCAAATCCTGAAATGTTTTTCTCAAATTCTGTGCTACTTCTGGATTGCAAACTAAAGTTTTGTGGATACTGATTTCATTTGATCGGTAACAGCCCTATAATGTCTTACTATTTGAATTTACTGATTAAATGTATATATTTGACACAAAAGATGATGCATACATTTAATAATGTTATGAAAAAATGGCCTTATAAAGGTAAAAATGCCCATTAAAGGTAAAAATCTATTTAAACTTATTGGAAAAGTTCATTTCTGTTCTTCTGCAAACTAACCACCACATAGAATATGAAGAATATCAAAAGCTTTGGGAGTCAGCTGTCCATGGCAGGCCTTAACCTGCTAAAATACCAGCACAATAACACGCTCAGCAAAATATAGTCTAATTATTGTTAAGTAGAATTCCAGATGATATTAAGATACCATTTTTTGTCATTATCGCACAGCCCTAGTTCACGCTGAAGTTAAATGGTGCTCAAATCAAAATCAGGTTCAGATTTGGTTTGTGTAAGTGAACTATTTTATTAACTACATACATGTAGTATTCCTATGGAAGCCCATTTCCACGACTGAATAAAAAATAAAAAAGGTAAATGTGACTTTTTGACTTTTTTCTGGCAATTTTGAATTTACATCTTGCAATTGACTTTTTTCTCAGAATTGCATCATAGAAAATTCAAGATAATTTATATATCTTTTATATTTATATCATCTGATATAATTGATATCGTAGGAAGAGTAAATTTTTTTCTCCAAATATCAGTACGATTGCAAATGACTTACATTTTAGACAAGTTCCTATTTCTGCTGTATTTGATCAACGAAAATACATTTTAAACAAATCCACAGAACTGTTTTGCATCTCTGAACAACACACAAAGGTGTTTCATTACTGAATCAATCAGCCGTTTAAACAAATCGGTTGAATGAATGACTCAATTCCTATGGAAGTCTGTTTCCGCCACTGAATTTAAAAAAAAAAAGGTAATTGTGACTTTTTAACTCTCAATTCTGAGTTTTTTCTCACAATTGTGAGTTTACATCTCGCAATTGACTTTTTTCCTCAGAATTGCATCACATAAAGTCGCAATTCTGATTTATTTTCTCAGAACTGTGAGATATAAACGAACAATTGCCAGTTATAAACTCAGAATTACGAAATATAAACTCAGAATTGCGGGATATAAACTCACAATTGCAAGAAATAAAGTCAGAATTGCGAGATATAAACTTTGAATTTTGCGTTTTTTGTGAGACACTTAATTTATTATGGATGGATGCACTTTATTGGACTTGTTTTCAACTGATGAAGAAAAACGCCCATCTATGCCAGTCTAAAGCTTGGAAGTGCCAGGATCATTTTTAATATAACTTTGATTGGATTTGTCTGAAAGAAGGAAGGATGGTGGAGGGTGAGTAAATAATGGGCTAATTTTCATTTTTAGGTGAACTATCCCTTTAACATTAAGGTCTATTTTCTAAAAAAATAAACATAAAACATTACAACAATTTAACAGCCATGTTCATAGCTTTTCTGGCTGCATGAATAAAAAAAAGAGCTGAATAAATAAGAATTTCTTTGATGTATGATTTGTTAGAATAGGACAATATTCGACCAAGATACAACTATTTGAAAATCTGGGGGTACAAAAAATCACTGAGAAAATCGCTTTTAAAGTTGACCAAATTAAGTTTTTAGCAATGCATATTACTAATCAAAAAAGTTTTGATATATTTAAGGTAGGAAATTTACAAAATATCTACATGGAACATGATCTTAACTTAATCCTAATGATTTTTGACATAAAAGAAAAATTGATAATTTTGACCCACACAATGTATTTTTGACTATTGCTACCAATATACCCACACTATTTAAGACTTTTGTGGTCCAGGGTCACATTTGGCTTAATGATATTTAAAGGTAACTCTAACTCGCCCTTGTTATCCCCACACTAACACAAGCATGTACAAGGGGTTGCGTTTGCAATACATTGACTAAATGTTCTGCGTTCTTGCGTAAGCATATTTCTATTGCCTTGGTGCTCAATGTAACATTTCCTCTTAAGCTGAAGCATGCTCACACACACAGATACACACAACAGGATTAAGATACTGTAACCCAGCATATATTTACACAGACTGCTGTCATTGTGCCCCCTTTCAGACATGCACAGCTTAATCCCACAGTCTGGACCAAAAAGCTCACGTGTTTCTATTGTTAAGCTTAATTGGAGGACGCCTGCCAGGACACACCGACTTTAGGAGCTGTCATAAGAACTGGAGCAAAGAAAGGAAAGCAAATCTGAAGACCCTTTCGTGTTTCATGAGCTGCTGAATAGTACTGTAACACTGGCAACAATGGTAGCGTAAACACATCCTATTGAATATTGCAGAGCTGTGAGTCTGGAAGAGCACCAAACTTTTGATTGCATGTAAAAAAGAGATTCTTTGCTTCTCATTCTTAATTTTGATGTCAAAAAATAGAACAAAATTGAAAACTCGCAATCGCTTTGGTTTATTCTCTTTAGATATATTTAACACCTCAATGGTTTCTCCTAGAAAGTGATAAGACCAAGTGAAGCCCAAATCTGATCGAATTCTGATCAAAAAATACCGTAAAAACAGAAATATTAGTAGAATTTTAAATAACTGGTTTCTATTTGAATATATTTTAAAATCTAATTTATTCCTGTGATGCAAAGCTGAATTTTCAGTATCATTACTCTAGTCTTCCGTGTTACATGATCCTTCAGAAATCATTCTAATATGCTGATTTGCTGCTCACTGAATTTTTTTTTATTGTTATCAATGTTGAAACCAGTTCAGAAACGTATTTTTTAAACCTTTTCTAGAGCCTTTGATGAATAAATAGTATAATAGAACAGCATTTATTTGAAATATGAATGTTTTGTAACATTATAAAAAGACTTTACTGTCACTTTTGATACATTTAATGCAAACTTCGTAAATAAAAACTATTTCTTCAAAAAATATATTTATTTGATCGGACATGCAATTGCAAACACCAGCGCCATTGTTTTGTATTAATTGTATCGTATGAGACCAAGTTACGCCAAATGGACATTTAAGACCACAGTACAATAAAAAAAGAAGGAAAAAAGTAATAATAATAATAAGAATTGGCTAATTTTCTATCAGAAAGAGGGTTATTTCAGTATCATTAGATGCTGCTATAGTTTAATATTTTGAATGTTTTTATTTTAGCCTTTTTTATATTTCTGCTTTCATTTTAATTTTATCTTTAGTAATTTTTAGTAACTTATTTTTGATCGCATCCAAAATTACATATAACTTTACATAATATATGTGTGTGTACTGTGTATATTTATTATGTACATAAAAATACACACATGTAAAATATACGTTTAAAAAAGAAAAATTATATTCATATAATTAATATTACATATAATATATTTAATATATAAACATAACATTTTCTTAAATATATACATGCATGTGTGTGTATATATATATATATATATATATATATATATATATATATATATAATAAATATACATAGTATACACATTATTAAATGTTAATTTAAACAAACTTATTCTAAATGCGATTAATCACAAATTAATAATTCGACAGCACTAGTAATTTTTTGTCATTTTTCTTATTTTTTTAATGTGTATTTATAGTTTTTAATGTTTATTTCAGTTTTAGTTTATTTTAGTCAAACTAAATGAAAATGAGAAATGTTGTATCTGAAATAAAATGAGATTTTTATTTTTTTGTAGTTAATAATAACCCTGATCAGAAACTGTTAGTAAATTTCACAATTAACTAAAGAAACAGCAAGTAACACATTAAATTAAACATGACATTTTTTAAGTAGAAAGACTGAAATAGTATTTTCTTATAAACATACTCAAACAATCTTTATTTACAACCTTAGAACCTTTATGGCACGTGTCTTCAAGATCTAAAGTCTGCAATTAGATCTAAATCTAAACAAAAAAATAAATAAAAAATATAATTTGATGAGAAATATAATTTAAAAAAAAATTCTATATTCTTTTTATAATTTTATAAAATTATTTTTCATGTATATAATTTTTATATACTTTTCTAATAATAATAATAAACTGTGCAGGTTTTACTTTTAAACTATATTTACTAAAAAAAAAAGCCTTAACAGATAAAAAAAAAAATAATAATGCAAAATTTGAATTAAATGTGCAATTTTGAAGTGAAAAGTGTTTTCTATAATCCATTTGATTTACAATTTCGAAACATTTTCATAGTTCACATGCTGTATGTCAACAATTGTCTCATTAGTGTCTATTTTGTCTTTAAAGGGGTCATCGGGTGCAAAACTAACTTTTCCATGTTGTTTGAACATTAATGCGTGTTATAGTTTGTGTACACAACCACCCTACAATGATAAAAATCCACCCAGTGGTATTTTTTTCATCTTTAAAAGTAATATCCCCTTTTTAAAATCACTTCATTCTTAGCTTCTTGACGTTGTGACGAAACACATTTGACTGACATTAGTGTCTTACCTTAGACCCGCCCTCAGTGAGCTGAAACAGTTTGAATACAATTGCCATTGTGTCGACTCAGGTGCAGAGGAAGACTCAAATTGAGTGATCGAGGTGTTCTATTGTTGGATGTAATAATGAACATAGCAGTAGTCATTTACTACCGACATCTGAGCCTCTGAAGATGCAGAGGTTTTTTTAACGTTATTTTCATTTTTAAATGCAAAGCGCCGATCCCGATCTACATATGCGTCTATCTTCATGCGAATCATTCCGGATGCAGCTTCACCCACAGCAGAAGTGAGTATATGTTTTTTATGCATCTTTGCAAATGCCCTTTCTTAATAATGTGCTTGTTGGCAAGTTTCGCCGATAAACATGGCTAAATGCGGCTAAATGCAGCTAAACGTCACTAAATGCTGCTAAATGCTGCTAAAGTAAACATAATCCCAGAGAGGGGCGGGGCGAGCAGAGCTCGGTGACATTTAAAGAGGCCATGTCTTAAAATTAGCTGAAATTTTGCAGAGCTAATTTTGACAAGGTAAAAGGTTAAACACTACTATTGAGAATTTTTCACCAAAGATATTAGAGACTTTTCATTAAGACCCTAAAGAATCATATGAACTTGTGGAAAATAGGCATCCGATGACCCCTTTAAGGTGAGTAATTTTAGTCGAAACATTTGAATCCAACCTTTCACTTGAACAAACAAAGAGATCTCTATGAAATCTCCTGAGCACTGAAAGTGCACACTCAATAAAATTCTCGTCTGGTCAGTTCAACTCCCTTCTCTTTTCCCAAAGCTCAACGGTTTCCTCTGAAATAACAACTCGTCCTTAAAGACTGCACCAATTATCCGTGTTTGCGCTGATTACGGCGTTAGAGGCAGAATAGCAATGAAGAACGACCGTCAGTATCCTTGGCCAGGACAAGGGTGAGACGGGGTATCGTTTATGAATTTATTATTGGTGAGTATGAGACTCCCCTGTCCCTCATTATTCAGCCTGGGCTAGATATGAATTGGCTTTCTCCAGTAATTAATGACTCTCTGGAGCAGTTTTCAAAGGATTTTACCTGCAACAGAGAGAGCGTGTGGACGCCGAAGCAACGGCAATTGTTCAGTCCAAAAAAGAAACAAGAAATGCATTTGCATAAATCTATATATAAGAAAAATATTAGCAAAAAGTAATATTAGTAAAATGATTATTACTTCAGATTAAATGACAGGTGGAATTTGGTCTTGCTGTCATAATCATTTGATTAAAATTCTATTAAAGGTAGAATTGACTGAACATCATAATCAAAAGCTGCTTCATACGTCTCATATCTGAGATTTTAATCACTCGTTCATCTGTCCTTGGCGTTTCTGCCATGCAAAGCAAGACTTTATAAATTAAAGCTGCCTAGTGATCTGCCTACATAGGAAGCTACTTTCTAAAGCCAGATCCTAACCACAATTGATTTGAAACGCTCTATACACATGTAGGCACAAACTCAAGCTTTAGTTTGCTTCTAAACTAAATACGTGGAGCTTATAAAATACACAAATATAAAGAAAAAGTTGTCCATTTTTAATTAAAGAGAATTATTTCTAATTGATACTTGATAACACATATGTATTTATAATTTAATTCTCGGTTCGCCTTGTGAGTATTTCGACAAAACGAGTTCAAGTCAGGACCACAGCCATTGGGGAAAAGCTTGAAAGTGGAAAGATTTGCTAAAATCCCCAACTCTCTTTGACTTTTGGACAAGAGAGTTGAAAACTGTATTTATTGCTTCTTGGTATCCTGTTGAACTAGCTCAAGCCCTACAAAGCAATGACTGGTTGACTGGTTAGTGCTCTAGATGCTGTTTCTTAGCACATTTGCATGGCTCATGTTACTGTTCAGATTTATCAATACAGGCATTGCTTGTTTGAACCAGCTTGTAATATTTAGATATTCCTTTCCCCTCATCATTTTCTGTCCTATTACATAAAAACGGTTGATCGCTGTAAGGTTGTGTTTACAGCAGTTTCCACAACACTTAAACACTAACATTGCTCCCATAATTAACAGAGCCATACATAATGTGTTTTCAGGTGACAGACGCCTTGTTTCTTGTATCACTGGCATCATATTTTTCCTAACTGACTGAAATGAAATGTTTGCTTACAAATGCGTCAATTTATTGCTATGAATTTCATTCATTTAAAGTGATCATTCATTCAAAATGTACCCTCATGTTGTTACCAGCACTCTCAGAATAATCTTCTTTCGTGTTTCATCAAAGAAAAAAACTTTAGGTCTGGAATAACATGAAAGGAAGTAAAGGGATAGTTCACCCAAAAATGAAAATTACCCCATGATTTACTCACCCTCAAGCCATCCTAGGTGTATATGACTGTCTTCTTTCAGATGAATACAATTGGAGTTATATTAAAAAATGTCCTGGCTCCTCCAAGCTTTATAATGGCAGTGAATGGGTGTTGAGATTTTAAAGTCCAATAAAGTGCATCCATCCATCATAAAAAGTACTCCACATAAAAAAGGCCTTCTGAAGTAAACTGATGCACTCGTGTAAGAATAATGTCTATATTTAAAACTTTATAAACCAGAATCTCTAGCGTCCGCTAACTGTTGTACACACGTTCATGAAAGAATGTTTACATATAGTCCACAAGAGAAAATAATAGTTGAATTTATAAAAATGACCCTGTTCAAAAGTTTACATAATACTGTGTTGTTACCTGAATGATCCACAGCTGTGTTTTTTTTTTTTGTTTAGTGATAGTTGTTCATGATTCCCCTGTTTGTCCTGAACACTTAAACTGCCCACTGCATTAAGAGCCACGGGGTGAAAACTTTTGAAAAGAAAGAAGATGTGTACACTTTTCTTTTTTGCCTAAATATCATATTTTTCCATTTAGTACTGCCCATACTTACATGTTTCCCAGAAGACAAAATAAGTTAAATTTACCCTGATCTTCAAATTCAAAAAGTTTTCACCCCCCAACTCTTAATGCATCATGTTTCCTTCTGGAGTGTTTGAATCTTCTGTAATAGTTGAGTCCCTCAGTTGTCCTCAGTGCGAAAAGATGGGTCTCAAAATCATACAGTCATTGCTGGAATGGGTTCAAATACACAAAAATGCTGGAAAACCAAAGAATTTGTGGGACCGGAAATTTTTTTCTGAAGAACAGCAGGCAGTTTAACTGTTCAGGACAAACAAGGGACTCATGAAGAACTAGCACTAAACAAAAAAACACACTACACACTACAGTATTAACAATTAAGGGGATGTAAACTTTTAAACCACGTCATTTTTATACATTCAGCTATTATTTTCTTTTCTGGACTATATGTAAACGTCTTTTATGTGAAATATCTTATTCATGTCATTACTAAATAAACAATAACATGCATTTTGTATGATCCCTCTTATTTTGGTAAAATTAACATTTTGCAGATTCTGAAAGGGGGGTGTAAACTTTTGACCTCAACTGTATATCGAACATTTTTCTTTACAAATCTTCATTTTGTAATAATTCATGACCATGTTTTGTTTTGTTCTCTCCACTAGGTTCATCACTTCTCGCCACTCTCTCATGAATGTGCGTACGACAGTTAGCGAAAGCTAGAGATTATAGTTTACAAAGCTTTAAATATGGATATTTTTCTTAAATGCATTGATTCGATTCAGAAGGCCTCCCAGAGTCATGTGGAGTACTTTTTATGATGGATGGATGCACTTTATTGGACTTAAAATCTCAACACCCATTCACTGCAATTATAAAACTTGGAAGAGCCAGGACATTTTTTAATATAACTCCGATTGAAACTCCAAATTATATAACTCCATCTGAAAGAAGAAAGTCATGTACACCTATGGGTTGAGGGTGAGTAAATCATGGGGTAATTTTCATTCTTGGGTGGACTATTCCTTTATGATCCATCAGAATAGGCCATATTTTGTTGCAAACCCTATGTAAGCTCAGTAATATAACATTTCTTGTGTATAATGGTGTCGCTATTGCTAAAAACACAACACAAAAGAAGATATTTTGGCTACCAGCAACTGTTTCATTATCAAGATTTTTCAAAATATCTTTTGTGTTCTGGAGCAACATGAGGGTGAGTAAATAATGACAAATTTTTCGTCACTTTAAGATCCATCAGAATGTGGTCACTTTTAGCATATTTTCTTACTACCCATACGTATGTAGGCTCAGTTACAACTTTTTCCTATAAAATGGTCATGCTATTTCCAAAAACTGAGTGAAAATCTATTTTAATATGCATTTCCATCGAGAAATAAAGAATATACAGAATTATTCATCCATTTTCCTGTGGCTCAAGTCCAGCTTTGAGTTTACAGATGATTGATCTGGAGATCATGAACACTCAGAGATGACGTGCAGCTTCAGCGCCTCCAGTGCATACAGCCTCAAGCTATCGCAATGGGCACCAGTCGCTTCCGGTGTAGACGCAGTGTTATTGAAAACAGAACAAAACAACTCTCAGCAGATCATTCTTGAGTGATGCTTCAGCAAGCACAGGTGATGTCTTTAATATTTAATAGCGCTAATAATAAATGAGAGGCACATCCTGTACTAAAGTACAAAAAACCCACTCAATTAGTAACAACAATGGGGTAACAACAAGCCCTTGACGCATCCCCTCTCTTTAGCTGTCTTTCTGAGTCTTATTCTAATCACTTCAGTGATTCACATTTTTCTCGCAGCATGTGGCATGTTTTGTAACGGCATCACAATCGAGATGTTTTTGTCCCTCTCAGAACGTCACCTCGCGCAGGAGCGCCGCAAGAACAACCGCAGCTCTTCCCCAAACGCAGCGCCTTTGTGGAGACCATTACCGCTCCGTTTAATTTGATAATTTCAATGGTTAAAAGCAGCAGGGGCTGCAGCGACATTTGAATAGGCCAGATGTGCTGCGCCGCTCTCAGACAGGAGAAAAAAGACACATCAAGTTCTTTTGACAGCGGAAAGACTCAATAAAGTCACCAAACTTCACCTTAGCGATATCAGCGGGGCTCCTGAGATGCGAGCATGCTGATTTCCTAAACTTAATCAACCCTGAGGTCATATTAACAGGGTTTCAAAAGAAAGTCAAAGATAGGAAAAGTAACACTGACAGTAAATGCATTATATTTAATTGCTTTATATTCAAGTGACGTCAAAATTATGTGGGTTTAATTAAGATATGGAATTCATTCTCATATAATATAATATACCTATGGCTATGGACTGCAAAGTTTTGACTGTGACAACCACAATTAAAAGGACGGTAATTATTTGTTCACTGTTATTATGCATATAATGAATACATATAATGAATATACTCTTAAAGAAATAGTTCACCCAAAAATGAACATTACCCAATCATTTACTCCTAGGTCTATATGAATTTCTTCTTTCAAATGAATACAATCGGAGTTATATTAAACAATGTCCTGGCTCTTCTGAGCTTTATAATGGCAGTGAATGGGTGTTGAGGTTTTGAAGTCCAATAAAGTGCATCCATCCATCATAAAAAGTACTCCACACGGCTCTGGGGTTTAATAAGGGCCTTCTGAAGCTTGATTAATGTGTTTGTGTAAAAAAAACAACATGTTTAAAACTTTATAAACTGTAATTTCTAGTTTCCTCTAACTGTCATGCACGTTCTTAAGGAGACAGCAAAACAAAACACCGGTCACAAAGTGGAAGTGCAAACCCAGGTTTTGTAAAGAACAATGTCAAAGGACTTCAACATAAGCCAAGAGGAGACTTGTTTTCCTTTGCCGTGGACAAAACAGGGTTTGTATAGATATTGTAAAATGAAATTCCAGGACTTTCAAGGACTTTGCAAATACTACTTTTTTGATTTTCAAGGACTTCAATCAGAGATCTCACTTATCAAACAATGTCTTTCAAATTTTAAAACAAAAGATAAATAGATAGATAAAAATATAAATGGCAAAAATGGCAAAAATAAAGTGAAGCACATGCAAAGTATGAAATGATGTCAACTTAAGAACAAAAAGAGAAAGTGAAATAATACATTAAAAACAGGTGTAGGTTTGATTTTGGCATTGGTGGGGACGTAACAGCAGATTCAAATTATTGCTAGGGACAATTCAGTAAAAAAAATTTTTTTCTTTATTCAAAGTTGATCTAGACAAGTATATAGACTTCTGGACAACTATCTAAAGCTCTGTTAATCCTAAAAATAAAAGCTCTAAAACATGGTTACTACACTTTTACTACAGTATAGTACTATATAGTACTATACTATAGTTTACTATAGTTGTTTTAAGTATTTGTATTTTTGTGTGCTTTCATTCTTTTTTCTTTGTTTTGTTTTATTTCATTAACTGTACTGCATTTAATATTTCATTTTCTACATTCAATTTGCGAAATGATTCACAAACCCGCTTTCGAAGTTTTGATCTAAATCAAGTGATTCGCGAACCTGCTTGGAAGTCCCGATCTTAATCAAATGATTCGCAATACGCAATTTGGAGGCCCGATCTGAATCAAATGAATTGCGATCCAATTGGAGCGCTTCAAAACAATAAATCTATTTGCAAAAAAAATTGAACATGTTTTTTGACATTTTTGACGTTTAACTGATTTTAAGTTTCAAACAGCTCAGTTTCAATCATCACTATACATGCTTTTTAAAATCATTAAACACAATGTCGAAGTTCTAAAATGAATAACTCTTTGATCTGGTTTTTGCGAGTGAATCGTTTGAAATGAATGACTGAAGTCATGAGTTTAAATCAATTGGAGCGGTTCCAGCGTAAATGACTTACTCAATTTATTCAGTTCATCTGTTCACATCTTCAACCATGTCTCGCTAGTTTTATGACTGAATTACTGAATTTTGCACGAAAAGATGTGCTTATTGAAAATAATGAAATATATTTGAATAATTCAAGCACTTTAGGAATATTGCTATTTTCAAGGGTTTTCCAGGCCTTACATTTCACAAAGTCAAATTCAAGTACTTCAAGCATTTTAAGCATCTTGTACAAACCCTGAGTTTTAAATATAGATATTTTACTCAAATGCTTTTCTTACACTTTGCCTTAGGAGGCCATGTGAAATCTCATTCCACATCTCATCTCATTTTCTCCTCCAACTTCAAAATCATCCTACATCAATGCAGAAGTATCGACCCAGTGTTAACAAAGTGAACATGCAAAGAAGATCAAATGCAAAAAAAAAAAAAAAAAAAGCGATGTAGGATGATTTTGGAGAGGTTGGGGAAGAAAATTAGATGGGAGTTTTTCGATATTCCCTAACTGTCTTGAACCGGAATACACAGAGTTCACGCAGAGCTAGACGAGCATTTGAGGTTAAAAAGTATATAAATTGTAAGTAAAAAAAAACAAAAAACGTTTCGCCAGATAAAACCCTTTTTCCTCGGTTGGGTTTAAAGCCCTTTGAAGCTGCATTTAAACGGCATTTTGGAAGTTCAAATTCAGGGGCACCATAGATGTCCACTATATGTTGAGAAATCCAGAAATGTTTTCCTCAAAAAACTATTTCTTTACAACTGAAGACAGACATGTGAATGAGTTAATTATCTGTAAATTTTTGTTCTGGAGTTGAACTTCTCCTTTAAAAGAAGTAAAAAAATATATATATAATTCTATAATTATAATATATAAGTATAATAGTTCACAAATCTATAAAAAGAATGTCAAATGGTGCACTAAAAAGCTCTAATGTGAAAGTAGCACAAGTTTAGAGAAGCCCTAAGGAAAGAGTCGCTTCTCAGACTGTCAACAAAGCCACTGCTGAGTCATAGTCTTACAAAATCTGCTTCATTACTCAATATTTATTGAGTTCTGGCAAGCGGAGGTCTATAGGCCTCCATCCCCACGGGCCGCTAGTGCCGCAGGCATGCAGATCAGCGACTATATCAGCCGGGGCGCATCCTCAGCTACTTTATGAGCAGAGTACGGATACCACTGACATCTTTAGCACAAGCTGATACATGCACACACATGCACTTTCACTCAGAGAACGCACAAAACAAAACAGACGAAAACACAGGGATGCTCACAGACAGAGCTTTTAAGTGGCGTTTGAAAATGGCAGCTTGTGTAATTTTTGTCAATCTCCTTCACACAGGGACACAATGGGCCCAATCAAACCACTCAATCCAGCCCCGACCACTAGGCGAGCACTTATGGCTGTCAGTCACAGCGCCGAACGGGAAACGGCTTCAGATGCTTCCCTCGTAACGGCTTCCTTTCAGAGCTCCGACGTGGACGAAATCTGCTTCCTGTGCTAATCAAATCTCCCTGATCATAATTAGCTTCCAGACAACCAAAATTAACCACCACGCCAGAACCTCGAGATTTGTGGAAGGCTCTAAGAAAGTTAATAATTCGTGGCACAGTTGCACTCACTCCCACTTTAATAATATTTACACTTACGGCTTCTCTTGGAAGATGAAAGCGAACGCTCGGTCTGATTTCCATTTAAAGATTCAAATCCTCTTAAGCTTAACGTGGGATGCCGCGTTGCATTATTGAGCAGCTCTGAAATTGCAAAGTCTGGCCGGTTGTTTTCTGGGTATATCGACAGTTTTGATAATCTCATAAATGCAAAAAAATTCCACTTAGCGAGCATGAGATAGATGTGTCTCAAGGCCACGAATCCAATTAAACATCTTCGCGTGGCAGAACGGTCAACGATGTGATGACGCCGCCGGCTACGTTTCCGTCCGACCGACAACCTGCAATTATGAAAAAAGCAAACGTGCTCTGCTGCGGACTCGGTTCTGATGGGTCAAAAGAGTAATGAATTTTGAGGAAAGCAATCAAGTCGGGCTGTATAAATTCTGTTTGAGGAGCAACACTTTCAGAGCATAACCAATTCGTACATTAAATAAAAAAAAAGGCTCACTTAGAAAACACACCCTGCTTTTTCAAATATGATAATAGCCACTGCTGCTTCACAGATACCAAGTCTGTAAACAGCTTGAAAATTCATATGCGTTTCTCTGTCCATCAGCGCTGGCGTGACTAGAATTTCTCGAAAGCAGCTGTGGCCGGTTTCGTGTCAAGTGAGAACATGTTTCATTACAGCCCTATAATGTCACGTCTCGACGGCCACATACGTACGCGACCTCCCGAAGAAAACACGTCCTCATTTTTTTAATGAGAATGACAGGAGCAGAATAAACCCATTAGATGAAGTTTGTAAAAGCAAGTTGAGGAAAGCCTTTAATGCATTTATGTGCTTTGTTATGTGTGTGGGTGCAAACCCTGCAGCGGTGACTATGAAGTCTAATCTTTTTTCTTACAGAAGACAGTTTGAACCTGTTTCTCATTTAGAGAGCAAACGCGGCGTGTTCGGTTGCGCTGTCAGCCGGCAGCTCGGTGCGGAGAATCAATTATACTGGAGGGAAAGTTTAACGGGCTAATTTAATTAATGTTATTGCTATACTTAATATTGCTCATGCATTAGCAGCTCTTTCGTCGACACTGTCGATTGCATGCTCTCTAACTCCAACTTCTCATTAAAGGTTATTGATGTGACTGACACGGTCAACAGTCAGTGTGACAAAGCGACAGGGATAATTCCGGTTTCTTCAATAATACACAAATGTCTTTTGTAATACTTTGAAGCTGTACCAACTGCATTTATGATGTCAAGTTTGGGATAACTACGATTTTTTAAAAAACAAATGAATGTTTTTATTCAGCAAGGGCATATTACAGTTTTTTTCAATCGCTAACAAGCGCTTACCCGTACTTCAGATACTTTTTCTAAACTCTTAACTCAGACTCGCACCTACAAAACACAATTGGCCAAATGGATAATTTTCTTCACAAAAATACATTTTGTTAAATATATACTAACTCTTCATTTCAAAACAGAACACATCTTTCTCTGCACACACTAACTTTACCAAAACACTGGAAACCTGACTCAAAATGAAATTATTCTGTCAAAGAATAACACTTGTTTTCACTTCACAAGGTACATGCAGTCAATCAAAGTAAACCAGGTTTCAAAATACTGGCTATTGTTGACATTACAAAAACTGCATAGACTTTTATGTTTCAGTTTTACAGGTATTTGCATGCAAAATATGCAATCCACCGTTTTGACACTAAATTTCTTGGTTGGGAACTGTATGTCCACATGTACAGTAATGTTCACATTCAAAAGCATTCCAGTAAAAAGCAAATACGTTTCTTTTTCTGTTTATTACAGGAGGTACAGTAGAAACACGGTATGATAGAACAAAATGACCATGAAACACACAAGAGCATTCTGAAATTCCAATTCACTTCCTGGAATGGAATTGGATTTGGAATTGGAATGTCAGGAAACTGAATTGAAATCAAATAAATTCCATTAAATTCCACTTGAGTTGCTAGTTTATAGTACATTAAATATTGTAAATCACATAAACAACAAACATATAAAAGAAATACAAAGTACTGTATGTTTAGTATGTTAAGCATGATCATTTCACATGCCAAATTTCAGGAAATGATGATAATTCGATGCAATAAAAAGTGAATGAAATACATGAATGAACATGACAATTTTTTTTTTTTTGTGAGTTGAGACATATTATGTGGTAATCATATATTGAATGTACAGTACATACAGAAACTTATCACCACTGACATTCAATTAATTTTTTTATTTACTTGCATTTGATCAACTCTATTTCGTACATTACTTGGTATTTGTAAAGCATCATAAATAAAGTTCAAATGTATGTCTCTAAATGCAATCACAAATAGATGCTCAGAAACAGCAATAAATGGAATTCAGCGGAATTTCCCTGAATTGAATTCCACATCCTGTAATTCCAATTCAATTCCAACTCTGTTTCCTGTAATTGTTGTTGAATTCCAATTCCATTTCCTTCTTTGAATTGGAATTGTTGAGTTCATTCCTGAATTGACCCCAACCCTGTTTCCAAAACATCACTCCTCAAAGTCCTCATTTTACTGTATAAGTGTAAATGTAATAGAAAAATATAACCACTGCCTCTGAGTCTAAGCCAGACTGGAATCAGTTGTGGTTGGCCCAATTTACCCAACATAAATCAGCTGTGTGTCAATTATTCAATTGTTTGTTTATTATCAGCTGAGATATATTTTTGATATTGATATTGTTTTTGAACTGATATCATTGCAGAAGCAGAGGTTTTTATACTGTATCTAAGGTTTGGAATATTGTTTTTGCTATTGTGGGATGTTGTGTGTTAACATTCGTAAATACTACAAAAACAATCCATAATTTTGTTGGGAGGTATAGCTTGTCTGTTAAGAAAATGTAAGCATTGTGGAAATGTGTTCACTGACTGCATATTGGGTGAAAACGACATGAAATGTGTGAATGGTATGGCCATAAAAGACCGATGCTGTGCTAATTGTGTTTAGAGTTTTGAAAATGTGACAACTGTTTGGACAAACGCTTGTTAGCGACTGAAAAAAACTGTAATTTAATCAAAAGTGACTGAATAATTCTATATTATAACAAAATATTTTTATTTCAAATAAATGCTATTCTTTTGAACTTTCTATTTCTCAAATAAACTAAAATGAAATAAAATAAAAGCACAACAATTTAAATGTTGATAATATTTCTTGAGCAGCAAATTAGCATATCAGTATGATTTTTTTAAGGATCATGTGACACTGAAGACTGAAGTAATGATGCTGAAAATTCAGCTTTGCATCACAGGAATAAAAAAGGTTTTAAATATATTCAAAAAGAAAACAGATATTTTAAATTGTAATAATATTTCACGATATTATCGTTATTATTGTATTTTTGATCAAATAAATGCAGCCTATTTTGATTTTTTTCCCAAAGTTTTTATGCAAGGATTTGTCAAGCTAACATTTACTTTGCCAAACCTTGCTTTAAAATTACAAAAAAATAAAAATTTGTTTTTAATTTTAAAATTCATCGTGCTAACACTTACATTCCAGTTGGATTCTGCATTCAAATTCTGTTTCAAATTAATTTTTTTTTATTTTGTTTTAAAATTCATCCTGCTTTCCTGTTTCCTTACACTCAAATTCTAATTGGAATTCCGCATCTTGTTTACTCAGTCTAAATTCTAATTTTTTAAAATATATTTTAAAAGTCATCCTTCTTCCTTACACTCATATTCCAATTGGAATTCTGCATTCTGTTTACTCAGTCTAAATTCTATTTTTTATTTTATTTTAAGAATCATCTTGCTTCCTTGAATTCAGATTCTTCCTTACACTCATATTCCAATTGGAATTCCGCATCCTATTTACACAGTTCAGCTTCTTTTTTTTTTTTTTTTTTAATTCATCCTGCTTCCTTCATCCTTTTTTACATATTAAAATGCATCCTTCTTTCTTAAATTCAAATTCAAATTCCACATCCTGTTGACTCAGTTCAAATTCAGTTTATTTATTTTTTTAATTCATCCTGCTTCCTTACACTCAAATTCCAACTGGAATCTTGCATCCTGTTTACTCAGTTCAAATTCTATTCTAATTTACGAATTAAACTTCATTTTAAAAGGCATTGTAAATTCAATATCGAATGACGCACAAACCTGGGAGGAAAAAAAATCTCAACACTGAAAGCTTGCTGCATCACACCTACAACAGCATGACACACAATTCAGACCTGCGACTGTCCAGCTAAAAATCACACATATTCAGAGCAACATATCCACACAAAAACTTAAACTATTGTTGTTTTTACAGTCCTTGCCTGCCAAAAGTGGAGTTCATTCTCTTTGACAGTACCTCCCTGAATCTCAAACAAATCTGTCATTCCTAAGACTCTCTGCTTTTTTTTTTCTGCACCTCTTCTCGACATCTCCTCGCAGGGTGGGTGTAACGTCCGTCGATCTGTCTGCTTGTGAGAGCGAGTGTATAACTAAATGACCCGTGTGTCTGCAGTAGAGTGGATTGGCAGGAAGATCGTTGCTGTGGGCAGGAACCTGTCTGGAGATGCCTGAACACTGCACACTCCGTTCTGATTTGGTGTCAAGGCACATTGCGGTGCAGAGATGGGGTTCAGATTAGCAGTGACCCTCTACACTTATCTGGAATTCACAGCTTATTTCCTAGCCTAGGTTTAGATCAATAGCTTGATTATCATAAACATGCAACCTACAATCAAGCTGTTCTGTTTATAGCAGCTACTATGAAACCTTTCTAAACGTATCCACCTTTTTCTTTAACACGGAAGTAAGTCTATGGGTGAGACTTCTAACTCATTAGCAACTATAGAGAAATAATGAGAAAAATAACATTGTGCAGTAAATGGTAAAACTGTTTGTACTAAAAACCAGTGTGTTCATAATTAAAATAATGCATTAAAGTAACATGGTAAGACGCACAAATTTGCAATATCAAGCAGTAAAAAATCAAGCAGCTTAAAAAATCTAGACCCATTAAATGCATGACCGTGCCCACTCTTACGGTAAGAAAGTAGTCAAACTATGATTTCAGCATAGGTAAGGTAATCTCAATTTTTGCATCCAGGTTGTTGACAAGCATCTTTATGAGTCATTTGAATCATTTATTGAACCAACTCGTGAATCATTTAGGAACAAAACAAATGACTGTCTTTATGAGTGAATCACTGAGTCATTCTCAAACATTTCTTTTAAAAATGCTGAAACATTTAGGAGTGAAAGTGACTGTTTATGAGTGAACCATTGAATCATTTTCAAATGTGTCTTTCAAAAATGCTTAATTATTCACTAAACCAACTTGACCGTCTTTATTAGTGAATCATTGAATCATTCTCAAATGTGTCTTTCAAAAATGCTGTATCATTCAGAAATGAAAGTGACTTGTCCTCATGCACGAGTCATTTCAATGATTAACTATACTGATTCATTTAACAACACTGATTCATTCAGGAACTAAATTAATGACTCTTTATAAGTGAATCACTGAATCATTCTCAAATGTGTCTTTCAAAAATGCTGAATCACTCAGGAAAGAAAGTGACTTGTCCTCATGAATGATTCATTTCAATGATTAACTAAACTGATTCATTTAACAACACTGATTCATTCAGGAACAAAATTAATGACTGTCTTCATAAGTGAATCATTGAATCATTCTCAAATGTGTCTTTCAAAAATGCTGAATCATTCAGGAATGAAAGTGACTCACTTCATGAGAGAGTCATTTGAATCATTCACTGAACAGATTCATTTAACAACACTGATTCACTCAGGAATTAAACAAATGACTGTCTTCATGAGTGAATCATTCTTAAATGTTTCTTTAAAAAATGCTGAATTATTCAGAAATGAAAGTGATTTGTCTTCATAAGTGAATCATTTGAAAGATTCACTGAACTGATTCGTTTGACAACACGGATTCATTCAGGAATGAAACAAATGACAGTCTTCATAAGTGAATCATTGAATAATTCTGAAACGTTTCTTTCAGAAACAATAAATCATTCAACGATGAAAGCGACTTGACCTTGTGAGTGAGTCATTTGAATTATACACTGAACTGATTCGTTTATCAACACTGATTAATTACGCTTTCGTTTGGACCTATTTTCTTTAAAACAGACAAAGTAATTGGAAATATTGCCTCTAAAATGCCTAAATTACTTAATATTAAACATTTTTACTGAATAATTGTATTAATGTTGTAAAAAAGACATATCAAAACATATTATAATAAGAAATGGCAACTTAGCAAGCATTTAAGTAAATATTGGTCTATAAAGAGTCTTGCTAAAATACTACATATTACCATACCCTATAAAATACTAGAATAATTCAGTTTAATAATTAAAATATTAAAAATATATTATAAAATAGTAAATAATGATATATTAATAATTATTAAAATAGAAAAGACACTGCCATTACAGAGGATAAGGCAACTGTGTTATATATTAGATTTATTATATATATATATATATATATATATATATATATATATATATATGTGTGACCCTGGACCACAAAACCAGTCTTAAGTCGCTGGGGTATATTTGTAGCAATAGCCAAAAATACATTGCATGGGTCAAAATTTTAGATTTTTCTTTTATGCCAAAAATCATTAGGAAAGTAAGTAAAGATCATGTTCCATGAAGATTTTTTGTAAAATTCCTACTGTAAACCTATCAAAATGTAATTTTTGATTTGTAATATGCATTGTTAAGAACCTAATTTGGACAACTTTAAAGGTGTTTTTCTCAGTGTTTTGATTTTTTTGCACCCTCAGATCCCAGATTTTCAAATAGACGTATCTCGGTCAAATATTGTCCTATCCTAACAAACCATATATCAATAGAAAGCTTATTTATTGAGCTTTCATATGATGTATAAATCTCAGTTTTGTAAAATTTTACCTTATGACTGGTTTTGTGGTCCAGGGTCACATATATATATTAGATTAGATTAGATTTATTTATACGCAATGAGTATACACCATAAAATACAGCAACATTATTTCATTCTATTGTATGAGTTTGTTACTCGAAAAGCCACACTATAGTGAAAACATATGCAATAAAGTTACACTACTAAAAAATGTAATGTTAGTCAGTAGTGTAGTTACTTTCAGTTCCTGTCTTCCTAACACTTTTGTTCAAAGGCTGCTGTTGATCTCCAAAAAAAAAAGACCAGAATGAGAGCAACAGCATCCGAGAGAGAAAAAAAAAACACCCCGGCAAATCTCCTTCTGAAGCCCGACAGGCCTGTCAGAGGTTCTCAAATGCTAAGTCTGCTCTGACAGGAGGGCTTTCACTTTGAAAGGTTCCTTCCACTCAAGTAGAGTTTAATCACATGAGTTTGTTCATGCTAGTGAAACCACACTGGACCAGAACACGTGCAGTGACGCTGGTGAATCTGACAGCAATCGCAAGGCCCATCGTGTTTGCAGCCCCGTTTTAATTAATCTGTCACTGTAGATCCAGAAACACAGGACAATGTTCTTGGTCGCTTCGACCTCATCGACAACCTTCAGCACCACACACACACACACAGACACATGGACATTTAAAACCTTATTCACTCATAATCCTCACTTAAAGCTAACTTCAGGAGACTAGAAATATAGAAGATCAATTTTCAATTCATTTTTTAGTAAAGTCTGGTTCCATATGACTACAAGCTGATAGATCCACCTCTATTCCCTTAGTATCGTCACCCTATTTCCCACAGAAAAGTTGGCGGTCAGATACAGCAGAGCTGTGGGAAACACTTTCACCTCGTTTCTGACACGTCTGTCCATCATCGCCGGTCGAGACCGCAGAACTCTCATTTAACTGGCTATTACTCATGGTGGCCCGCGTTACCCGCTGATGAGAAGGCGTGGGATTCAGAGCTCATTAATTCCTACAGGAAGGAGGAAATAATGAGGAAAATCAAGCCTGACTGCTACAGATAGGCACAATGTCATCTTTCCAGACCTCTCACTCAAACTCCAGTTCAGAAAATACTGACACTTTCCACATCGCATGAATGATACATCTTAGTGATGTCACTAGTAAAACACCCAATTAGATGATATCCCACACATAAATATGGATGAATCTTACAATAACATGTCCAGATCACTTTCCTTAACACATTCCTTCCACACATTGCCTTAATACAGGATCATTAAAATTATTTGCACATTAATTTTTTTTGTAATTAAACCCTTTCCAACAATGACTGTATGATTTTGAGATCCATCCTTTAAGACTGAGGACAACTGAGGGACTCATATGCTACTATTAAGTATTATTACTATACTCCAGAAGGAAAAACAATGCAATCAGA
Source organism: Garra rufa (assembly GCF_049309525.1). Lineage (NCBI taxonomy): Eukaryota > Metazoa > Chordata > Actinopteri > Cypriniformes > Cyprinidae > Garra > Garra rufa. The sequence goes on from NC_133384.1 coordinate 30,945,286, forward strand.
TCCGGGGGTGAAAACCTTTTAACAGAATGGAGACATGTACATTTTTTATATTTTGTCTAAATATCAGCTCTTATTAGCTCCCACCCCCAGCTCTTAATGCAAGGTTTTCCTTTCTGAAGTGTCAGTGAGCGTTTGAACCTTTTCAATAGTTGCATATGAGTCCCTTAGTTGTCTTCAGTGTGAAAAGATGGATCTCAAAATCATACAGTCATTGTTGAAAAGAGTTCAAATACACAAAAATGCTGGAAAACCAAAGAATTTGTGGGACCTTTTGTGGGGCAGTTTAACTGTTCAGGACAAACAAGGGACTCATGAACAACTATCATGAACAACTATCACTAAACCAAAAAAAAAAAAAAACACAGCTGTGGATCATTCAGGTAACACAGTATTAATAATTAAGTATATGTAAACCTTTGAACTGGGTCATTTTTATAAATTCAAGTTGTTCAACTATTATTTTCTCTTGTTGATTATATGTAAACATCTTTTATGTGAAATATCTTATTCAGGTCAGTAAATAAATAAACAATAACATGCATTTTGTATGATCCCTCTTATTTTGGTAAAGTAATAACCAATTTGCAGATTCTGAAAGGGGGATGTAAACTTTTGACCTCAACTGTATGAAATAAGAACAGTTTAAAATGTAATAATACTTCACAATACAGTTTTTACCTTTTCAGTATATAAATGCAGCCTTGGTAAGTATATGAAACAAGACTCCCAAAACTTTACCATTTAAATACAATAACATTATTTACTTGACATTTAAGAATGAGATCTTTGTGCATTACGATACTGATAATGTTTAGGGAAAATGTGGGTAATTGTTAGGAAAATAATGCAAAGAAAAAACAAAGGAATAGGAAATGTCATTTATTATTTCTTACTTTTGATTTTAGGATGAAATGTGGCCTGGACATGGTCCTGAGAGGTTTTGTGAGATTCATCCAAGCAGAAAAACCTGACCTGCTTCTTAAATTGTTTTTTATTAATCTAAATGCATCCGGACTACATGAAATACGTCGTCTATGCTTATTGTGTGGGTTTGGAATTACTGTATATCTTACAAGCAATGCAACAACAACCATATCTCTGAAAACTGTATGTTTTTTTATGGAAAAATATGAATTGCATTTGGGTCTTTCCTGTCTTTTCCTCTGATTTTGCGCACACACACACACACACACACACACACACACAAACGAAAGCTGTCTCTTCCTCTGTGGCACTAGGTGTTATCGTCTCAGAGCAAGGTGAGGTTCACAAAAGACATTCACCAGAGGTCACCTTTCCCACAATTCACTGGGGCCCTCTGAACCACAATCTGGCATGTCAACAACAGGGTGGCAGAATGGACTCCTGACAAGGGAGAGATTAGAAACGAACGGGCTTAAATTAGAAAGAGAGAGAGCGAGAGAGAGAGAAAGAGTGAGAGAGAGGCCGGAATAGAAGCTTCTATGTGTGATTGATTACAGTATTGCTTTTCTCTAATACAAAAAAGTGTTGATGTACCAACTTTTATTTTACAGAGGTGTATGATTGTAAAACTAGATCTACTGCTAAGTACCACATTTACCCAGAATCTGACCACAAGCAAAACGGAAAAAAAAAAAAAAAAAAAAAAATTTGCCCTGAGATTAATCTCGGGCAAATTACTATCCAATTGCAAGAATAATTGCATTTACATTAGGCAGATGCATTTATCCAAAGCCACTATCAGTTCACATATTCCCTAGGATTAAACTCATGATCCTGAAAAAGCCACACAATGTGGCATCGTATCAGTATTTTATTTCCGAGTCATGTTGTGGTAAAAATAGCTACTGTGGCGAGGCGTCTGCCCGCCCCCCTAATTTTCAGCACCACCCCGTCCCGTATTCGCCGCCCTTCTCCAGGCTCCCGACGGGAGTGGGTGTGTAGGGGAGAGGAGGGGCGTGTAATCGGCTCGGGCTGGCGGCGTGTGATGGGGACACCTGATGTAAATGAAGCCTCATCACCGCCGCTGTTTAAATCCCGAGCGCGCCTCTCCTCGGGAGACCGGTCTCTTTCCCCCGTGCATGCATGCTGGTGTCCTCGCGGGTCCAGGAAGGGGTGAAGAGGGAATCCCGCACCGCCAGGAGGAAGAGTCGCCGGACCCGCCGTCCGGTTGAGGTTCGCACCCGAGACGGCCGCGGGCCAGGATGCCGGGCCGTATTCCCCGCTGGAAGCTCCGGACAGCTCAAGAGGGACGAAGCCGCTAGAGATGCCGCCGCCCCTAGCACCCCGGTACAGCGAAGGGAGCGCGTGCGGCCGGCCGGACTCCGCCCCTCTCCTGGACCCTTCCCCTCTGAACACTACCTTCCCGTCACGCTGCCCCAGCACCCGAGGACACCAGATCCCCCTTTTATTTTGGACACTGTTTTACTTTATGGACTCACTTTCCCTTATTTTCTGTTTAATAAAAGCCTCTCCGAGGCCTGACGCCACACCCACTGTGTCTGTCGTGTGCCCCTCCCGCCACAGTGGTGGAGAATGCGGGCAAGGCGGGGCTTAGACAGCGCAGTGGGCAACACCTGATGACGTCATCCCCTCTCGCTCGCCAAAGCTCGTGAAGACCCGGACGGGGACGGAGAATGACGGAGACGGCCTCCCAACCGCAAACGGGGTAAGTGAGGTTTCTTTTAGTCACTTATCCTGCGGTTGGTTGAGGCTGTCGACTAATACCGGTTTTTCTGTCCCTGTTCCGGTGCGCGGCGAGAGGGAGCGTTGCCTTGGAGAGGAATCCCCGCCCACTCCGACCGCTGGAGCCTGGATGAGGAAGGTAGCACTCCTGCGTGGGCGGCGACCTTAGGACGGGGATGTCGCTTGGGGGGGGGAATGTGGCGAGGCGTCTGCCCGCCCCCCTAATTTTCAGCACCACCCCGTCCCGTATTCGCCGCCCTTCTCCAGGCTCCCGACGGGAGTGGGTGTGTAGGGGAGAGGAGGGGCGTGTAATCGGCTCGGGCTGGCGGCGTGTGATGGGGACACCTGATGTAAATGAAGCCTCATCACCGCCGCTGTTTAAATCCCGAGCGCGCCTCTCCTCGGGAGACCGGTCTCTTTCCCCCGTGCATGCACGCTGGTGTCCTCGCGGGTCCAGGAAGGGGTGAAGAGGGAATCCCGCACCGCCAGGAGGAAGAGTCGCCGGACCCGCCGTCCGGTTGAGGTTCGCACCCGAGACGGCCGCGGGCCAGGATGCCGGGCCGTATTCCCCGCTGGAAGCTCCGGACAGCTCAAGAGGGACGAAGCCGCTAGAGATGCCGCCGCCCCTAGCACCCCGGTACAGCGAAGGGAGCGCGTGCGGCCGGCCGGACTCCGCCCCTCTCCTGGACCCTTCCCCTCTGAACACTACCTTCCCGTCACGCTGCCCCAGCACCCGAGGACACCAGATCCCCCTTTTATTTTGGACACTGTTTTACTTTATGGACTCACTTTCCCTTATTTTCTGTTTAATAAAAGCCTCTCCGAGGCCTGACGCCACACCCACTGTGTCTGTCGTGTGCCCCTCCCGCCACACTACAGATAGTGCCAGTAGCTCACAGAGCACAACCGTTTTACTTAATCAAAATAATGGCAACCCCCATAGCCCAAATTATGTATAAAACTAACGTAAATCTTTCATAGGTTTTCTACTGCGTATTTTAGTAAGAGACATAATTTACATCATATTAAGCCATACAAGTCTTAGACCTAGGTTCCCTTTAACAAAAGTAAATATGAGATAAAAACACATTTCCTGAAAAGTAATGCCATTTTAGCTCGCTTCTACAAGTCTTTGTGTTCTGTACCAATGCCGTACCAGGTGCGCTACTGAGCAAGTTTACTATATCAGAAAAGCCAGAAATATGGAGCTGGTTATGGAAAGTTATAAAGGAAGTTTTATTTGTCCACAGGCATCTTCCCATACTTTTCTCTATTTCTTATCATCAGGAAAGCAGTGAAGACTTACATTGCTTCTCTTGTTGCCCTTCGACTGAAATCTACAACCAAAAGTTGCAGAATGTGGCATCATATCAGTATTTTATTTTCCAAGTTGCGGTAAAAATAGCAACAGATAGTGCCAGTGGCTGACAGAGCACAACCTTTTTTACGTTTATAAAATAATGGTGACCCCCATAATCCAAATTATGTCTAGAACGACTTGGAATTTTAAAATAATGTAAATCTTCCATAGGTTTTCTACTGCTTATTTTAGTAAAATACATAATTTATGTTATACAGTACAAAGCAATACAAGTCCTAATACCAAGGGTTCCCTTTAACAGGTGTAAATATGAGATAAAAACACATTTCCTGAAAAAATAATGCCATTTTAGCTCGCTTCTACGAGTCTTTGTGTTCTGTACCAATGCCATACCAGGTGCGCTACTGAGCAAGTTTACTATATCAGAAAAGCCAGAAATATGGAGCTGGTTATGGAAAGTTATGAAGGGTGTTTTATTCATCCACAGGCATCTTCCCATTCTTTTCTCCGTTTCTTATCACTTTGCATTCTGTACCAATGCTGTGTGCTATCGAGAAAGTTTACTATATCAGAAAAGCCAGAAATATGGAGCTGGTTATGTGATGCAATCATCAAAAGTTATAAGGATATGGTTACACAATGACTGTACTAAAAACTGAAACGTTTTTCCTTCTGTAATTGGGAAACATTTCGCATAAAGACGCCAAAGTTGTCAAAACAATCACAGAAATATAGAAAAAATGTTAAAAATGCTGCATTATGTATGCCAGGCCAGTAGTAGGCCAGTAGCGCTATGCACCTTCGCACATACACTAGACTAAACACATAATACATATGCGCATAACGTCTCTGTTTTCACCAATTCATGTTTTATCCATTTTAAAAAAACATTTTGAAAAACATTTTTCAAAACAGCATTTACAGGACCTCATGAATGTTGTTGTATAAATTAACACCCAAAAGACATACAAAGTTTTCCGTTTTGGTGTTGTGTACAGTACAGTAAATGTACCCTTATTTTACAAGTGATGCATTATGGTAAAGCATTTTGAGTTCATAAGAGTGACGTAACCATATTATCAATATAATAATATCGTCTCGATATTATCATGGTCACATGACGATATGAAATGATAGATCTTTCGGGCAAAAAGTGTAGTTTTTAAAATATATTTAAACCTCTTCTTTTAACATAAAAGATCTTTAAAGTTGTGTTTTGGGCCATTATGCTTTGGCACAGTATCTGTCAAACTAACTAAAACCGAAGGCACAGTATGGCTTAATCCCTTTATCAAGTCTAGTTACGCTTCGTTCAGGCGATCAGCTCGTGATCCGGTGTTTTCTGTGCCTTACGGTGCGTTCACACTGGCATGTAGCGAGCGGGGCGAAGCGAGCGTTTTCAATTCATTCATATGGAAGTTGCGCGTAAACAGTCGCGTGGTGCATTTTGGGATTGGAAGCGGCGCGGAGAAAGCGTTGAGAGCAGCTGAGAGCGTCAAAATGTTGGGCATTCCTCAACTTTATGCAAATTTCGAGCGCAAAACGCCGGCGACAACCAATCGGTGTGAGAAGTTGGCAAGGAAAGACTATGACGTGTGTTTCCGAAACTGGTGGATTACTGAGCTGAAATCACATATAGTATTGAAAAGTAAATGTACTTTGCATGTTTATTACTATGCCACAGTTTAGTTTGCGAACCACCGTTAAAAAAGACAAATGAAACGCAAACAGGGTGCAAACATTGTTTTTCCATAGGCGTGCTCTGTTCTAAATTTGACACTCCCCAAAGCAGTGGCGTTGTAGCGTTGCCAGCGGCACTGAGCGCGGATTTGACGCTGTAGTGTGAACGCACCGTAAAGGTGCGTTCACACCGGACGCGAATGAAGCGGCAAGCGCGAGTGATTTACATGTTAAGTCAATGCAAAGACGCGAATAGCCATCCTGCGGCGCGAAACGCGCGAATAGTGCGAATGAAGCGGCGCGCATTGAGCGTTTCAAGCGATTGCCGCACCATTCGCACGAAACGCGTGAGTTCAAAAATCTGAACTTTGGCGAAAATCTGCGCCGCGTTAACCAATCAGGAGCTTGCTCTAGTAGTGACGGAGGCAGATATCCGAAACAACAATGGAGGACAAAATCACCGTTGCTGTCTGTGGTTACTCGGAGCTGTACGATAAATCTTTGTACTTTTATAGAAACAGGAATAAAAAGGATCTTGCTTGGAAGAAAGTGAGTGAAGGGGTCGGACAATCTGGTAAGTTTTAAAAAACGCTCTTTACTCAATTTGACCTACATGTATATATACATATTGAGACTACAAGCAAGCTAAAGCTGGCAAATTGAGCTCATTCACCTATTTTACAACTACTTTCCCGCTGACGAGTGGCAGAAGCCCCTCCCATGACGCGAATTCGCGTCTGTTGTGAAGTAAATGTCACGCGCGAATGACGCAAATTTCACGTGCGAATTAAGCGAGTAAACTTAAATGTTCAAGCGTCCAACTACGCGCGAATAGCGCGATTTATTCGCGCAAGTCGCGTCCGGTGTGAACGCACCATCAGAACGGCTCAGTTCATGGTGAATGCAGTGAACACATTTATTACATGTGCTATGAGTTTAGTGCACGTTGAAGAACGCAACTTCCACCAGTTATACTTTATTTTCGCAGCAGATGATTACAGCATTTCACTAGATGTAGTGAGATACGCTTTTTGTAAGCCTGTTTTCACTGAAGCTGGAGTTTTTTCGTTATAAATAAAAGCTCTACTGCCTTTTCCATCCAAATAAAAGCTTAAAAGTGCAGTATAAATTACTGACAGCTAGCGGTTTAAATGGGTTTTAAACATTTTTGCAATCCAAATTCAAAATATCTCTTTCAAGTGTAGAAATTATTGCAATTTAAATATAAAATATAAAAAATCTGTACCTATGAAATATTTTTCATTAATTTTACAGTGCAATTGTTCACAATAATATAAAATTGTTGTTGTTATTATTACTATATTATTTTGTTTGGCTGCCTAAAACACCAGTGTGAATGTATTTTAGACTTAGAATATACCACAAATAAAAAAAGAGGGTTAAGTCCCCTTTAAAATTCAGGTACAAGTCTATTGACTGACTTTGTTTCTGACTTAATTAAGAACATGGGTTAAATTAACTGTACAAATGTACAAAATTTTAATTTTGTTCAAGTCTTCGTTTGTCTTTTTTTAAATATATCAATAATATCGTATTGTGGACTTTATATCGTGATAATATCAAAATCTCACAATACGATAATGTTACATCCCTAGTTCATAACATAGTACTGTGCACATTCAAGTTGCAAGAAGCATGTTTTTCTAATAATTCTCTATTGATTTTCACAGTATGTATGTTAATGTTAATATTGATGACACATTTGGAATCTTTAAACAGAACAGTATCAATGAAATTTGTAGGAACATGTAGTCCTAGTCAGTAAAACAAGAATATTAGAGCCAAATGGAGACATGTGCAATACCGAAGTAAAAAAACATAATGGATGCTGGAGGGGGAGAGAAACACATGGTGAATTAACCCAGCAGCCTATGCCCGCCTCACGCCCGTGACCTGTATATCTCTTACCGTCAGCCAAAGAGCCAATGAGGAACATCTGTTAGACTGTCAATCTCCCATACCACCCACCCCCACACACACAGCACAATCTCATCACAGGCAGCAACCTTCTTCTTCCCGCCACTGGAAAGGTTGCCATGCTCACATGGTTAGCCAAGCTGCTGACATTTGTTAGTCTGTTTATGTGGAAATAGATAGTGTTATTACAACGAGGTGTGCTGCTCTCAGCCCATCTGCACCGGCACAGCTGCTGAGCCTCACAGAAAAACAAAAAAGAAAAAAAAAGGAGAGGAAAGAAATAAATGTCACCAGATAAAAAGCCAGTTGGCATTGAAGGCCTTGCACTCCTGCCTGGGAGAGGATTTAGAAAACAAAGCCAGACGACCACAAAGAAAAAAAAATGTGTGCGTGTAAAATTCCCTGCTTTGTGTTTGTGGCTTGCCGCTGCATTCATATTTTTTTCCCCATGCACTCATTCTGTCGTGTCTGCATATGTGGCACCTGAACCTCTAAATTGGCCTGCTGAGGAATCTTCTCCGCACATACCAACTACTGATCGACAGAATAGAAGCTAGTCATGGAGCTTGGCATTTCCGTCAACAAATAGTGCTAAAAAAATACAAACAGTCCCTTTGGGAGCTGCCATTCATTTCCCCCGGTAAAGACGTTTTGTGGTGTGCCGTGCGTTCAGCTTATCATCCGCTCAGCCTGACTCTTATCGAAATCAGTTCCTGCGGACAAACGGACGGAAAAGAGGGAAGTGACCACACTGAATTCAAACTCTATAATTTTCCTCATAACATTCAACCTTCCCAGGCGCTCTAGTATATGACGCCTTATCAAAAAGTCTTTCTGATGTAGATAATCAGGGATATACAATTGTAACTAATCATTACTCATCATTGGCAATAATATAGTGGCCTTTAACATAATTTGTATTTCAACAAATACAATACACTCCTAAATATAAAGGTGCTTCACAATGCCATAGAAGAACTATTTTGATTTAAATGGTTGCATAAAGAACCTTAAACATCTAAAGAACCTTTCTGTTCACAAAAGGTTCTTTGTGCGAAAGAAGGTTCTTCAGATTATAAAAAGGTAAGAAAGAGATGGTTCTTTAAAGAACCTTTGACTGAATGGTTCTTTGTGGAACCAAATGTGGTTCTTCTATGGCATCGCTGTGAAGAACCTTTTAAAGCATCTTTATTTTTAAGAGTGTGCAAACAAAATATTAAATTAAAATGATGCTAAAAGTATTCTCAGAAATAACTTTTTCACGTTTGACCTCCAGTTTGAATAGTATATTATTTACTATTTATATAATAGATATTTTAAGTATTCAAATAATCCTTGGAGCCACTGTAAGACTATATGTTCTGAACATTACAATGAATAAAACATGGTATATTTGTCTTGTAACACCTAAAATAATAATTATAAACAAATATCATTTGACAATATTTTAAATATCCACAGGCACTGATCAAATGGCTATTATAGATAGATTAGATTTTTAAAAAAGAAATTAATACTTTAAGCAAGAATGCATTTAATTGATCAAAAGAGAGAGCAAAAACATTTGTCTTACATATTATTATTATATAATGTCTTAAAATTAATAATTAGGCAATATTGCGCACAAAATCAGCATATTAGAATGATTTCTGAAGGATCATTTAAAATTTACGAACTGAACTGAAACTGAAACCAGTTACTATTTATGAATGTGATCCTGGACCACAAAACCAGTCTTAAGTAGCACGGGTATATTTGTAGCAATAGTCAAAATTATGAATTTTTCTTTTATGCTAAAAATCATTAGAATATCAAGTAACATGTTCCATGAATATATTTTGTAAATTTCCTACTGTTTATATGTCAAAACCTAATTTTGATTAGTAATATATGCATGGCAAAGAACTTCATTTGGACAACTTTAAAGGCAATTTTTTCAATATTTGGATTTTTTGCACCCCTTTTGTGGTCCAGGGTGAAAAATATTTCACAATATTAAAATAAACAGAGCCTTAAAAGCTAGAGATACTTTAAAATAAATAAATAAACAAATCTCTTTTTTTTATTTCTTTGAAAAACATTAGAAAAATCAGGTATGTACCATATGTAGCTTCAACCATCTATATACTGATAAATCTTGAGGGCGAAAACTGCAGTATATAAATCAAAAATATGTTTTTTTTTTTTGTTTTTTTTTTAAGATTTCTAATTATATGCACAAAATTGAACACCCAAAAAAGAAACCCTACAAGTGTCCAAAAAGTCTAAAAAAACAGCACTAACGCAGGACCGCACAAGTACAATTGTCATAAAAAATTAAATAATAAAAGGTAAAAGATGTCGTAAACAGCAGCATGAAAGAGAGAAAGAGGATGAGCAGGGTGTCTGTGAAGAACATCTGAAGCCAGCAAACACTGGTCTTCAAATAAATAGGGCTCCTGCTGCGACTCCTGTACGTACACAAATGTGAATATTATAAACGTCAAACCAAGTCATGGGAATTCTCCGCATTTGTGCTCTCAAAAAACATGAAGATATACTAAAGAAAAGAAAGAGAGCTTTCGGTTAGAGAGGGAGCGATCCAGAGATCAAAAACCCAACACAGGATGTTTATTTCTGAGACGGGTCTGCGGCTCAGTGCAGACATGGTAAAAGCACGCCGAGATGTGCACCAGTCACGAGCTGTTTGCACTATTCAAGAGCATTCAAAGAAACCAAAGTATTGCAAAGCACTCTGGGAAGCAGATTTGCCTCAATTTTTAATTCCATCCATCTCTGAGCACTTCAGATCTGTTTTTTTTTTTTTTTTTTGTGGAACATTCTGAATGCATGAACGTTGTTCGCATAATACCAGAATTGCACTTTCAGGTCATGACCTCCTGTAGCAAACTGGGCTGAATAGACCATTTATCCAAGCGCTCCCAATTACAACCCATACAATCACACACTCACATGCAAAAACACATATACCTGTGCTATAACAGATTGTGATTTTAAAACTACTGTATGCATTTTCAAAATCAACAAGTCTGAATGACTAGTCAATCTTAAAGGGATACGTCACCCAACACTTAGAAAAAAATCTAAATTACTGATTGTTCTTTTATGTCAAAAATCATTGGGATATTAAGTGAAGATCCTGTTCCATGGAGATATTTTGTATATTTGCTATCATAAATATATCAAAACTTAATTTTTGATTAGTAATATGCATTGCTAAAAACTCAATTTGAACAACTTTAAAGGCTTTTTTGTCAATATGTTGATTTTTTTGCACACTCAGATTCCAGATGTTTAAATATTTCAGCCAAATATCCTATCCTAACAAACTGCACTTTAATGGAAAGCTTATTTATTCAGCTTTCAGATGATGTATAAATCTCAATTTCAAAAAATTGATCATTATGACTTGTTTTGTGGTCCAGGGTCACACATTTTGTCAATAGAAGTCAAGAGGCTATGATAATGTTAGGTGCCCAAAATTTCATAGTTTGTGTTCAGCAGAGGAAAGAAATCAGGGTGAGTAAATGATGACAGAATTTTCATTTTAAAATGGAGTATCCCTTTAAGAAAGCACTTAATGATTAAGTGGATTAATGGTTTTCGAAAAATAACTAGACTAGCCTAGGTATATTAAAATGACCTGAGCTAACTGAGAATTCTGGTAAACCAAGTATTCTATTGTTAAAAAGCTATGAAAATGCTGATGGAAATACTAACATACAGTTGAGGTCACAAGTTTACACACACCTTGCAGAATCTGCAAGATGTTAATTATTTTACCAAAATAAGAGGGATCATACAAAATGCATGTTATTTTTTATTTAGTACTGACCTGAGTAAGATATTTCACATAAAAGACGTTTACATATAGTCCACAAAGGTAAAATAATAGTTGAATAAAATAATAGTAGAATGCTCACTGATGTCCAGAAGAAAAAAACGATGCATTAAGAGCCAGGGGGTAAAAACATTTTGAATTTGAAGATCAGGGTAAATTTTATTTAGCCTATTTTGTCTTCAGGGAAACATGCAAGTATTTTCTGTAGCTTATGTAGAAGGGTAGTACTAAATGAAAAAAATATGATATTTAGGCAAAATAAGAAAAATGTACACATCTTCATTCTGTTCAAAAGTTCACACCCCTGGCTCTTAATGCAACGTTTTTCTTTCTGAAGCATCAGTGAGCGTTTGAACCTTCTGTAATAGTTGCATATGAGTCCCTCCGTTGTCCTCAGTGTGAAAAGATAGATATCAAAACCATACAGTCATTGTTGGAAAGGGTTCAAATACACAAAAATGCTGAAAACCAAAGAATTTGTGCAGTTTGGGCAGTTTAACAGTCCAGGACAAACAAGGGACTCAACAACTATCACTAAACAAACAAACACAGCTGTGAATCATTCAGGTAACAACACAGTATTAACAATCAAGCGTATTTAACCTTATAAACAGGGTAATTTTTTATAAATGTAACTATTATTTTCTCTTGTGGACTATATGTACACAGATTTTGTTCTTTCATATTGTGATTCATTCAAATGAAATGGACCAGAAAAGAAAAAAAAAGTAGGACAGGGACTTGGCTCAATCCATAAATTCTAGAAGCACTGGAAGATCAAAACATTTTGATTAAAAATTATGAGGTTAAAAAAAAAGATTTCAAAATTAATCTGCATGGATGAACAGTTTACAAAAATAACAATAAAATGCATTTAGAAAACAGAAAGGGTGGATATTCATTCAACATGTGTGAAATGAAAAAAATGTGTGAAAAAAATGTGTGAAATAAAAAAAAAAAAAAAAAATAGCTCCTTTTTTCGCCATTTTACTTGGAGGTAACACCCAAGGAAGCTATTTTCTATGTTTGTTAAAGGCAAAAAAAAAATAAAAAATAGAAATATCCAAAAAAAATGTTTGTTAGGTTAGTTCACCTAAGAATGAAAATTCTGTCATTAATAACTCACCCTCATGTAGTTCCAAACCAGTAAGACCTTCGTTCGTCTTCAGAACATTTTTTATTAAATCCAAGAGCTTTCTGACCCTGCATAGATAGTGACGCAACTGACACATTCAAGAACAAGAAATGTAGTAAGAAAACAAATAGTTAAAATGGTCTATGTCAGGGGTTTTCAAACCTGTCCTGGAGCCTCCCCTGCCCTGCACATTTTGCTTGTCTCTCTCATCTAATACACCTGATTCAAATCATCAGCTCATTAGTAGAGACTGCAAGACCTGAATTGGGTGTGCCTAATAAGGGAGACATACAAAATGTGCAGGGCAGGGGAGGCTCCAGGACAGGTTTGAAAACCCCTGGTCTATGTGACATCAGTGGTTTCCCCATAATGTTATAAAGCTACAATAATACTGTTTGTGCACAAAAAAAGTGAAAATAATGACTTTATTCCTAATTACAGAAGAAATTGTTAAATAAAATGGTTATTTGTGTTGCCCTTTCTGGGCCCTGAACGTGTCAGTTGCGCTGATGTCTATGCAGAATCTGAAAGCTCTTGGATTTCATTAAAAATATCTTAATTTGTGTTCTAAAGATGAACAAAGGTCTTAGGGGTTTGGAACAACATGAAGGCGAGTAATTAATGACAGAATTTTTGGGTGAACTATAATAAAGTAAGCTTCTTTAAATTAAATTATGCTAAAAGGGCCAGTCAAGTTAATGTAAATGCACATAAAAGATAGTTATCTCTTCTTTTTCCATTAATTTTTCAACCAGTGGTCCGTCTCCTCCCCGTCTATGCTGTCCCCGGTGTGTGACCCTGATTCCCAGAAGTGAGCTGCCCTTGAGTCAGGCACTTAACCTCCGGTTGCTCCGCAAGGACTGTTCCAGCAATCAGTGTAGTGTAAAAGCATCGACACCTTCACATACGTGTAGACACGGATGAACTCACCCAAACACGCCGGTGGTAATAGGGTAATGTGAAAGCCACGGAGGCGCAACGGAAAGCGGACAGAACTTCCAGGAAAAATGGAATGTAATGATGAACTCCACCTGAAAGAACCTGAGAGCTGTCAATCAGCGGTCCCAAGGCATTGTGTGGGATTCTGACAGAAGCAAAGCCTGTGCTTAGCAGCCTGCAAACAGCCTGAAATGAGATCTCAGCCAATCTGATTGAATTATTCTGGTCTCATTCAGTCAGGCCGGTGCTTTGGGCTCCAATACACCACCATGATAAGAGGAGAGAAGAGAATTTACCTCCAAGAGTGCACGACACGATGGAAAAATGGAAGAAAGAAAAGAAATAAAAAAAGGCAAGTGCCCTATGCCTACACTACTACCTTTATTTTTTTAAAGAAAGCCATACTTTTATTCAGAAAAAAATTAATTAAATTGATAAGTGACAGCAAATACATACAGGTGGATCTCAATAAATTAGAATGTTGTGAAAAAGTAAAAAAAAATGACAAAACTTGTGTATTAAAGAAATTCAATGCACACAGACTAAAGTAGTTTAAGTCTTTGGTTCTTTTAATTGTTATGATTTGGCGCACATTTAACAAACACCCAACAACATCTCAACAAATTAGAATACTTCATAAGACCAAAAAAAAAACATTTTTAGTGAATTGTTGGCCTTCTGGAAAGTATGTTCATTTACTGTATATGTACTCTTTAACCAACTTTTGGTGATTTTGTCATTGTGGGCTGGTGCGAAATCCTGCTGAAAAATAAAATCAGCATCTTTAAAACGCTGGTCAGCAGAAGGAAGCATGAAGTGCTCTAAAATTTCTTGGTAAACGGGTGCAGTGACTTTGGTTTTCAAAAACGACAACTGTAGCCAAATTCCTTGACACGTCTGTGTGTGGTGGCTCTTGATGCCTTGACCCCAGTCCATTCTTTATGAAGTTCACCCAAATTCTTGAATTGATTTTGCTTGACAAGTCTCTCAAGGCTGCGGTTCTCTCGGTTGGTTGTGCATCTTTTTCTTCCACACTTTTTCCTTTTAACATGCTTGGATACAGCACTCTGTGAACAGCCAGTTTCTTTGGCAACGGATGTTTGTGGCTTAGCCTCCTTGTGAAGAGTGTCAATGACTGTCTTCTGGTCAACTGTCAGATCAGAAGCTTCCCCATGATTGTGTAGCCTAGTGAACCAAACTGAGAGACAATATAGAAGGCTCAGGAAACATTTGCAGGTGTTTTGAGTTGATTAGCTGTCATGTCACCATATTCTAATTTGTTGGGACAATGAATTGGTGTTTTTTGTTAAATGTGAGCCAAATCATCACAATTAAAAGAACCAAAGACTTAAACTACTTCAGTCTGTGTGCATTGAATTTATTTAATACACAAGATTTTATAATTTGAGTTGAATTACTGAAATAAATGAACTTTTCCACAACATTCTAATTTATTGAGATGCACCTGTATATACTTTTATAAAACGTTTCATTTTCAGATAAATGCTGTTCTTTAGAATTTTCTATTCATCTAAGAAACCTAAAAAAATGTACACAAAAAATATTATATATTACAAAAGTATTGACATTGATAATAATGTTTTTGGGGCATCAAATGAGCATATTAGAATGATTTCTGATTCTGATCATGTGACTCTGAAAACGGCATTAATGGCTGCTGAAAATTCAGCTTTGCATCACAGAAATACATTACATTTTACAATATATTCAAATAGAAAATAGTTATTTACAATAGCAATAATATTCCACAATTTTACAGTTTTTTACTGCATTTTTAAATGCAGCCTTTAGGAGCCTTCTTGTTTCAAAACACCAGCAGGACTGTAAATGATCATTAGGTCGGGTACACTGTGACTGTACTAAGTACATATGAGTCTCACGTACCGAGAGACTTCCTGTCTTTAGTGAAAATAAACTGAGGAAATGAAGGCCGAAGCATCTGCCAGCAGCCGGCGAGAACAATCTTCCCCAGCAAATCAATTCACACATTAGTTTGCTTAAGGCATTCAATATAATCTCACACACTCAATTTAATCTTCATCAAATCGAGAAGTGATACACTGGATGCAGAAATGAAAACAAGTGAATTAATTCAGAGCGATGAAAATGCACAAACAAACGCATTCGGTGGCACAAATACACAGTCAGCGACATTAAAGGTGATGTGAGTATTAAATATGCTTTTTTAAATGGAAAAGGCTTCATCCGCGGCAGATGTTTATCAGTAAATAATATCCAAATGATGGGAGAACTTGGATTAGGTCCATTGTGGGTCTTAGCACTCAAACTAAGTAGAAACCGGACAGATGGCAATAAAGAGATGAGAGCAATGCAGAAATAGTGCATTTCCTGTTCACCTACTCAGGAAACAGCCTGATTGGTCCATTCTGTTCAGTACAAAGAGTGTTTTATCATGCACAGTCGTCTTTCTTTTGCGTGTGTGTGTTTTGAGTGTTTGCTGCAATTTATTCAATTTTAACTATGTTTCTAAAATGCAGAAAAATACAAAAAAGCTCTCACAAAGGATTCAGTAGGGCAGGATTTGATTTTAGCCATCAGGATCATTTTCTGAAATGGGTTCAGTGCGGTTTTTGAAATAAGTCTCTTATGTTCAACAGGATTGCATTTGTTTTTATTAAAAATACAGTAAAAATAGTAATATTGTGAAATATCGTTGCTATGTTTTCTATTCCAATATATTTTAAAATGTAATTTATTTCTGTGATGCAAGGCTGAATTTTTCAGCATCATTAATATTTTTTTTAGGATTCTTTGATAAATATAAAGTAAAAAATTACAGCATTTATTTTAAATGTAAATATTTAGGAACATATTAAATTACTTTTTGGATCAATTTATTGCATCCCTGCTGAATAAGTGTATGAATTAATTTGTAAAATTATTTTTATAATAATAATAATAATAATAATAATAATACTACAATTAAAAATAATAATAATAATAATAATAAAACAATTTAAAATAATCTCTTTCAACTGTAAACTTTTCTAATGAAATAAAATAAAATAAAATAAAATTCAAATAAATAATAAAATGTAATGAAATAAAAAGTAAAAAGAAAGAAAAGAAAAAAGTAAAATTAAATTAAATGAAAAACAATGAAATAAAATAAAATACAATAAAGTAAAATAAAAATAATTAAATTTAATGAAATGAAATGTAATGAAATAAAGTAAAATAAAAAAGTAATAAAATGAAATGTAATGAAATACAAAAAAAATCAAATTTAATTAAATAAAGTAAAATTAAATAAAATGAAATAAAATAACAAAATGAAATAAAAAATAAAATAAAATAAAATAAAAAAGTAATTCTGTTTGGTTAATATTATTTTCTTGTTTACATTAACCGATTTTGATGAGGAACATGTGCACTTACTATGCTAAAATAGGGTTCATTTTTATTTCATACGTTTTTAAAGGTAGATATGAAAAGAATCAGTGCACTTGATGCACAGAGCGATGGGTTCAGCTCATTTGAGTATGAAATTCTTTCAAAAGAAAAACCCATTTCAGGGCTCGACATTAACGCTTGTCCGCTTGTCCGCTTGTCCGCTTGTCCGCTTGTCCACTTGTCCGGGACAAGTGGATTTTGTGAAAGGGCAAGTGAAAGAAAATTGTACTTGCCTGACCGGACAAATAACCTGATTAAAACACCAATTACAAACAATAACTAGCGCAGCATCGAAACTTTGGTGAAGAATAATTCTGAGTGTATTACTTACGATGACTGAAAACAGACAGTATCAAGTATCAAGCTCGTGCAGCCTATCTTTGTGAAAATGACTTTATGAAAATCAAAACTATAGGCGCAACACCATTCACAAAGAAACAAACATGAACAAACATACTGTGGTAGAAAAGCACCATTACGATTGCAAATGTGACACTGATTTTATACAACAGTAGTTCAAGATTATTTATATTTATACTAGTTCAATAAACTAGTAGTTAATATTAAGTGACATTTTAGACACATCATTAACCGTTTTTGCTAACGAAAATAGTTCTAAGCAAAGCAACAGCAAAACAGTTGTGAATCTCCGAGAAACACAGCGGTATTTCATTACTGAATGATTCAGCCTTGTTTAATGAATCGGGTGAGTCAGTAAACGAACTGGTTGAATCCGTGACTCGCTCATTAAGACAGTGACTTACTGCCACCTATTGGTGGTTCGGTTTTATATTTAAAGTTATTGCATTTTCCAACATTTTAGGTTTATATGTTTAGAAAAAGCAAATTAAGTATATTAATCTTATAACATTATTTATGGATTTGCAATTTTACTGTGTAAATGCATTTTTGGAACCTCTTATCTTCATTAAACAGTCTAAGTAAATACAATTAAATGTCATTTTTGTTGCAGGCTCGGTTTTGTGCAATGGAAAGATGGAGTTTGTTGATACTGATTTATTTTGTGTAACCATACAGAGTCCAATTGTTCTAATTTAATGTATTGATTAATGTATTAATGTATTGAAATTTAAGAATTTGATGTGAATGATGACACATACAGTTAGTAAGGTTAGGAAAATAAAGTTAAAAAGTGTCCTATTTCACAAATATTCAGATTAAAGTAAGACCCTATAGAGTAGTGATGAGACTATTGCTTCAGAATGGATTAATTTACAGCAAAAAAGGCATTTTTTTGCCCTGGACAAGTAAATTTTTCACTCAGACAAGTGAATGTCTAATTTACTTGTCCGTAGGACAAGCACATGTCAAAGCTTAATGTCAAGCCCTGCATTTGCAATGACAAGGGCTTCATTTCTTATTTATATATTTCTTATTTATATATTATATTTTTTATAAATATTTAGCAACATATTAAATGACTTTATTATCACTTTGGATGAATTTATTGCACTCCTGCTATATGAATTTATTTCTAAAAAAATGGATTCAAGTCATTTGGAGACAAGAATATCTAGGATGTGGGCTCTTTTGACTGTAAACTAGTAAAAAAACACCTAGGAATCATCTAGCAACAGTCTGATAACAAACAACAGTAGACCAAACATGGTAAAATCTTGGCATGAACTGATGTTTTAAAATAAAATAAAATAAAATAAAATAAAATAAAATAAAATAAAATAAAATAAAATAAAATAAAATAAAATAAAATAAAATAAAATAAAATAAAATAAAATAAAATAAAATATTGGATTATTTAAAAACAAACAAAAAAATAAAATAAAAATAATATAAAATAAAATAAAATTCTGTTTGGTTAATATATAGATGAGGAACGTGCACTAAACCATGCACACTACAACCAGGGCCAATTATCATTAACATAAATAGGGTTAATTTTCATTCGATATGTTTTAATATGTAGATATAAAAAAGAGGTGGTGTACTTGACACACACAGTAGTGAGTTCAGCTCATTCAAGACAAAGATTCTTTCAAAAGAAAAGCCCATTTGCAATGACAAGGGCTTCATCCATTATTTATATGTATTCCTGCAGAAAGCATACAGCCTATCCGTGGATTAATGCATATGAATCACACATGTGTGCCAAAATCACTTTCGTACTAATTAGAGATTGAAATAGGTTTTCTGTCAGATTGTTTGAATGTGGATTGACTTTCCTAACTAAGCCTCTGATTCTCTTCGTTTGTGTATGGCTGGCTAATTGCAGCGACTCATTTCCATAAATACTTCAGAGTATTGATAGTAATTAGCTTTATCTCGTTCCTAATGAGTGTGCTTAGTTTGATCCTAGGAAGAGACATGCCGCCTGCATCAGATACAGGCAGCAAGTAACGCATCCAGTCAGGGTTGGAAATCTGCTGAAGCGATGCACAAGAGCGCTGACGATTATAATGAGCTACCAAAGACCTCTGAGAAGAGCAGATTAGGGATGAAGAGAGGGACCTCTGACACTCAACTGCCCCTTTGATTAAGTCTCATTGAAAAACATATGCACCAAATATGGTAAAAATCATTGTCCTTTTGTTAAAAAAGAGAAAATACATTTTACCAACTTGGTGAGAAGCAAATCAACTAGGGTTACACTTTATTTCCATAGTCCACTTTAGAATCTCTACTAAGTACATGTCAACTAACCCTCATTAATTAGCAACTACATGTCAACTAACTCTTATTAGCAGTAGACTGTATTAGTATTAGTATTAGTATTTTAAGCAGACAGATTTACTAATATTCTACTGGCTGGTAGTTGATATACTTATAGGTAGTTAGTAGACTGTCTAAAGGGGACCAACAAAATAAAATGTTACCAAATGAGTCATGAGTTACAATGATAAAATGTGCATTTACATATACACTTTTGGTCTGGACCACAAAAGAAAATGATTTATTTACATTTGTAACCCACAAAACCAATTGTAAGTATTGGGGTATATTTTTAACAATAGCCAACAATACACTGTATGGGTCAAAATTGTCGCTTTTTCATTTATGCCAAACAATCATTCGGATATTAAGATCATGAAGATATTTTGTAAATTTGTACTGCAAATATATCAAAACAAAATTTTTGATTAGTAATATGCATTGCTAAGAACTTTATTTGGATAACTTAAAAGGCGATTTTCTCAATATTTAGATTTTTTTACACCCTTAAGGTTATTGCACAGTGAGTCTGTAATTTTCGCACATTAAAAAATAAAAATAAATATGACCTCACGTCATGTCTATCACATTTACACGCTGCCTCCGAAACTTTCATCCATCATAAAAAATTTTGGATCAGGTTTGATTGTCTCCATTCTTGCATCTGTAACAAGCATTTTGATAGGAAACGTTGACAAAAAAAAAAAAAAGCTCTTGCGCTTTCGAAAATTTTGGACTCAATGTGTAATGACCTTAAAATTCTAGATTTTCAAATAGTTGTATCCTAACAAACCATACATCAATGGAAAGCTTATTTATTCATATAAATTTTATTTTAGTTTATTTTGCATTCACACAGTTCACACAATTTTAGGGCTGTGTTTTGACACAAATTTCACGATTTAACTCAATTATTTTGTATATATTTCAGGTATAGAACATGACAAATTTTCTCAAAAAAAAAAAAAAACTTCAGTTGGTACTACATTATTAATAATATTGAAGGTAAAAATGAACTGATTCATATACAAACACTCAAGTTTTAATGATAATAAAGTTACAATTACATAATTATATTTGCACTCTAAATCGTTTTTTTAAAATAAACATTTAAATTTTCTAGCTGTCTAATGAGTTTATGGTCACTGAATACGTTTTTTTTCTGAGGTAAATGTGACTTTTTTGTTTACAACTAGTCTTTGCGTGGTTGAAACACTGATTGAGCGATTACATGAGACAGGATATGGATTTTGGTAAGTTGTACTCATTCTTTTAAAATACCTTCGGATGTTTATTTGGTGCTGAAACTGAATAAATCAGAGGAGACGATCAGTTCATGTGCACTTCACGCTGCCGCTTCTCTTGAACTGAGGTGCTACACAATCTGTCCCTCCACATTAAACAGTGCCAAAACAACATTTATTGTTTGAATAATGTAATGAAATAGAATTTCTAAAAGGATCCAATGCATCCAAAGACTTTGTTTCATATCAAAAGTAACAAAGCACAAAGCTTATTGCAATTTATTGGATGGGAGGTGCGCTACAATGCTCCATTGATTAACATAGATTTAAGAATCGATACTGTTTTGT
Source organism: Garra rufa (assembly GCF_049309525.1). Lineage (NCBI taxonomy): Eukaryota > Metazoa > Chordata > Actinopteri > Cypriniformes > Cyprinidae > Garra > Garra rufa. The sequence goes on from NC_133384.1 coordinate 30,966,522, forward strand.
AAATATGAGAATCAAATAAAATCTAGAAATCAATACTTTTACCCAGCCCTAATACATTTTTAACACCAAACCTAAATATACAACACAAAAAGGCCTAAGGCTATGGCCCAACCTGATTGGACAGCTTTTATGACATATATTTTGCCACCTTTCTGAACATCCCAAACTGCTGTGTGCTGAGTTAAATGTGCTCATTGTATGTGTGTACATATGGTGGTATTTTTTACCAGCTGATAACTGATGAAGAGCTTATGAAATGTGTAAAGGAGTCAAAAGTGTGCCAAGAAATCTTCAGTTGCACATATGGAGATCTAGTGTAAGTGCTTCAACATCTGTACCGAAATGTAGCTCCTATGACGAGAAGAGCCGTATGCTTGAGCATTCTGTCCTGTTGCATCTTGTGATATCACAACCAGTTTTTGGTTCAGTTAGGTGGCTGTGTTCATACAATTATATATCCTTAAAAAGGTGGCTCTTGGTCCACGTGTTTGGTACACACCAGTGTTCAGATGACAGCGTTCACGCTTATTAAAATGAAACGCATTAACAGAGAAATCGAATCAGAGTTTGTTTTAATCACGCCAAACTTATCAAGTGTAAACATGCCCTAATAGAGTGTTTCCACGACATGCCATCAATTGACCATATTAGAGGCAATGAATGTAAACAATGCCATTGAAATGAACTCAACTTGCATATTTTGCTGATTATTAATGCAAAAAATGGTCAATTATTGTCATGTTTTGAGCTGTAGTAATTGGTCGGATTGGGAAAAACATTCGGAGTATTATAGACTGTCAAAAGTTATAAATCAAGAGTACAAAAAACTGTCTGAGGAACAAAAGGCGTTTGAGGTTGGCCAAACTAAACCAGGATTTCCAGAGCAAGAATCTTGACAACATGTTTGTTCTTATCATCTACCGATCAGGTAGATGAAATATTAGCCTAACATCTTCATTAATACTGCTCGTACGTATCTTTACCACGTATTAACTTCAGTTTGTCAAAATATTGTGCTCTTTTCTGCTTACTAAGTCCTTCTCTGTATGATTTAGCAGATTCCACGTGGTTTTTTCCATGGTTTAAACAGCATAAATGAGCAAAACAAGGTTTTCAGTAGTACATTAACCATGCAATCCATGTTATTGTTTACATTTGAGTATCTACAATATGGCTGTGCATCTGGGTAACTGACCAAACTGTAAATGCAAACCCTCTATAGTAAAAAAAAGAAAAAGAAAAAAGAACTTACTCAGGTCTTACAAACAGATAATTCTGCCTGCCTAATAAAACAAACATTTGCGGTTCTCGCAGAGTCTAGAAAAGTCAACATGAAACAGAATTCAAAACCCATTTTGGTTCTTCATAATGTGATTTATTACTATCTGCACCAGAATATTTAACAAGAAAAATCACTTGACTGGAATCTTGCAGTGGTTGCTTCTGGTAAAACTGCTGGCATACACATTTTAGGAGGTTTCCTGATGAAGACTGAAGGTCAAATTCATCTTTAAGAGCATCTCAATGATAATGCATTTTTATATCTATCATTTTATGCTATTAGATTAACATTAACGACATTAACTACTGGCAGGATCTTGGAAAGGAGGCATTAGGATCCATAAAATTATTTAATTATGATTAGACATAATTTTTTTTTCTTTGGAATTACATGCACTGATGACTTAAGCCTGTAATGCACATTATAAAAGTAATAAAAGCATCCAATTTGATTTCATGTTGACTTTGAAGGGAAAACCCAGCCCAGCCCAGCAAGCAATCTGCACAACTGTGTACGGAAATTGAGGCCCAACAGGACCGTTTTCAGAAAACATGAAAAAATGTGTGACTAAATAACTGGTTGAGTCCAAATAAGCGACAGGAATCATGTAGTGATTCAATGAGACATTTCACTCCCGCTACTAGACTGCTGAGTTTTACATAGAAATCTGGCAGCACCTGAGGTGCATTAAAATTAGCATGAAAAAAAATATTTACGGGTCAATGACAAATAATAATATCTGAGAAGACAAAAAGATAAAAAAAAAAATCTAATCTAAAATTATGCATATTATATACATACATATATGCAAACTTTTGGACCCAACTACACCCTGATAGTCAAACGTCTGGCTATGCATGACTAGCCTTCACATAATAAACCAAAACACAAGGGCCAGATGGATGAACACGTTTATAAACACGCTCTGGCGAACACATCTACAAACGTGCAGCGACATTTAAGCGATAATGTCATAAAGTTTCCCGTGAAGCTGTAATCACTTTACCCTTTAATGATGTGTTTTTGATTTAAAATGATGAGCTGGCAGAGTTTCTATGCAACTGGACCATACAAATAATCTCGTAAAACAGCCCCAAATCGAGTTGATGGGTGGCTGTTACACTTTATAGCTGGAAAATATTCATTAGAGAGAAAGGAGGCAACAGCAGCGAAAGAGAACACAGTAACATTTCACAGAGCCGAACCTCATTTCACAACATCAACGTCAACATGGGAAGGGAAAAATCAATAAGCAGGAGCGAGATGAGAGTCTCCACTGTCATCACAAAGACAGAGACAGATGCTGATGTGCGAACAAACCCTGCACGCGCACGCCAACAACACGCCTGCCATTTACGGATAGAAAAGGACAGATAGAAAGGTTAGTTAAACTGCCGTTTTTATCAGATCAATGCCATTTCCGTTCAGACATTTAGAGTGATGATCTAAAATGCTATTGTCAGGTCTGTCACGCTTGAACGTGCGTTATCTTTTGTGTGAGATGTGCACACATGTGCATGTGTACTCTCTAATATTACACACAAAGAATCTGACATGCATGAAAATTGCATTGGATCCTTTCAGACTGTCTCCCGCAATTCTCAGAAACTTGTGTTGAAAAATGAACATACTGCCCTATTCTTTTCAGCCCAGCTCTCTTTCTTTTTGTTGCTCTACAGTATCTCCCAAGTTCCAATGCAATAGAGCTCAACAGTGACCGCCCATTTTTTTTTCTAGCAGCCTTGTTTCTGAAAGTATTTTCCCCATTCATTTTCTCAGTGGGGTTTTCAAACAATTCTTCAATAAAGAGTTCTAAGTCAATATTTCCCAGTCTTTTTATTTTCTTCTTACCCTCAGTCCCATAAGTAAATCTTAGGAACTCTTTAATTGGCATCAAACCAGATTTGAATTCAACCGCTATTATATATGATTATCATCATGAAAAAGCAATTGAGAAAAAAACTGAAATGGGTTTAACAAGATACTTCAGCCAAAAATGAAAATTCCTTCATCATTTATTCACCCTCATGCCGTCTGCACTCTTCAAAACATTCTGCTGTTTACGTCAAGCTTGAACCCTTGAAATAATTGGCCTGAAGCAATGGTTTTTGGTTTAAAAAAAAAAAAGTTTAAAACAGTAGTATCTTTTCACAAAGCAAAATCTAAAACTTTCCATCATATACACACAGTTGGGAATCACAACAAAACAAACTTTTTGGAAGAAATATAGTATAAATATAAAGGAAAAGACAAATGTTTTGAATAAAGTTTTACACTATGTTAACACTACAGTTATTAATTTTACAATTAAAACCAATATACATTTAAATCTAGTCCATTTTTAGTTGTTTGAAAGCATATAAACGTACCGGTTGCATCCATCGAAGTACTTTGTGGGAGGAGGTAGTCACTGATGAGATGTTTTGGTGCAATAGTAATTCTTTGCAGCGAATTTGGCATGTTGAAATCAGGCCTCGTCTTTCTGAATATTCGATTCTGATTGGTCAATCGTGACATTTATTGACTGGACATTTGACCGACTGCTGAATTTCATGTATTATACATACACTTTCATGTTTCCAATATTATGCCATACTGCACGTTTCATACAAACGCAAATGGCGCCATCTTGTCCTGATTATCAATTGAGGTAGAAATTACCTCAGAGGACGCCGCATTACTGAAATATTGTTGCAGTGTTCATCTTTTGTGGACTATATAGCAGACTATTTTTGTGCATGCTTTACATTAATACACAACCAACATAGCAGCTATGATTGTTGATGAGATTTTTAATAATTCTGCCATTTACGCCAAGCTTTGAACCCTTGAAAAAGTTGGCCAGAAGCAATTGTTTATGGTTTACAAAAAGTAAAAAGTAGTAATTTTCTTATTTGGGTGTAGTTTTTTTTCACAAAGCAAAACCTAAACGTTTCCATCATATACACCCAGTTGGGAATCACTTTTCTACATCATTAACCAAACCAACCAGCTTCAACATGAATCACGACAACAGAAACTTGCTTGAAGAAAATAAGTAAATGAATATAAGAGAAAAGACAAAGATTTAAGATCATTTTTGAGGGAATGAAGTATACAGTAGGAAACAATGCTATATAAGACTACTGATTTGCAGTTACTGATTTTACAATTACAAATTATATACCGGTATATATATATATATATATATATATATATATATATATATATATATATATATATATAAATTAAAATTTAGTTAAATTTTAGTCATTTGAAAATTTATAAACGTACTGATTGCATCCATTGCAGTGCTTTGTGGAGGGAGGTAGATGCTGTTGAGGTGTTTTGGGACGATAGTATTCAGTTCAATCTTGCAGAATTGTGGGTAACGTTAGTGTAGTTCTTTGCAGCAAATTTGGCTCATCAAAACAAAGCCTTGTCTTTCTGAAATATTCGATTTTTTTAAATAATATTTTTATTAGTTTTACATTGCATAACAAACACCAAACCAAACAAAAACAATAAAAGAACAAAATTCATAAAAAAATAAAATAAAAAAAATAAAATAAAAGAATAATAGTAATTAAAAAAAGGTGAAAACAAAAGCACTCAAAATGGTGCAGACAGCATACTAAGAATTACATTACTGGTTTAAGTCAACATTATATTGGTCCAAATGGTCTAAAAATGGTTGCCATATACTGTAAAATTTATCTAGATTACCCATAACTCCATAACGGACTCTTTCCATGTGCAATATTCCAGTAAAATAGGTCAACCAGGTTTTAAACTGAGGAACAGAATGACACTCTTAGCAATAATCATGGAATATTCAATTCTGAATGGTCAGTCGCAACATTCAGTGATCAGACACTTTGACTAATTGCTGAATGTCATATATTCTGCTCTTCCGTGGCACCTTCATGTCTCTCATAACATGCCGCAGATTTGAACGTTTCATACAAACGCAACCAGCGCCATCTTGTCTGTTATCTGAGGTGGAAATTACCGAAGAAGATGCCACATTACTGAAATATTGTTGCAGTATTTGTCTTTTGCGGACTATACAGCGGACTATTTTTGTGCATGCTTTAAGATAATAAACAGCTAACATAGCAGGTAAAAAAAATAAAACAATTTAATATCTAACAAATATGTAATTCCCATTTATATATTTGCTTTTATTCCGTTTTACAGTGCCCCCTACTGGACAGAAACAGTATAGAGATTCAAACTGTGAATCATTAATATGCAGTTTCTCTACATAGATTATCCCACAGCGAGAAGCTGTGTAGCAAGGGTTACTTAATAATTCTGCTGTTTACATCAAGCTTGATCCCTTGAAACAGTTGGCCAAAAGCAATGGTTTATGGATTAAAAAAGTTTAAAATATGTTTAAGTAAAATACTAAAATACTAAAAGTTTTACACCCAGTTGGGAACCACTTTTCTACATCAATAACCAAACCAACCAGCTTCAATATGAATCACAACAACACAAACTTGCTTTAAGAAATAAAGTAGGCTATATGAATATAAGGGAAAAGACACTGGTTTAAAATCGTTTTTGAGGGAATAAACGATTGGAAACTATGGTGTAGTATAAAACTACTGATTTACAGATACAAATTTTTACAATTAAAAACAATATATATATTTAAATGTAGTCCATTTTTAGTCGTTCGAAAGCTTATAACGTACCGATTGCGTCCATCGCCAAGTACTGCTCACATGTAACGTTAGTCGCTGCTGAGGTGTTTTGGCGCGAAAGTATTCGACTGAATCTTGCAGGATTATGGGTAGTGTAGTTCTTTTCAGCAAATCTGGCACGTTGGAATCAAGCCTCGTCTTCCTGAAATATTCCATATTTTGCTGCATATTCGCGCGTTTCATACTAACGCAAGCGGCGCCATATCTTGTCTCAGTTATCAAATGAGGCGCAGAATACCTCAGAGGACGCCACTTTACTTAAATATTGTTGCAGTGTTCGTCCTTTGTGGACCATACAGTGGATTATTTTTGTGCCAGTTTTAAGATAATACACAGCTAACACAGCAGGTAAGATTATAAAACAATTTAATATCTAACAAATATGTAATTCCTATTTATTTATTTGGCAAGAAGCTGTGCAAGGGTTACTTAATAATCTTGGAGCTTACGGTTGGTCTTAATGTTTATATAGGGCTCTCGAGTCTCACGCATTCACCGTGAGACACACGCATTTCAATCAGTTCACACGCTCTCACGCCACACCTTGTATTTCTCACGCTGAAAAGTAAGGGATAACTTGTCCCGCTATATGGTGTTAATGGACTAGGTGCAGGCTTTGCAGAGAGAAGTACTCTGCCAAGCTCATTGCTGTCTTGAGAGTTAAATGGCACCTACCAGCCAAAAAATTAGAATTTGCTGTTTTCTGGTATATTACGTGATCCCGCTACAATCACGTTCGTCACTAGGCAACGTAGACGCGCACACACGGGACAAGGCCAGCGGTGGAATCGTTGCGGGGCTGCCGCTTTCTCTCGCAGTGGAAGCGTTTAGTACAGTTGAGGAGGTGGTCGCGTTGCGGTCTCGGAGCGGACGTTGACATTTGTATTTACTAGAAACTAAATAAATGCAGCAGGGTTTTTCATATTTATTTTTATTCATTTATTTATTTTTTCCATTTTATGATTCCTAGACAAAATCACTTGCCTGTGATCAAAGATAGTGAGAACTGATGTTGGGGATTATAGCCAAATTTGTGCAAAATTTTTAGTTCTTCAACAGCTTTAACTAATTGTGGGCCTGAAATTAAGGAAAAGACAAGATAATTGGTAAATCTGCTAAAAAAGACAGACAAATTCATCCAAATAAAATAAATTGTTTTATATATTTCAAAACACAAATGTATCATTGGGAAGGTTATTTTGAAAATAGGCTGTAATAGGCTACAGATTAAATTTCCCTATTTAAAATGTAATTTAAAAGTAGTGTAACTATTTGCTTTAGAGGTAATGTAACATTACATTTGATTACTAAATTTCTAAGGAATGTTTTCAACTGTTAATCCTTTTAAAAACATTTTAAGCAGGCAGGTTTAACTTACAGTAGCACTCAACACTAATTACTATCAATTTTACAAAATCCTTCACTTGAATTAAGATTATAATGATTTAATTTTAAAGCACAGCCACCACAAAATCTTTAGCACCTCTGTTTAACTCCTGAAACATTGGTGTCTCTTATTTTAAAGCAGTCAATGCGATTTGGGAAATAAATCAATCAAAATATTTACATGTAAACCACTTTGTAATTGTAAACATTTTTAAAAGTAACTGTAATTTAACTATATTTGTTATTTCTCAGTAACTGTAACTGATTAGTTAAATGTCGTTTTTAATTAAATTACATAATTCAATTACATGTAACTAATTACTCTAGCTAAGTTCAAGCCCCTACCACTGTCATCAAGGCATCAAAGTGTGCAATAAACACTTGAAATACAAAATGACTTTAGTAAGCTGAAATATGTACCCTCTCTCTTTCACAAACACACACACAGATTGACATGCATGCAATGAGCAAGTTCTGCAATCCTCCTGTATGTTTACAGTATGTGCATTGGGGCCAAATTTCTTTTTTTACTTTTGATACATATGCATTTTTGAAATATTTAAAACATTTTATTTTTATCAGATCTACAGGTTGTTATATTTTTTTATTTTGTGCTGGTTAATTATGAACAATAGATAGTTGAACTTTTACCAAAAACTGGAGAGAATTGCGTGGGGCCGAGGGGCCGCTGCTGCAAATATTTGAGTGGCTCCTCCCCTAACAGATAAAATCTCACTCCAAACTTTTTCCAAAACTTGAGAGCCCTGAACTGTTATTAATAAAATCTTTTTCAAAAAAAGAAAATTAATGAGATTTTTTACTTTTCGGCTGAATACCTGAGTGGCATGAACTCATACACACCTCTTCTTTCTAATATCAACTATTATTCAAGCATGAGAAACCCTGCACTGCATTAACCTGTAGATGAGTCACACTGAATGAAGTATCAAGTACTTGCAGAAGTATTTCTCTTTAATAACGTGAAAGGCCATGTCATACACGAGACACTGAGTTTTCTTGGGAAAATGTGAAAAGATGTTTTGTAAAAAACTTTCGCTGCTCGCAAACTTGCGGCCATGAATGTAAACTGAAAAACATTTCTGATTGACAGAGAAACTTTCAACAGCCCTTGACATCAGTGTCTCTGAAAGCAGTACTTTAATCGAATGTTGTAAACTCACGCTCCTTGACACAGCATGAAGCTGCTATTGCAGAATCTGCAGATGATTTCTGGCTGTTGTATTGATTCAGGTAATGCGGAGTTCAAAACAGTTTTCATTGCAGCCCAGGGAGATATTTTATTGCTCAGAGGTTGCTCTTTCATGGCTCAGGTGATTTATTCAAGTTAGTCTCAGGTCCCTTAGGAGAAATAAGAATGGACACATGAGATAGATGTCGATATACGTGAGACTTCAGAGATATAAAATTAATGTGGATTACATATCTCAGATGAATAGGGTAAAAAAAATAACTAATAGTTATCACCTCACTTACCCAGCTGATTGATTACTTTTAAAATTGCAAACATTTTTTGTATTACAAGTTTTCTAAAATATCAAGTTTAAATATACAAATGAGCCATTATTTAATGAAATATGCATTCATTTGCATTCATTTCTAGTACAAAAATCTAAACACTGGATGAAGTCGGATTTAAAATTCTTGTTTAATTTTTTTGACATATTAGAGTCAAAAGTTTTTACAGAGGTAATTTGGGGTATTGCATTTCGTCATGACATAATTCAGAAAAAAACAGAACAGACAGGAAACACTATATTATTTACCATTTTTTGCAGAATAAATAGTTGTATAAAATCAAGCTAATTATATATGAACAAATACCTCTGTAAAAACCTTCAGGATATAGACAGGAATAAAAATGTAAAGTTTGGTGTGTGTAAGTGCTACTGAAGTCTGAAGTAAAGATTTATGGCTCAGTGTAGAAGAAAAAACGCATTTTAAGAAAACAGCATTTAAAAATATGTATTGTAATTGAAATCTGTTGACACAAATACATAAAGTGCTATAAAAGAAACACTTAACAATGTCTTTTGGATGTTTTCTTTCCACTAGTTTGAAAAAACACATGATGAAAAACCAAAAAGCCCAAAATCTCAAACTTGATAGGTGAAAAAAACAATTTTTTTTTACAAAAAATTTCTAAATCTTTAGTAAATTCCACAAATAAATGGCAGGTAACATTTAGTTAAACATGACATTTTAAAGCAAAAAAAACAAAAAAAAACCTAATATAGTATTTTCTTGTACAAATATTGTTTTATTTACAAATTTATTTATTTTTCAAAGTTGTGTTTTTAAGAAATGGAGAACACAGACATTATTAATTGACACTTATAAAGAGCTAAATTGCTGTTAAGCGCTTGCAAAGGTGTAAATTAACTATAAAAGTAGTCATTATTTTTGAAACAATTAATAAATTACCTTTTTTATCTTTGCATTGCACTGTTACCATGGCACAGGTTCATAATTGCTTGTTGTAAAAATAAGCTATCATTGTGCTATTTATGGCCATACAGTGTCTATGAACAATCATCTCAATTGTCTTTCTCTCATTTCATACGGTTTCAGAAGCAAATTTTCATCTCGACCTTTGTTAGTAAACCTTTTTTTCATACTGTCAGGATAGTTTAACGTCTGCGTTGACCTAGAACCTTTTTTTAACAGCAAAGCAGCGGGTTCAGATTTCAAGGTGAGACGTCTCATCAGCTCACATCATTCATCAGACGTTCCCGTCCACATTCAGCGGACCCTCACGCTTCACTTCAAACCATCACATCCTCAAGCAAACCCTGGGAAATCTTGTACGAGCAGTGCGTTCGCTCTCTGAACACCTCAAAGCCACACACATGCAAATCAATTTTTCATCCCTCTATCCTGGTCTCTCCTCATGTGAAAGGAAGAGGAAATTGAGGTCACGCTCCATCAGAAACTGATCGGCCTCGGATGCTCCCATTGTGGCTGGTAGAGTAGAGGGAGCAGAACGGGAGAAAGATTGTCGGCCGCTGAGTGTGTTGGGGTCTGTCTCTTATAGAGTCTAAGCGGAGTTGATGCAACCCCGGAGAAACTAGAGTGACCTGTGGAGAGCGATCTCTTCTTGAGAAATCCAGTCTAATGACACTGAGCTTGACAATAAGATGCTGTGACTCATAAAACGGAATGACACAGATAGACTAACAGCGCTGGCTATCAATCCTGCCTCATGTTTGTCAAGAGGTGGGCGGCTCAAGCAGAGGAAGATACTGCCGTATAACTAACGCAGGCCACTGAATCCAAACTTCCTGCTTATTTTGTTATTTTGTTAATAAAATTTATTGAATATTTATCTTTTTGCTACATGTTACATTGTTTTAGAATTATATCACTGCAATAAGCACAAAGTCAAAAGTTTCTGAGCAGTAAGATTTTTTGTTTAATATTTATTTGATCCAAAGTAAAGCGAAAACAGTAATATTGTGAATTTTTTTATTGTTTGAAATAACTGCTTTCTATTTCAATATATTTTAAAATATAATTTATTCCTGTGATTTCAAAGCTGACTTTTTAACATTATTTCTCTTCAGAAATCATTCTGATTTTCTAATTTGCTGCTCACAGTTTTTAGTATTATGTTGAAAACAGCTGAAAATATTTTTTTAGGTTTCTTTGATGAATAGAAAGTTCAGAAGAACAGCATTTATCTGAAATAGAAATCTTTTGTAACATCAGTTTTGATCAATTTAAAGCATCCTTTGCTAAATTAAAATATTATTTTTTGTAATTTCCCAAATAAAAAATTATACTGACTCCAAGCTTTTGAATGGTGTAGTGTATATTGTTACAAAAGCTTTTTATTTCAGATAAATGCTGATCTTTGGATCTTTCTATTCATCAAATAATCCTGAAAAAATGTAATCAACTGTTTTAAATATTGATAATAATAAAAAAAAGTTTCTTGAACAGCAAATCAGCATATTTTAATAATTTCTGAAGGATCATGTGACACTGAAGACTGGAGTAATGCTGCTGAAAATTTAGCTGTGATCACAGGAATAAATTATATTCAAATAGAAAGCAGTTATTTTAAATAGTAAAAATAATTTTAAAACATCAAAATAAATGCAGGATTGGTGAGCAGAAGAAACTTTGTTAAAAACATTAAAAATCTTATTGTTCAAAATCTTTGAACTGGTATAGGGTATAATATTTATGACCAATGACCAAATGTATCTGTGAATTAATATTAAAAACAATTAAATAATAAATAAATAATAAAGTTTTGTTTTGCATTTACAAACTTAATAAATGCACAACAAACCTAGTTATATTACATTCAATTAAAACATTATTAATATTTCTTTTGAATTTTGAACTTTCTTTTATGACAATTTAGCACATTTATTTTCCTCAATTCTCATTACATTATTGTGGGAAAACTTTATTTACATAGTATAATTAATAATGATTTTTTTTATATATATAAAGTATTTTTAATTATTATTTTTAATAATTATTTTAAAATTATTTTAATTATATTTAAAATCCATGGTAATATTCATTGTGCTGTAATTTATGCCAAATTAAAATAATAAAGCATGGTATTACAATCATTTTAGTATTATGATTAATTTAGAGAAAGATAAATCCTAGTTTTACAGTAATTTCACTATTAATTATAATAATTATTCATTTAAATAAAAAAAATAATAATCTGGTAATACGATAATTTAAATAAAAAATAATTGTTTTACGATTATATCACTAAATGCTGGGTCAAAAAAAAATGTTTAACCCAACCTTCTGGGTAGATTTATTTAACTGAACTATTGCTTGAAAATGACTTGCTTAGAATGAATCCAAAATAGGTTGCAGATTAAAAGTGAGACATAATTACTAGATGCATCAGCATCAAGAGCTGAACATTTATTAATAAGCCATTTAAAAGATGTTTATTATTAAATTCTTATTTATTTAACTATTGAAAATATTTAAAAATGTTCATTTCCAACCTATTTTAGATTCATTTTATGCAAAAAGTTGAGTTACCTAGAAGATTTAACCCAACTGCTGAGTCAAAACACCACAATTGCTGGGTTTGTCCATATTTCACCCAGCACTAGGTTGTTTTTAACCCACCATTTTTAAGTGTGTAATTGTTTACTGTAATGCAGTGGGGAAAAAATCTCTGTATTAAAATAATGAGAATCACCCTTGAGACATACATCCAGATGCGTTTTGTTGAGAATATGAAGGTGAAATGTGCTTAAAGGAGAAGTTCACTTCCAGAACAAACATTTACAGATAATGTACTCCCCTTGTCATCCAAGATGTTCATGTCTTTCTTTCTTCAGTCGTAAAAAAATGATGTTTTTTGAGGAAAACATTTCAGGATTTTTCTCCATATAGTGGACTTCTATGGTGTCCTGAATTTGAACTTCCAAAATGCAGTTTAAATGTGGAGAGAAATCCTGAAATGTTTTACTCAAAAAACATAATTTCCTTACGACTGAAAAAAGAAAGACATGAACATCTTGGATGACAAGGGGGTGAGTACATTATCTGTACATTTTTGTTCTCAAAGTGAACTACTCCTTTAAGGGAGAAAATGAGATGGGAGTTTTTCAAAATACCATAACTGTCTTGAACCAGAAAAAAATAGTTCCAGTTCCAGAGTTCAGGCAGAGCAAGACAAGACGAGCATTTGAGGTTGAAAAGTATATAAATTGTAATTTTTTTCCGGTTGTAAACAATCCCAGCCAAGGAAGAAAAGTCTTATCTAGCAGTTCAAGACAGTTAGGGTATGTCGAAAAACCCTAAAAAAAATCTCATTTTCTCCCTCAACTTAAAAAAAAAACGTATAAATCGCTGTTTTACCTTTTGTTAATGGTGTTTGATCTTCTTTGCATGTTCACTTTGTGAACACTAGGTTGGTACTTCTGCAGAAATGATTTTTGAAGTTGACAGAGAAAGATAAGAAAAATCCTGAAATGTTTTCCTCAAAAAACATAATTTCTTTACGACTGAAGAAAGAAAGACATAAACATCTTGAATGACAAGTGGGTGAGTACATTATCTGTAATTTCTTGTTCTGGAAGTGAACCTCTAATCATTTTAATAGTAATATCACAATATAAAATGGTCCTAAAATGGTTTCTTTCTTTTGAATTCAAAGTGAATTCAAAGTGAATCATGACCAACATTTACCAGAGATTTACCCTGTTAGTATTTGATATCTCTGGCCTGAGCATACGTTTCCAGTAGGTCCAGGTGAAGTCCAGCTGATCTCGGCCTGGCCCAGCTGCTGCTGATGTGAACCAGATGGAGTAGTAGTTGTGTATTCATCACTCATAGACATTTGGATGTAGTATAACCCACTCTACCAGCATCTGTACCCCAGCAACCACCTGCTCACCAGTTTGGACCAGCGCAGGGTTTCATTTTGTTTGGCCATGAGCGTGATGAGGCAATACAATAAGCACTTCTGATGTTAACAGTCTGCATTTATCATTTATCAAGGCCTAAACAGGATCACAGCTTGTTATTTGGGCGCTTTTTAAGTGAGCGCATCTCTTTATCTTCCATCTTGCCTTTTACAGCACAAGCAAATACAGTAAGATGCAAATACAGGCTGTGAAGAAGCATTGAACCTACTGAATGATTATGTAACAAACCTTTCACTGGGACGAATCTAAAAAACAACCACTATCTTGCAATGAAGAAATTGTTAGCTACAAGCTAGCAATTGTTCGAAGCTTCAGGATATTCCACTGGGCAGGTCTGGATCTGTAGACTGGAATAACTCCGAGAGATGATTGATTCTCATCTCTCGCTAACGTGTCTGGAAGAGGCAGAGAAGCATGAGGGAGGAGCCAAACTCTGCTCTAGTAATAAATGAGGGAGGCTGATTACAGCCTTTACAGTTACAACACACACCGCAAGACTGAAATAGAAAGACAAAATGCCAGTGCCACAGAGAAGGTCAAGAAATAGTGAAGAGAACAAAGGTAGCTGGAATATATGTGATGTACTCCTGCATTCTCTTTCAGTCATAACAACAACCCCCACCTTTATAGAAAGGCTTTTTTTTTTAGTTCCTTTAAAAAAAACCTCTTACAAACACACTCAGACTCAGTAATGAGTAAGGAGAGACGCCTCACAGGAGAAAAGGCTGAGAGTCTAGCCCGTGTTGGGAGTAAATAACTAAATGTAGCCACAATAATACTGCATTTTTCACTAAGTAACTTTTACTTGTCCACATTCAATACTGCATAGCTTTTCAGACCTACTTTGTTAAAAAAAAAAAAAAAAAAAAAGTTCAATACCATTCCAACTGGTCCAAGCCAAAAGTGACACCCGTGCTGGCCAGGAGGATAGTGAGAGAGGTAAAAAAGAATCCAAGGATCACCACCAAGGCCATCCTGATGAATCTAGGCTCTGCTGGTGGCAACATCTCAAGGCAGACCGTCCAGTGGACACCGCTGGGTTCCACAGACACAGACCAAGGACACCACTTCTCCAGATAACGCACACAAAAGCCCGCTTGGCCTTTGCAAATGCTTATCTGGACAAAGAAGAAGATTTCTGGTCTTCTGTTTTATGGTCAGATGAAACAAAAATTTAATTGTTTGGCCACAATGAAGTAGCCTTCATTTGGTGTAAAAAAAGAGAAGCCTTCAACCCTAAGAACACCATCCCCACTGTCAAACATGGTGGTGGGAACCTAATGTTTTGGGGTGTTTTTCAGCCGGTGGACCAGGGAACCCTTATCACAGTAAACAGCACCATGAAAAAGGAGCAATACATCAAAATTCTCAACAACAACATCAGGCAGTCTGCAGAAAAACTTGGCCTTGGGCACCAGTGGACATTCTAGCAAGACAAAGACCCCAAAAGTGGTGAAGAAATGGTTAGCAGACAAAAACATTAACCTTTTGCATTGGCCCAGCCAGAGTCCTGATTTAAATCAAATTGAGAATCTGTGGAGGGAGCTAAAGCTCAGGATGATGGCAAGAAGACCCTCCAACCTGAAAGAGTTGGAGCTCATTGCTAAAGATGAATGGGCAAAAATACCAGTGGAGACATGCAAAAAGCTGGTCAGCAATTATAGGAAGCGTTTGACTGCTGTAATAGCCAATAAATATTTCTATTGATTATTGAGAAGGGTATGAATAATTTTGGACATGCCACTTTTTGTTCAAATGTAAATAAAAGATGAGTAATA
The DNA here is from genome assembly GCF_049309525.1 of Garra rufa. Classification (NCBI taxonomy): domain Eukaryota; kingdom Metazoa; phylum Chordata; class Actinopteri; order Cypriniformes; family Cyprinidae; genus Garra; species Garra rufa. Next base: position 30,982,099 of record NC_133384.1, read on the forward strand.
TTTTTTTCCAAAATGATGCCTCTTGTACATCGTCTTATTATCTTCTGGGAGACGTCTGTGTCATTTCTAATAAAAATAAAAAAACTTGCTGGTTGAACAAAAGTAACTTTATGTCAGAATTTGCCAGGGGTATGAATAATTTCGGGCTTGACTATATATATAAGTTTGTTCAAAAGTTTGGGATCACTAAGATTTTAATGTTTTTTAAAGCGGTTATTGGATGCCCATTTTCCAGACGTTTGTACAGTATGATTCTTTAGGGTCTTTGTGAAAAGTCTATAATATACTTTGGTTAAAAATTCTCAACAGTAGTGTAAAAAACACCCTTTTACCTTGTCAAAAAATCAACTCATTCTGTTGAATGTTACTTTAAATGCAAATGAGCTCTGCTCACCCCGCCCTTCTCTGCCTTGGGATGATGAGCCGCAATGTTTACTTTAGCCACGTTTAGCGGTGAAACTTGCTAACAAGCACATTATTAAGAAAGAGTATTTGCAACAGGTTCATAAAAACCCCTTATATTTACTTACACTGTGGGTGAAGCTGCATCACGAATGATTAGCACAAACATAGACGCATATGTAGATCGGGATCAGCGCTTTCCTTTCAAAAACGAAAGTTGCGTTAAACTTTTGCATCTTCAGCGGCTCAGATGTCTGGAGTAAATGACGACTGCTAAGTTCATTATTACATCCAACAACAGAACACCTCAATCGCTCAATTAGAGACATTCTTGTCTTCTCCTGCACCTGAGTCACACAACAGCGATCAGAGTCGGTGAGGGCGGGTCTAAGGTAAGGCGCTCATGTCAATCAGCTATCGCTGGAGCGGCCTCTGTGTGTGCCGTCACACCGACAAGAAGCTGAGAATGAGCTGATTTTAAAAAGGGGATATCACTTTTAAAGATTAAAAAAATACCACTGGGTGGTTTTTATCATTGTAAAGTGGTTGTGTACACAAACTGCCAACACACATTAATGTTCAAACAACATGTAAAAGTGAGTTTTGCATCTGATGACCCCTTTAAATCAGCCACCTGCTGCCCTTTCCTCGGCACTGGCATCAATATTGATCAACCACTAGTTTGATGCAAGAACTCAAACAAAGTATGAAAGCAAAAGTGTAGTAGCACAACACTACAAGAGTGTGACAGACCAACTGTTTATCAGTACAAGGGTATGACAGTATGCGAGAGCAGCTTTGTCAGAGTATAACTCTAATAGTTTAGGAGCTGTCTTAAAGTCGACAGCTCTTGTAGCTGATGGAGCGCAGCTCTCCCTGATGTTGACATGCTGAGAGATCTGCACTTAATAGAGTTCTGAAAGGTGCTGGTCTGCTCTTAATAAATAACACACAACCACATAAGATGACTCTGATTGTGTACGTGTGAAAAAGAAGGTGTACAAAGAATGGGGAGTCTAGCCTCTCTGTAATGCTAGGGTTTCAATCAAATGCATTAATGAAGATTTTATGCGGGCTAATATGATAAACAGAGAGGGATAAATATATTGGGAAAGCTTGTGCATCCCAAGCGAGACAAATAGTGGGGTAAAACGACATCAGTGGGATGCGGGACACGGTGCCGCTGAAATAGGCTGTGAAATTGATTCCATGAAGTGAATCATGATTTAATCTGCCACAGACAACAAGGTATAAATATTTCCCAGTAAGGAATAAACGCTAATGCTTAAGGCATGCAACATATAAACATGCATTCTCAAGGCTGCACTTTAACATGTGGGCACAAATGTTTAGTAATTACTGCAAGAATTTACTCTTGAAATTTTTATTGCTTTAAGTATTTTTTTCACATTAAAAGGTTTTACACCTTTTGATACATACAATATTTATGTGTAAATTTAGTTACAAATAATCAAGGCATGTTTTCTTCAGCATTTTTCACTAGATGAATATCAGGAAGAATTATATCATTCTCATTAATACATTTTCATAATTATTATACACAAGTATAAAGAGAGAAAAAATTTAACTGCAATACTTATTTACCAACACACACACGTTTACTTAGCTATCTAAATGGGGATATTATACACTTCTATTTTTTACATACAGATATACATTTTATAACCTAACCCTAACCGAAAAAAACAGCCTTGTTCATCAAGTGTTAATTTACTTAAAAATACAGAAAAAAAACAACTGTAATATTGTGAAATATTATTGCACCTTAAAATGGTGGTTTTCTATTCTAATATACTTTAATATACTACCTTTCAAAGGCTGGGGTCTGTATATGTTTTCTTTCTTTTTTCTTTGAAAAAATAGTTACTTTTATTCACCAAGGATGTGTTAAATTGACACAAAGTTATATTAAAGATATTGTTGAAAAAGATTTCCATTTTGAATAAATGCTGTACTTTTTAACTTTTTATTTATCAAAAAAGTATCACAGTTTCCAAAAAAATATTAAGCAGCACAACTGCTTTTCAACATTGATAATAAATCAGCATATTAGAATGATTTCTGAAGGACCATGTGACACTGAAGACTGGAGTAATGATGCTGAAAATTCAGCTTTGCATCACAGAAATTAATTATATTTTAAAGTATATTAATATAAAAAAATACTGTTTTAAATTGCAATAATATTTCACAGTTTCGGGTTTTTTCTGTATTTTTAATCAAATAAATGCAGCCTTCATGAGCATTAGAGACTTCCTAAAAAATCATTTAAAAAATCTTTCCGGTTGGAACTCAGCAAGCAACAATCCCAGCTGGACCGAATTGTCAGAGTAAAAAGTAAATGAGGTCTGCAGAGCAAAAACTTAAACAGTAGCCAGCCAGACTTTCTGTGCCATCTCGGCGATATTAATTAGTCTTTCGAATGTCATCGTGAAATTAATGGGAGGGAAACCAGGCAATTAGTGCATAGTCCAATTTTAAAGTGCAAACTTGGACACACTTACTCTTAGACGTTCGTGGAGGGCAGATGGATTATTTGCTCTCACGGCGCCCAAACGAGTCTTAAGTGAGCGCTATAGGAAGACATTCATATTATAGACTAGACTTGGAGCTGATTGGCTGAGGGAACAGAGTCTTCAGCAGCGAGTAAGTGACAGGATCAAACCACAGATCAGACCACACGCTTATTACACCGATGCCCCTCAGAGCCACATCTCACAGTCCAGCCCATTAACCTGCTGTCAGCCTAAAAACACTGTAAAATAACTGTTTTTCTCTGCTGGAATGAGATGGGAAGCCTTTGAGGCTCCGCTCTGAGTTTAGCAAAAAAAGACAGAAGACAAATAATCTAATATGTTCTATGATCTAATAAATCATTGCATTAATATTTAGCAATAAGTTAAATATACTGAGTACAGTTCCAATAAAATAAAATAAAATAAAAGATCACATTCTGCTTAAACTGAACAAATTTTCTCAAAAAAGTCAACATTTGCACCATTTTACTTTAAAAATATGGTCCATATACACTACCTTTCCAATGTTTGTGATTTGTAAGATTTTTAATGCTTTAAAAGTCTCTTATGCTCACCAAAGCTGCATTTATTTGGAAAAATACCAATTTTTAAAAAAAATATTATTACAATTTTAAACAACTGTTTTCTGTTGTAATATATTTAAAAACAGAAGTTATTTCTGCGATGCAAAGCTGAATTTTTAGAATTATTATTCCAGTCTTCAGTGCCATGATCCTTCAGAAAACTTAATTTTTTTTATAATATACTGACTAAATAAATAATCAATTACCTCACTAACTAACTGAATAAATAATATATAACCAAATATAGTAAATAGCTAAATGGAAACCAGCAATTTTATTACAACTACTACTACTACTAATAATATATTAAGAATAAAAAAACTACTAAATACAACAAATTGAATAAATAATAAATAACCAAAAAAGTACATTATTGTTGAACAGCAGTTTTGAAAATTATTTTATAACAATAATAAATATTTTTATAAAAAATAAAATATACTGAATAAATTATAAATACAATTACATAAGTAACCAATTAACTCACTAACTGAATTAATATTAAATAACCATTTATAAAAAACTAAAATTATTCAGACACCAGATATATATTTTTTAGATTTTATTTCTAGTGGGTACAGAAGTAAACTGTGACCTATTAAAAATTCTTCATACAGTGGACTACCATTAAAATTGATCAAATTTGGCCAAATGTGACCAAAAATTGTTCAGACAAAATGACAGTGTTTTTTGTTTAATTGCTAATGCAACCTTTTTACATGACAGACAAAATGAAGCATTGCTTGGTGATTGCTCAACAAAGTATTAATAGTTGTGTAAATTGTCTGAAAGTTTGGTTGATTGTAATCCACTACATAACTTTCTACCAAAGTTATCTGACATTACCATTTTCTAAACTATAGCAAATAAACTGAAAATCTAAGAAATGTTGAAGGTGTCTGAATACATTTTGGTTTGGCTGTATGTATTAATGAGGTAAACAGTCCATTTTGATTTCATGTTGTCTTGAGCCGTTTCCTCTGCTTCGAAGCAGAATTAAAACTTCAATAGATCTGATTGACATTAATAATCTGTGATCTGATAATGTCAGCGAGCTCATTGGAATGATTGGCTGATACTCGAAATGTCACTAAGGTTAACAAAACAATTTAATTGGAAAAGTTGGTGTAGCACATGTCAGTGAAGAGGTTGCGCTTAAGGACTGTATTATAACTAGAATGCTTTAACATAATTGCCACTTAAAAGCTCTGCTAGACTGCCCTTGTTCTTCAGAAACAGGATTGATTGTTCAGAATATGATTATTTAATGAAGAATCCTCCCATTTATCAAATTTACAGCTCTGAAAAGGGAAACAGATTCCTGCGAGCGCATAAAAGCCCAGTGCTCATCGCCAAGGGTGAGCTGTTTATCTACTCAGGGGTACATGAGAGGTTAGTGTCCTTCAGAGAGAGAAGCTTTTATCTAATTCTGCTTGTTATTAAGATATGACCACGCTAGGAAATAAGCTCATTGTGAACTCAAAAGCATTTATGTCCTTCATCACTGTGAATTTTTGTTGATTAGAATATGAGTCCAGGAAAAGCAATGGAGTCTTGTAGTCATTAGAATATCATTTAGAAATCTCACTGTTAAAATGTCTGTGTTAAATGAGGCAACACTGTCAAAGAAGACACTGACGAAGTCTTAATTGTGTGCTTGACTTTTAAAAGTCAACATGAAATCAAAATTTACTTTTGTAATATATTAATAGCCTTCTGTGCACAATTAATCAGTGCACAGTATTTCAAAGACCACAACAACAACAACAACAAAAAGTTTGATGAATTGCTTTGATCTAAATTACTTTCCATTTTGTCTGATAGCCATGCAGGTGGACTATAAGCTGTATAATAAAGATTATTGGATTGTTTTGGACAGTTTTTCAATTTCAAAATGTCATGTTTAATTCAAAGTGGTAAATGCCACTTCTTTGTAAATGTTTGTGAAATTTACTAGCAATTTCTGAGTGAAAACACCATGTTTCTACACTGATTTCTTTCTTTTTTTCATTTTTTTCCCCCAGTTAAATAGCTATTTAAAGGATATTGATGTAGGAAATGATAGTATATCATTGGTGCCGTAAAACGATTAATCGAAAATAAAGGTTTTTGTTTAAATAATATATGTGTGTTTACTGTGCATATATATTATGTATATATACAGTCAAGCCAAAAATTATTCAGACACCAGATTTAATATTTGATATTTTTTACTAGTGGGTGCAGGACACTACAGTTGATTTATACAAGCGAGGATAGCAAAAATAAAGTAAACTGTGACATATTATACCCCAAAATTCTTCATACAGTAAATACCAGTAAAACTGATTAAAAATTGGGACCAAATGTTTGATATGACAATGTTTGTAATATTCCTTTCTATCAAAGCTATCTGACGTAATTTGTTGTGACAGTTCAACTCATGATTTATTGTCATATTTTATTTTATATTTATTTTATCACCATTTTCTAAACTACAGCAAATAGACTGATAATGTGAGAAATCTCGAAGGGGTTTGACTATATAAATACACACATACAGTATATTTTGAAAATATTTACATGATTAACATGAAATTTAATGATTTTAGTGATTTTATGTCTATAGAAAGCACATTAAATGTAAGTGTATACTTTTAAGGTTTTTAAATACGTTTTTGAAGAATAAAATGTCAAGATTTGGTTGAAATAATGCTACATTGTCATTCAGTGTAACACAATATTTATGTAAAAAATCAAACAACATGCTTATTCTGACTTGTACATATTAAAATATATAAAAGAATAAGGGAGCATATTAAATATTGTGTTTTAAAAGAGTAAAAATTCTTACTGACAAATGGGCAAAACTGTAAAAAAAGTTTAAAAACTGTAGAATTACAACTAATTAGTATTTAGGGTAAAAGTAATTTGTCTTTTAATACGTCATAAATTGATTTTTGTTGTAAATATGCTTGACAAGATTATTAAACTGAATGACATTTTAGTATGTGTCTTCTGTAAATTATGGAGAATTTTTTTTTGCTCAGAAAAACAAAAATGCAAGTAAATTATACAGAAAAATGTTGCATTTTTTGGGGGGAAAAACAACAATTTAAAGCAGTATTACAGTTTTGTTTTTATGCTTAAACCCTTTTTCGTCTTTGACCCATGAATATATTCATAGAATTTATATTAAATATAAAGAATTTTAATATATAAACATAACATTTTTCTTAAATATATACATTTGTTGCGATGAATCACTTGACAGCACTATATATAATCTAACTGTTAAAAAAAAAATTGAATGCCATTTATTAAAGGTGAGCTCAGTAATTTTAATCAAGTCCCCATAGAAAAAATCAAATTTTAACTCTACACTGTAAAAAAAAAAAACATTCAAAGCTGTAACTAAAACTAAGATTATTGAAAGATTATTTACAAGAAAATACTATTATAGTTATTCCACTTTATAATTTCACACTTAATTCAATGCGTTACTTAGTTTTTGTAATTTTCTGAATTTCTGTAGAATTTACCAGTAAATTCTGAGGGAAAATTGTTTCAAAGACTATTTTTTTTCAGTGTATTGCTTTACAGAAGTAAATGCAAATACATTGTTACCCCCATGTTATTTCAAACCTGTAAAACACAAAAGATATTTTTAAAAATGCCTTATACAATCAAAGTGAATGGGGTCTCATTGCTAAATCACGTTGCTCAAAATATCTGTTGTGTTTCCCAGAAGAAATAAAGACTGTCATAAACTGCTGTGAGTAAATTATGACAAAATGTCCATTCTGGAGTGAACTATGCCTATAGATCAATTTAGTGTTTGCAAACAGTGATGATATTTTTGTGGTCGAATCTGGTGGCAAGCAGAAAATGTCAGTTTTCAAGTAGCATTCTATGGAAGAGTTTATATTTAAAAAATTTGACTTTATTCTCACAATTCCAAGATTATATCTCACAATTCTCATAAGAAAAATCAACTCGTCATTATCTCTTCTCTCCTTGCCTCAGAATGATGAGTTTATATCCCACACTTCTGGCTTTTTGTCTCAGAATTGACAGACTCTCTACTGTTGAGTCTAAACTAGGAGACTGCATTTGCAAGAAAAAAGTCTGAATTGTGAGATAAAATAGGTAAATATTATGTGAAATGTTATAGGTGTAAATAGTATTATTTCATGGATTTCACCCATTTTCCTACACTTTTTACCAGTGTTTTTCTGGCAACATGATGCACACACACAGCTACAAGTGATGTATAAAATTTGACCCTGGACCACAAAACCAGTCTTAAGCAACACAGGTATATTTGTAGCAATAGCCAAAAATACATTGTATGCCTTAAAATGATCAATTTTTCAAAAATCTTTAGGATATTAAGACCATGTTCCATTAAGATATTTCGTACATTTCCTACCATAAATATATCAAAACTTCATTTTTTATTAGTAATATTCATTGCTAAGAACTTCATTTGGACAACTTTATAAGCGATTTTTTGCACCCACAGATTCCAGATTTTCAAATAGTTGTATCTCAGCTAAATGTTATCCTATCCTAACAATACCATCAATGTATAATCAACATAAATATTCACAAAAAATGACGCATATAAGTGCGGCATTGGTAAGATATTTTAATGTCGAAAGAAGTCTCTTATGCTTACCATGGCTGTATTTATTTGATCAAAATACAGTAAAAACAGTAATATTGTTAAATATTATTACAATTAGAGATAGCTACTTTTATTTAGTATAGTATAGTATAGTATAGTGTGTTTATAATAGCTTCTGTGTTCCACAGAAGAATGTGAGTAATAGATGGCAGAATTTTGAAGTGAACTATGCTTCTAAAATGATCAGTCAACGATCAGTCAAAAGTAATTGAAAAAACTCAACAGAATCAAACCTCTGCGGTTTCCATCCCAGCATTCCTATGTCACTAACAGGCCCTGTTTTTTTCCCTCTGTGACAGATCAGAGACTGCAGTTCAAAGGGGCTTTAACTCTGATCCTTTACGTCCTGTTGCTTTGGCAGTGTGAGAATCTGACACCAAGACATTCCTGCAAATTCTTCTGGGTGCAGAAGAGCATCTGGCTGTAACGTCTGCAAGGACACAACTGGCATCAATAACAATGCGAATCTTAAGCAGATCAGGAAATACAAATCAACGTGCACCAAAGAGGCAAGTCCGCCAACACACACACACACGCACACATCCAAAGTCCAGCTCTACTCAGATGGCGGGCACATGTCCAGCGTAAACAGTCCTTTACTAACGGAAGGATGTTTTATTCATGAGTGCAAAGCCATCTCCACACATGAGCTATTATATTTCTCAACCCTCATTTATAGCTCTCATGTGCGACGCCCAGATAACAGGGGAAAATTGCCTGGAGGGCTGAGACGACACCGCAGGAAGTAACGCCGGCTATCATAACACCCAGCTGGAGGGATGACAGAGAAAGAGACATTTATCAACGCAGCAGAGGCACCTTTCAACACACGCCATGTACATCTCAATGCACCTTCACAATCACTACAGCGCCTGACATTAAGACACAATCTAACGATATTCTGGAGGCTAACTGGAATAGGTGAAGCTTAAGATGAAAAAACAAAGCAGAACAGCAGTTATTGCCATGCCCGCCCACCCACACACACACACACACACACACACACACACACACCTTGCTGTGTCACTGATCACTGCTTTTAGGAGCTGTGGGAAAGCATGTGCACTGAATGCTTGCAGTAAAATACATGGTTAGAAAAGTTAAAGGGATAGTTAACCGTGAAAAATGTTTACTCACCCTTTTCTTCTGTGGAACACAAGCTATTTCGAAGAATAACTGAGAAGTTTTTGACCACACAATTTGGTCTAAAACAGCTCTGGATTTACTTTAAATAAATAAAAAAAAATATTTTTGGGGGGTTAACTATCCCTTTAAGCAGACAGATCTTAAAATAAGCTTTAGATGCTATAAAAGCTTCCTGGCTGTACATAATAGATGCCATGAAAAGTTGTCTGTGCTTGTTGCAGAGTGCTGAAATGCTATTTATGAATCCATTCGCTGTCCATGGTGCTGAAAGGAACAGCATGCTGAATCTCCTTTGAGGTTTCAGTTTAACATGCTCATTACTCTTTCTTTTCAGTTGGAAGACATATACGCATGTTTTTAAGTCTTTTGTTTAATGTTTTCATTTAAATCTTGAAATTTACCTGCAACAGAATGAGCTCTGTTGGTCCATAGATCCATATATGTGAGCCTGGACCACAAAACCAGTCATAAGGGTCAGTTTTTTTGGAATTGAGATTTATACATCATCTGAAAGCTGAATAAATAAGCTTTCCATTGATGTACGAACAATATTTGGCCAAAGATACAAATAGGGTGCAAAACAAATCAAAATGTTGAGAAAATCGCTTTCAAAGTTGTCCAAATGAAGTTCTCACAAGGCACATTAGTAATCAGAAATTAGGTTTTGATATATTTACAGTATGAAATGTACACTTCTCATCTTTACTTTATAAAATAATAATTTTGACCCATACAATGCATTTTTGGCTATTGCTACAAATACACCCATGCTACTTAAGACTGATTTTGTGGTCCAGGGTCACATATACTGTTTTCAAACCTCACAGTGAGAATATCTGGCATCCTAACACATGGTGAAGATTATCTAAAACACAGATATAGTAGGACCTTGCTCACCCAGGCATTTGAACAGTAGTAAATGACTATGGGATGAATCTTTTAAACATATCAAACTGTAATCTATACAACGACAAAGGTATGATTTACAGAGGTTCCATTTAGTTTCACATTCACTTGCAATGTGGTTATGCACAAGCACAGCTACAGATGTGTATTAGAAGATGAAGCTCACAGCCAAAGAATACATCATTGACAGATGAACATTTGAGAATCGCCTTGCTTTTATTGCAAAGAAACATGTGCTGTAAAGGTTTGATTTCTTGTCCTTATATACCTGCAAAGGAGAGTCTGTTCATCTTCGGCGAAAGCAAAGACGCACTGATTGATATTTCCCCCAAAGAAACAATTATTCCCTTCACAGCCACCTTAATTTGCATCATCTACGTGAAAAATGAGCACATCCAAAAATCCCTTCACCTCAAAATCATCTGCAAAAGTATAAGGCATTAAAAAAGGAAAGAAAAACCAGCAAAAAGAAACAAACGTGACAGGTAAGCTGCAAGAAAAGTTTCCATTAAAACGTCACCAGGTCTGAAAATGACTTTCGGGTAAAGAAAAGACCGAAATGAAAGCATCGGTGACATCAAAATGACAAAACTCTCATGAACCACAGCGCAAAATACAAGCAAAGCATATCTACAGCAAAAGTCTATGGCAGAGAACAAAAAAGGAAAAAGGGTTCAAAACAAACACCATCGTACATACGTAAAAATGGAACTGCCAAGGCCATTTAAAAACCAGTTGCATGATTTCACACGACTGCAAGCACGTACTTGGCCAGTGTCACTCAGTACTGAATAGCCCCGATAGGAATCACTGCATACTGAAAACTTGAGGTACGGATGGAAAAACGCCTCAAAACAACACTTTTTCAAATCTCAACGCTCAAACCCCAGCAAAAGGAGAGAGAAAAAATAAAAAAGAGCAAGTGAAAAGACAAAAAGGGTTACAAAAAGGCCTGGAAACGTACTCACCGAGTGGGAGTAAAATGTTGCGATAAAAATGCGTTATGGCACAAAACACAGTATGGCGAATGAAGCGCGTTCTCTCAGTCTGTGAGCCCTCGCTGCTGTCACGTGACTGCTGCTGCCTTGAGCGGCGGGAAGAGGAGCTGACAGGAGACGCCGTTAGTTAGTCGTTATCATTCCACACTGAGAGCCTTCTGTGATTCTCCCGTTGTATTTTTTACCGTCTCTTTTAAGCTCGCGGAGCTCCCATGATGTCAGACTCAACGTAACGTCTAAAGAGAGCCTCTCAACGCCGTCTTTGTTGTTCTTGCTCTTCGTCTTTATAATTTCTGACGATAAACAAGTATGTGAGGTGTGTATGCGTTATGTGTTAACGTTATATCTTGCATAATGTCGTTAATAACGTCACAAAAGGCAGTTTTACTTCCGTGCTGTTTTTTTACACACGTTTATCTGATGCAAATAGCATCGTGCAGCATCGGTACATTCCTCCCGTAACATTTATCACGTCTAAAGGGGCAACATTTGAAGCTACACACTCTCCATTGCCAGGGTTTCTCGTCTTTTCTGTAGAAAATGACAAAAAGATAATTAAATCAGACTGAAATGCAAAGAAACGTTTAAAATGTTACACATAATTGACATTCAGATGGAAAAACATTCCCTCGTGTAGCCTAAAACACTGTTTTGTGGTCAAATATAGTGAAACAGAAGCTAACCTGTCTAAATCTGTTAAAGTAATGATTAAAGTACATATAGACTGAATAAGAAAACATTTTGTAAAAGCAATAGCAACATTATAGCCACAACAACATTGCCAGGGTTTCTCGTCTTTTCTGTAGAAAAGGACGAAAAAAGATAATTAAATCAGAATGAAATGCAAAGAAACGTTTAAAATGTTACACATAATTGACATTCAGATGGTAAAACATTCCCCTGTGTAGCCTGAACACTATTTGTTGTAACATATAGTGAAACAGAAGCTAACCTGTCTAAAGTAATGATTAAAGTACAGATAGACTGAGTAAGAAAACATTTTGTACATTTTGTTAAAGCAATAGCAACATTATAGCCGCAACAACATTGCACTATTTTTTTCCTGTTTACTGTAAGTTTTATTATTTGCATTCATTTTTAATTTTGCATTTGCATTTAGCATTGTTATTTTTCCTTTGCTTGCCTCCCACCAGTTTAAATCCTAGCTAATTGGCGATCTGATGTCAAAATCATTGCCCACATGAAAAGATTAAAAATACATACAGTTAAGGTCAAAGTTTACATACACCTTGCAGAATCTTTAAAATGTTAATTATTTTATCAAAATAGAAGAGATCATGCAGGTCAAAATGCATGTTATTTTTATTTAGTACTGACCTCAATAAGATATTTCACATACAAGATGTTTACATATAGTCCACAAGAGAAAATAAGCGTTGAATTTATTAAAATGACCCGTTTAAAAGTTTACACACAGTACGCTTGATACTTAATACTATGTTGTTACCAGAATGATCCACAGCTGCTGTTTATTTTGTTCAGTGATAGTTGTTCATGAGTCCCTTGTTTGTCCTGAACAGTTAAACTGCCTGCTCTTTTTCAGAAAAATTCTTTAGGTCCCACAAATTCTTTGGTTTTTCAGCATTTCTGTGTATTTGGACCCTTTCCAACAATGACTGTATGATTTTGAGATCCATCTTTTCACACTGAGGACAATTGAGGGACTCATATGCAACTATTACAAAAGGTTCAAAAGCTCATTGACGCTTCAGAAGGAAAAACCATGCATTAAGAGCTGGGGGTGAAAACTTTTGAATTTAAAGAACAGGGTAAATTTAACTTATTTTGTCTTCTGGGAAACATGCACGTATCTCCTGTGGAATCTGAAAGGCAGTACTAAATGCAAAAAAAAAAAAAGATATCTAGGCAAAATAAGAAAAATGTACACATCTTCATTCTGTTCAAAAGTTTTCACCCTGGCTTTTAATGCACTGTTTCTAAATAAAAGGAAAAAGACAATTAAATTAGAATAATTTATGCATTTTTGCAACAAAACATTTAAAAATCCCAGATAATTAGCATTAAGATGCAGAAACTATTCCCTTATGTAGCCTGTGGTAATATATAGTGAAATAGAAGCTACGCTGTCTAAATCAGTTAAAGTAATAATTAAAGTAGCCTGCATGTATAAAATATAATTAGGTCTATGATAGCTAGATAGCTAGATAGATAGATAGATAGATAGATAGATAGATAGATAGATAGATAGATATGCAAAATTTGCACAGACTGGATAAGAAAACTAACAATTTTGTACATTTTGTAAAAGCAATATCAACAGTATAGTCACAACAACATTGCACTTGTTAATTTAGCTTCATTTTCCCCTGTGTACTGTAAGTTTTATTATTTGCATTCATTTTTTAATTCATATTCTGTTTTATTATTAGCATTTAGCATTGTTATTTTTCCTTGGCTCGCCACCCACCAGTTTAGATCCCAGCTAATTGGCGATCTGATGTCAAAAGCATTGCCCACAGGAAAAGAGAAAAATACATAGTGTTCTATAGCACAAAAAAAGGTTCAAATGAGCCTGGCTGGAAACTGCTTGTGATATAACTCATATGTGACCCTGGACCACAAAACCAGTCTTAAGTCGCTGGGGTATATTTGTAGCAATAGCCAAAAATACATTGTATGGGTCAAAATTATTGATTTTTCTTTTATGCCAAAAATCATTAGGAAATTAAGTAAAGATCATGTTCCATGAAGATTTTTTGTAATATTCCTACTGTAAACATATCAAAATGTAATTTTTGATTAGTAATATGCATTGTTAAGAACTTAATTTGGACAACTTTAAAGGTGATTTTCTCAGTATTTAGATTTTTTTGCACCCTCAGATTCTAGATGTTCAAATAGATGTATCTTGGCCAAATATTGCCCTATCCTAACAAACCATACATCAATAGAAAGCTTATTTATTGAGCTTTCATATGATCTATACATCTCAGTTTTGTAAAATTTAACCTTATGACTGGTTTTGTGGTCCAGGGTTACATATATGTATGTATCAAAAGATTGGTATAGTATAGTAATTAGTTTGATACACATGGAGAATAAATTTAGCAATGTGGAACATGGTCAGCCACAACATCTCTATACACACTGCTATGTTGAGGGTGAACAAACCATGCATAATACAAGCACTGTGATGGAGTTTGTAAGCTTATCATGCCTGACCAGGTAGAACATGGGAGACACACTGCAGAGAACATGCAGCTGAGGTTAAGGCTGATAGGTTGTTGCAGTGCTGGGCTTAGTTTTTTTTTTCCTCCTGAAGTTTCCGGAGTCTGAGTTGCCCTTGAGCATTTACTCTGATGGCATTGGTCCAAAAGCCTTTTTTAGCCAAGAAATACATGCGCAGCCTTGGACTGTGCAAAATGCATCCAGTGGTTTGCTAGATGTGAAGCACTGATGAGCGTCCACAGCTCATTAACTTAACCTTCACTTTGCCAATAACCACAAGTGTCTTTAGAGGCAGTAAGATGCACAAATTGTTATGAGCTGTAATACCGTACTGTCAGATTCAATCGCTAACGTACGTCCCTTCGAATCCCGGAGTCAATGGCAGGAAAACACACTGGCCAGAGCCGATGTTTATCACGCGAGGCATTATTGGCCTGCTCAAGAATTCCTCAGCAACCTCCACCTAGTGAAATATTAATCAATAAATGTGTATGCATTATTTATCAGCTGATTCAGAGCATTCAAGAAATCAGGCATCTTTCGGCAGTGCGTGCGCTGCAGTAAAATAGGAAAAGTAAAAATATCAGGACAGAGGGAAGCACACTCTTTTGTGCTTTCTGTGTACATTGTGTTCGCTGACAGATCATATGTTATTGTATTTGCTCTGTTGGCTTTATTACAGTGCTGCGGCCCAATTCCACAATTCTTTGTTTTAAATTAAAGAGTGACTGGATGAAACTCTGCAAATATTTGCAAATCTTTTTTGTAATGAAATTAACACGTCTGACAGCACAAGCAGAGCACATGCTTCTTATTTCAGTTCATCAGAGCAGGCTTTACGCATTTTAATCTCTATTGTTCAGAGTCTTCAACCAGACATGGGAATATTTCTAGGCAATTATTGCAGAAATGCAATGATCTCGGCATATGCTTACGTAAGACCGAGCTCTAACACTCTGTGCTGCCAAAGACCACAGCGGGTGACAATGTGGCTCTTTGGTCAGCGGTTTTTATTGTTTCATGGTACTTTGGGTTTATCACCACGTTTGAAATAGAAGAAATTTTTATAACGTAATTCTATGCATGGTCAAAGCCCAGTCGGTGGCCTGCCTAGAGTAGCCGGATGTTTTTCCTATGCTGATTTATATGCAATATGGACTTCATTTCCTTTATTGCCACATAGGTAGATTCTTATTTTCACCATTGCTGCCTTTCAACACAGTGTTAGTGTCATGCAATTGTTTACTATAGTTTAAGAACAGATTGATGATTCATTTTTAGAAATGCGTGCCTAGCACAGGCAGATGGCTTCTTCTCCATAGGGGTGCTTTTGTTTGTTTTATTTTTTATCTTGCTTACTAGGTTGCTTTTTTCTCACTTAAGGGAGTTCATTTTTTTATCATCACTGTTGGCCCTGTTTTGCTCTCTTAGGATTAAAGAAATAGTTCACCCAAAAATGAAAATTTGCTGAATATTTACTTATTTACTGTACATGATTTTGTTTCTTCATCAGAACAGATTTGGAGAAATTTAGCATTACATCACTTGCTCAGCAATGGATCCTCTGCAGTGAATGGGTGCCGTCAGAATCCAAACAGCTGATAAAAACTTCACAATAATCCAAAGGTAATCCACACTACTCCAGTCCATCAATTAACATCTTATCAAGTAAAAATCTGCATGTTTGTAAAAAACAAATCCAGGGTTCATACAGAGACTGTGAAATTAAATTTCAGGACTTTAAAGGACTTTCTATTTCAAACTCTAAAAAAGAGAAATAGATAAATAAAAAAAATATACTAATGAAAATCAAATGATTTGCGAGCCACGCTCTGAAGTTCCATTCTGGAGCAAAAGATTTGCGAAATCGCTATGAAGTTCCAATCTAAATCAAATGGTTTGTGATCCACGCTCTGAAGTTCCCGCTCCAAATTTCCAATCTAAATCAAATGATTCATGATCCAAGCTCGAAGTCCCTATCTAAAGTAAAAGATTTGTGAACCCATTCTGAATTTCTGATCTCAATCAAAAGATTTGCAAAACCTCTCAGAAGTTCTGATCTAAATCAAAAGATTTGTGAACCTGCTCTGAGGTTCTGATCTAAATCAAATTATTTGTGATCCATTTTCTAAACTTCCGATCTAAAGCAAAAGATTCACGTACCTGCTCTGTAGTTCCAATTTAAATCAAATGATTTGTGATTCATGCTCTAAAGTTCCGACCTAAAGCAAAAAAGATTTGCACACCCACTCCAAAATTCCAATCTAAATGAAATGATTAGTGATCCAAGCTCTGAAGTTCTAATCTAAAGCAAAAGATTCACAAATCTGCTCTGAAGTTCCAATCTAAACAAAAGATTTGCGAACCCACTCTGAAGTTCTGATCTAAATCAAATGATTCACAATCCACACTCTGATGTTCTGATCTAAAGCAAAAGATTTGCAAACCCGCTCTGAAGTTCCGATTTAAATCAAATGATTTGCGATCCACACTCTGAAGTTCTGATCTAAAGCAAAAGATTTGCGAACCCATTCTGAAGTTCAGATCAAAATCAAATGATTCGCGAATCTGCTTTGAAATTCCAATCTAAAGCAAAAGATTTGCGAACCTGCTCCGAAGTTCCAATCTAAATCAAATAATTTGCAATCCACACTCTAAAGTTCTGATCTAAAGCAAAAGATTCACAAACCCGCTCTGAAATTATGATCTAAATTAAATGATTCATCATTCACTCTCTAAAGTTCCAATCTAAAGCAGAAGATTTGCAAACACGCTCTGAAGTTCCAATCTAAATCAGATGATTTGCGATTCATGCTCTGAAGTTCTGATCTAAAGCAAAAGATTAACAAATCTGCTCTGAAGTTTCGATCTAAATTAAATGATTTGCGATCCATGCTCTGAAGTTCCAATCTAAACAAAAGATTTGCGAACCCATTCTGAAGTTCTGATCTAAATCAAATGATTCACAATCCACACTCTGATGTTCCGATCTAAAGGAAAAGATTTGCAAACCCGCTCCGAAGTTCAAACCTAAATCAAATTATTCACAATCCACAATCGGAAGTTTCGACCTAAAGCAAAAGATTTGCAAACCCGCTCTGAAGTTCCGATTTAAATCAAATGATTTGCGATCCACACTCTGAAATTCTGATCTAAAGCAAAAGATTCGCGAACCCATTCTGAAGTTCCAATCTAAATCAAATGATTTTGCGAAGCCGCTCTGATGTTTCGATCTACATCAAATGCTTCACGATCCACACTCTGAAGTTCCAATCTACACTGAAAGATTTGCGAACATGCTCTGAAGTTCCGATCAAAATCAAATGATTCGCGAATCTGCTTTGAAATTCCAATCTAAAGCAAAAGATTAGCTAACCTGCTCTGTAGTTCCGATCTAAACCAAATTACTCACGATCCACGTTCTTAAGTTCTGATCCAAAGTAAAAGATTCGAGAACCCTCTCTGATGTTTATCTAAATCAAATGATTGACGATCTACGCTCTGAAGTCCCTGGTGTGCATTTCTAAAAAGTTGTTAGCTCCATTGAACTCTATTAGTAACGACGGAACTATTTTCAAGGGTTTCTAGGCCTTAAATTTCAAAAAGTCAAAATTGAAGTACCAAAATTCCTCTAAATCTGTTCTGATAAAGAAACAAACTCACCTACATATTGGATGGCCTCAGGATGACTACATTATCAGCAAATTGTCATGTTTGGGTAAACTATTTCTTTAAAGGTATGGGTTTCTCTGTTAAGAACGGTATTGTTAAAGCATGACTTTCGTAAATAACATTTACAATCCAATATCATTTTACCGTTTTTCCATTTTGAAGAATAGGTGGCCTGTGGGATTGTGTTATTCACTCACTGGTGAAGGACAACAAAGCAGGTCCAGATGCGCAGCACAAAGTGTCACGTATGCGACAAACGAATGCTGCCGTCACCTTCACCTCCCCCTCCACATGGCCTTGAGATCAGCGGGGTGATGTTTCCAGAGCTGACTACTCTGTATTAAACATGGATGCTGGCAAACACACCGCAGTGAGAAGAGAGGGCTTGGTCCTCTGTCTGTCTGCAGGAAAAAAAAAGAGTAAGTATTAAATGTTAATAAACGACTGCAAAGACACAAGCCTGAAGGCATCTCCCTAGAGCTGAACGAGCAAAGCCAATTATGTCCGCCAACTCAACCTGCACCACTGGACCATCATGGGAAATTACAATGACTTGACCCTTCGATTGTCATTTAACTTACACTTCCTTAATGGTCTCATAAAATTTATCTTATCTGTTAATGGCCTATTAGTGCCATGAAATAGAAGCTCGAGGGAAAGCGCATCCGAAATGCACCAGGAAAAAATATGTTGAAGTTTCTCCCACAGTTCAAACTGAGCCATTTATTCCAAACAAAACAAAAACATATTTTTCCATTGTTGATCTTAAGACCACAATTTCAGTTTTTAGCAACTGAATAACTACCAATTTACCCATAAGGTCAGTTTATGTGAGTCAGTGTGTAGGAGAGCCCAGGTTTGTGTCCTTCAGTCTCTTCAGTTTTTTCCTAGAATACAAAAATACTGAAAATAAGACACCTAATTATTATATGTGACTCTGGACCACAAAACCAGACATAAGTCAATTTTGTATGGTTTGTTAGGATAGGACAATATTTGGTTGAATGCTATTTGAACTATTTATAAATCTAGAATTTGAGGTGCAAAACAATTTAAATATTGAGAAATTTGCCTTTAAAGTTATCCAAAGTTCTTAGCAATGCATATTACTAATCAAAATTTAAGTTTTGATATATTTACAGTAGTAAATTTGCAAAATATCTTAATTATAAAAAATATCAATAATTTTGACCCATACAATGTAATTTTGGCTATTACTACAAATATACCCGTGCTACTTAAGACATATACATATAACAAATAAATTAATATTAATTAAAAATATATGCTTGCTTGCTTACTGTTATGCATCAAAATATTTGCAGTAAATCATATTCATTATCACTAACTTTAACTGTAATTACATTTTTTGTGATGGCAAATGGCATTTTTTGTATGTTTGCTACAAAATCAGTAATTTTGGGTTGCAATAATCAGTTTTCCAAGATCCTTTTGGGACTGAAGTCATAGTCTTTCAAAATGAAGAAGGATTTAGAGGATCTGGGATGTGTTGTTTGAATCAGTATTGCTTTAATAAGTGTTACCTGGGGCAATGTAAACAAATAACCTTAAAAACAAGAGGATGAGGTTGGCGAGATGTGGCCACACTGAATGAATGATTTATAAAAGCTTACAAAAAGGAAAAAAAAAACAGCACAAGCCAGTCTTAACACTCTTCTGAAGTGCGCTCTACTTGCAGTGCAGTGCAGCAATTGACTTGTCCCTCCCTAAACTTGCACCTGCGATTGCGACAAGACAATTTGAACCTTGTGCGAGAAAATCCTCATATTACATTCAAGACCTTCTCAGCCCGACAGCCCCTCCAGATGTCTGACGCTTCTCGTACACTTACGCTGACGTACGCATCTGCCCAACGCCGAGCTATGGCCCTGAGATTCAACTGAAAGACATCGTGCTCTTAAGCTTGTAAATTAGAGTGCTCTGGTTATGACAGTTTTCATCAGACGCGTCACACTAAATTGCATGTGAAATGTGCTTGATGGTCTTCACTTTGCTCCTGGTGGAGATTATTCCACCCCAGTGGATTCTCTCTCTCTCTCTCGACCCTCCAGTGCCTCTCTATTCTTTTTCTCTCTCTCCATCTTTCGTCTCATTCTGCCAGTCTCTCCCGCTTCGCCTTTTTTTCTGACAGACGCCATTCTTTGCTCAAGGAAACAGGTGACCCGCTCTCTCATGGCTCTGCCAATCAAACAGTGAAAGATATGACAGATTTTTTTCCTGTAATAATTTTTTAATCATTATTAAATTATTTACAGTCTTTTGACAAGCACTGTAGTTCAAATTAACTGATTAGATATACAACAGTAGCAGATAGCTTAATATAAAAAGCCAAACAACTGTGCATGCATTATAAAAGATGCAGAATTTTTTCGACTTTTGACATTAAAAATAGCCAATTCCAAACCCCTAAGATCTTCGTTCATCGTCAGAACAGAAATTAAGATATTATTAATAAAATCCAAGAGCTTTCTGACCCTGCATAGACAGTAATGCAACTGACACGTTCAAGGCCCAGAAAGGTAGTAAGGACATAACTGTAATGTTATGAAGCTATGAGAATACTTTTTGTGCACAAAGAAAACTAAAATAATGACTTTATTCAACAATTTCTTCTCTTCCATGTCAGTTTTCGATGCACGTTTACGAAAATACTATGATGCTGCTAACGCAGGAACTGGCATTCTGATCTCTCATAGTTCACTAAAAGAGAAGAATGTTTGTTTTTTATCATTATTAAGTTATTTACAGCATTTTGATGAGCATTGTAGTTCAATTTAACTGTTTAGATCTACAACAAGTAGCTCATAGCTAATACAAAAAACGCCACTTACATTATGAAAAAAGCATTAGTTCCTCCACTTTTGACATAAAAAAATATAACCAAAAAGCAGTGAAAACATAAAATGGTCCTAAAGGACACCCAAAAATGAAAAATTTTTCAATAGTTACTCGCCCTCATGCTGTTCCAAACCTATAAGACCTTCAGAACACAAATTAAGATATTTTTCATGAAATCCTAGAGCTTTCTGGCCCTGCATAAACAGCAGCACAACTGACACATTGAAGATCTAGAAAGGTAGTATGAACATTAATTACTCACCTTGATGTCGTTCCAAACCTGTGAGACCTTCGTTTATCTTCGGAACACAAATTAAGATAATTTTGATGAAATCTGAGAGCTTTCTGACCCTGCAAGGCTGTAAGTCCATCGTTAAAATAATCCATGTGATATTAGTGGACAACCGTAATGTTATGAAGCTAAGAGAATACTTTTTGTGCACAAAGAAAACAAAAATAAATTTTGGTCAACAATTTCTTCTCTTCTTTTTCAGTCTTCGCTGTGGGTTCACAAAAGTACCACAAAAGTGTGTTGCTGCTGACGCAGGAACTGGCATTCTGATGTCTTAATTCACGTGAAGAGAAGAAATTGTTGTTTTTTATATCATTATTAAATTATTTACAGCATTTTGACGAGCATTGTTGTTACAACAAATAGCTGATAGCTTAATATATAAAAAACAGCAAACAACTGTGTGACTTTAATCAACAATTTCTTCTCTTTCATGTCAGTCTTTGCTGTGCATTTATGAAAGTACCACAAAAGTGTGTGGTGCTGCTGATGCAGGAACTGGCGCTCTGATCTCATGGTTCATGGGAAGAGAAGAAATTGTTTTTTTATTATCATTATCATCAACTGTGCTTACATTATGCAAGATTTTCTCCACTTTTGACATCAAAAGTATCATAGCTTCGAAAACATTAAATGGTTTAAAGGGATAGTTCACCCAAAACAGAAAATTCTGTCATTAATTGCTTACTCTCTTGTCGTTCCAAACCTGTAAAACCTTCATTCATCTTTAGAAGACAAGTTGTTTTTGATAAAATCTGAGATCTTTCTGATTGCTAAAAAAGTTATTACTTTAGTTTTCTTTGTGCACAAAAGTATTAGTGTCTTCATAAAATTAAGGTTGAACCAATGATGTCACATGGACTATTTTTTTGATGTCCTTACTACCTTTCTGGGCCTTGAATGTGTCAGTTGCATTGCTGTCCATGCAGGGTCAGAAAGCTCTCGGATTTTATTAAATCCATTAAAATTTATTGAAAATACCTTCATTTGTGTTCTAAAGATGAACGATATGAGGGCGAGTAATTAATGACAGATTTTCATTTTTGGGTGAACTATCACTTTAAGGTGTTTGCATGACCTTAGACTTCACAGCGCATAACTAGTGTACTGAAGTATTTAAACTGGATAAAGCAAGGGCATAATTTCGGATGCAGCTTTGACGTCAGTGATTGTTTGACTTGAATTAGTAACAAATGCCACGGCAAAGCTGAGAAACGCATTGCTCAATGCTCTGTTGCCACATATCTGATGCGAGCCTTTCTTTGATGTGCATATTAGAGACCATGGGAGCAATGTTTCACAGACAGATTTGAGAAAAACTGAATTCTAGCAAGCAGATGTGTTCTCATTCCTAGTGGGAATCAAGCAAGACTCCTCCTCCCATGAAATTAAAGCAGACTTTCCCATAATATACAATTTATAGTGACTTTTACATATTTTATAGTCTTTGTTGGAGACGTGAAGGTGTAATTAACTAATTATTTGGTAGTTGCTCCGTTCACATCCTGCCTCGTAAACCAATGAGATTGCTCTTTTAATTGAAAATAAACAATTAATGGCAGCTGTTGGATTTAAAAAGACACTCGGATGTTCAGTTTGGGAGATTTGAATACAGCTTGGAGAGTAGTGGGTCAATGCTGTAGTTCTTTCAAAGTAGGATATTTTTTGACTTCCGAACATAAAGGCATTTCATTGTCTGATGCTTAGAAGATGATGTATGAAGACAGGCAAACGCCACTGTCGGCTCTGCAGGTGTTCAGTCATCAACAAAAGAAGTCTCCTGGCAACCAAATTGCTATGCACGTGTACGATTATCAACAAAGAGCTTCATTTACCGTGTGACTCTGCAAACGTTTGCTAAACAGATTTTGCTGTCATGTCACTTGCATTTTGTTTGCCTAAAACTGAATGTTTATCATTAGCTTCTTACATCTCTCTGGGTACGGCCGTGTTTGCATGTATTTTTCGGCTTTTCTCTTTTGTTTCTTGGCCAGAACAACTGTTCTAACACTATTTTAATGAAACCCAGTGAAAATCTAGTAAACTAAATGGAGCCATCTGGGTGTTTGAAATAATTTTTAATAACAATCACTCAAACGCTGTTTTGGGGTAATGCTAAAGTGGCTCTCGTCTGGTACAAGTGCCTCTGGGCTTATTGGATTTCTGTTTTCTGTAATTGGCACAGTCTTTTGGTTGCAACTCTCATAAAGGCATATCATATAGGCATATCAGTGCTTTTGGTTATGAGGTTTGTAACCAATCTCTTCAATGACAGGCATGTCATATTCTGATTAATGCATGCACTAAAACATGTTTGTACAAATCTGATTTGTGCAATTAAACATTTCTGACTTTCAGAGTACATACACTATACTTAGGCCAACTGTAGTTTGATTAACTTGTATAGAGCCAAGTAACATAAAAAACAAAGGCTGTGTTTTCCGAAAGCATCAAATGTCAATGCTTTTGAGGAAAACACAGCCTAAAGTAATTGCTTAAAAAAAGAAAAGAAAAGAAAATTCAGTCTGACTGAAATTGAACTTACTTACTGTTTTATATTAATATGGTCTTCCAAGCCAGGGTTATTATAAAACTAAAACAGTGAAAAAAAAAAAAAAAAAAAATTAAATATTGCTACTTTTATTGGCATAAAAATGAAACTTATTTTATTTCTGCTAGTACTATTTCTCATTTTCATATAGTTTAATAAAAATGTTTAAAAAAATCTAAATAAAAACGAAATATATAAAAAATATTAATTTCAACTAGTTCTATTTCTCATTTTCATGTAGTTTAACGTAACTAAAACTAAAAATTGCAACTATAGACAAAAAACATCAATAAAAAATAATTACTAAACCTTTAATTTAAATTAAAATGAGAACAAAAATATTAAAATAAAACTAATTACAAATATAAATAAAAACTGTAATCCTCAATCTCAGTGAAACTAAAATAATAAAATACAATGAAACAAAATCAACACTGGCATAAAATATATTTAAAAAAAAACCTCAACATTTTATTTGAACTAGTTCTATTTCTTATGTTCATGAAGTTGAACTTAACTAAAACTGAAATAAAAATTAAAACTATATAGACAAAAAACAACTATAAAATAACTAAATAATTACTAAATATTTAACTGAAATTAAAATGAAAACAAAAAAAAATATTAAAATAAAAACTAATTTAAAATATGAATGACAAATATAATACTCAATCTCAGTGATTCCAAAATAAAACTCATAAAATAATAAAATAACTTAAAATATAAAAAAGAAACTTATTTTATTTAAGCTATTTCTGTTTCTCATTTTCATAAAAATTCAAACTATATAGACAAAAAAAACAACGATAAAAATAACAAAAACAATTACTAAACCTTTACCTAAAATTAAAATGAGAACAAAAACTATTTTTTAAAAAAACTACTAAATTTAAATAGAAAATAGAATCAAGCTCAGTGATTCCAAAATAACTAAATAATAAAAACTAAAACTAAAATGAAATAAAATTACTACTTGAAATAAAATCAACATTGGCATAAAATATTAAAAAGGAAACATTTTATTTCAGCTATTTCTATTTCTCATTTTCAAATAATTTAACTTATAAATAACAATTAAAACTATATAGATGAAAAAACAACAATAAAAAACCTTTACCTAAAATTAAAATGAGAACAAAAACTAATTAAAAAAATAACACTTACAGTATAAAACTAAAACAATGAAATGAAATAAAATAAAATCGCTACTTGAAATGAAATAAACAGTGGCACAAAATAAACAGAGCTCAAAATTACTAAACCTTTAGCTAAAATAAAAATGAAAACAAAACATATAAATATAAAATATATAAAAACTAGACATTACTCAATCTCTGTAATACTAAAATAACACTAAAACAATAAAATAAAATGAAATAGCTACTTGAAATAAAATAAACACTAGCATAAAATATAAAAAAGACTTAATTTTATTTCAGCTGGCTCTATTTCTCATTTCCATATAGTTTAACTTATATTTATTATTTAATGACTTAAACTAAAATAAAAAATTCAAAACAATGTAGACACAAAACAACAATAAAAATAATAAAAACAAAAAATTACTAAACATGTAACTAAAATGAACATAAAAACAAAATATAAAAATAAATCTAATTGAAAATATAAATAAAAACCATATTACTCAATCTCAGTAATACTAAAATAACATTGTTTCAAACTTGTACTGTATTACCTGTCCATAATTTACATTATTTACTTTTTTTTTTTAAATAATCCACTGAAGATTCAATTTATGCAGTTAAACTTTCTGGTCCATGCAGACTTTTTATAGCAGCTCATGTAGAAGACTACATAAATATCATTCCCTTGAATGGACACTGGACATAGTTCATTATTAAAACTCATGCATAGGTCTTTCCCATGATTCACTTGGCTGGGCTTACGGAAATGGCTTGCAGAGATGTAGAGACTCTCTCGGTGATCTACTTTATGAATAAGCCTGTATATTATCCAAATGATTCCGGCTAAAGGGGACATGATTATTGAAGTATAGGAGCTTCGAGTTCAGCGAAACCTATTTCCTGAACAGATGAACAGGATGCTCCATTTTTTTTTTTTTTTTGGTGGGCGTTCAGGCTCGGCTGATTTGGTATACTCCCGTGCACTTTCTCAAACGGATGGCGCACGGAAACGCATCATCAAATCATCAAGCCTGCAGATTGGGGAAATGCATGTTAATTTCCGCGAATAAATCATTCATGACGAGTTACGTGAGCTTTTGACCTCTGGTGTGTGAGAACATGTGGCAGGAGTTCTCCAGCAGGCTGCAGAATCCACCGCAGAGACACGCACAACAAAGCCATGCATGATGGGCAGGAGCTGTCAGAGCTTCCTCCATTCTGGAAAATAAAAGAGAGAGAGAGAGAGAGAGAAATCTGCAAATCTTTTTACGAGTATAAGCTATCTGTGCTGAAGGAGCCAGGTTGTCAGAGCTGTTCTACATAATGCCTGTAATTTTCTTCTTTAACAGCCCATAAACAGTCGAATCAATCTCAATTAGCAGCGCTGAATCTTTTATTAGTTGGCACTGTCCATGAACAGGCTACAAAATTAGGTTTGATTGTTAGAAAGTGAGAATTGTGTGATATAAACTCGCAATTCTGACCTTTTTCTCAGAATTGCGACAGAATTGCGAGTTAAGTCAGAATTGTGTGATATAAACTCGCAATCGTGAGTTATAAAATCAGAATTGCAAGATATAATCTCACAATTCTGACCTTTCTCACAGAATTGTGTGAAATAAATGTACAATTGCAAGAAATAAAGTCAGAATTGTGTGATATAAACTCACAATTGTGAGTTAAGTCAAAATTGTGTGATATAAACTCACAATCGTGAGTTATAAAATCAGAATTGCAAGATATAAACTTACAATTCTGACCTTTTTCTCAGAATTGCGTGAAATAAATGTACAATTGCAAGAAATAAAGTCCGAATAGTGACATATAGGCCTGGTTTCACAGACAGGGCTTAGACTAAGCCAGGATTAGCCCATAGTTCAATTAGGACATTTAAGTAATATTTATAAACATGCTTAGAAAAACACATTTCTGGTGAGCATCTTGAGACAAAACAAAGGCACTGATATAATTTAAGATTAGTCAGTGCAAGTTTCTTTCAGTTGAAACAGCTCAGACTTACATTTTAGTCTTAGACTAGGCTTAAGCCTTGTCTGTGAAACTGTGGGATAAACTCACATTTGCACAGTAAGTCAGAATTGCAAGATATAAACTCATAATTCTGACCTTTTTCTCAGAATTGCGTGAAATAAATGTACAATTGCAAGAAATAATGTCAGAATTGTGAGATATAAACTCAAAATTGCGAGTTAAGTCAGAACTGTGTGATATAAACTCACAAGCGGGAGTTATAAATTCAGAATTGAAAGATATAAACTCGCAATTCTGACCTTTGTCGCAGAATTGCGAGATATAAACTTACAATTGCAAGAAATAAAGCCAGAATTGCGTGATTAAAAACTCAGAGATGTTCTACCTAATGCCTGTAATTTTCTTCTTTAACAGCCCATAAACATTTGAATCAATCTTAATTAGCAGTGTTGAACCTTTTATTAGTTGGCACTGTCCATGAACAGGCTACAAAACTGGGTCATAAACTCCTAAAGTATTGGTTTCATTTTGGCAAATGATCAATTAAAAGTGTCGACTTTAGAAAATCTTGATTCTTTAAGTTTTTTTATTACTAAATTAATTATTTATACTAAATTATTAATTTAATTATAAAATGATTCTTTTTTTAAAAGAATATAATACAAATGTAATCATTTATTTATTAGTGGCTTTATGGGTTTAAAATAAGAGAAAATATTATAAAATTCTCATATAAAACACATTGTACAGTGAAGTGTTGATATTCACAGAACATGTCAGTTATACTGAGGGAGGATCCTTTAACTATCTTCTTAGTGAGGAAAATCTCCACATCCCAAAGTCTTCAACACCTCATTCTCGGGCTTAACACTCGAGAACTGAACTTAATGACCGTAAAGCAGGAATATGTGAGACTGTGTGAATCGTTTGAAACTGAGTGAAAGATCCCTGTGAAAACCTACTATAATAAGGCTCAGGATAATCTTTGCATACTGTTGTACACTTATTAAAGGTTCCTGGTTCTTTGCAGCACTTTACTTAGATTTTTTTCTTATTAGGAACTGTATTTGCAGTTTTGGGTTCTTGAGTTGCTCAGATGTTGCTCTTGCATAGCTAAGGATGAATGTTCTATTTATATATGATCTTTATCTCAGATGGGTCTCCTATGGAAGCCTGTTTCCACCTCTGAATAAAAAATAGAAAAAGGCTATTGCGACTTTCGCAATTCTGACTTTTTTCTTAGAATTATCAGATAAAAACTCACAATTGCGAGTTAGAAAGTCAGAATTGTGTGGTATAAACATGCAATTGTGAGTTATAAAATCGGAATTGCAAGATAAAAAAACTCACACTCACTTTTTTTCTCAGAATTGTGTGAAATAAACTCACAATTGTAAGAAAGTCAGAATTACGAGATAAAAACTCACAATTTGACTTTTTTCTCGCGATTTTGACTTTCTCAGAATTGCGTGATGCAAACTTGCAATTAAATGTTTTTCTCAGAAATGCAAGGTATATACTCACAATCGTGAGTTATAAAATCAGAATTGCAAGATATAAACTCAAAATTCAGATTTTTGTCCCAGAATTGCGTGAAATACACTAATAAATGGAAAGAAATAAAGTCACGATAAAAATTTGCAATTTGACTTTTTCCTACAAACGTGAGGTCGTTTATCCTTCGCAATTCTGACTTTTTCTCAGCATTGTGAGATATGAACTCACAATTGCAAGGTATAAAGTCTAATTCTGAGGTGTAAAAAAGACTTTTCTGACTTCAGAATTGTGACTTTAATTATCACTTGCAATTGTGAGTTTATATCACGCAATTCTTGGAAAAAAGTTATGCGAGATGTAAACTCGCAATTGCAAGGAAAGTCAGAATTGAGAGAAAAAAGGTGCTATTTTATTTTTATTGTTTATTCAGTGGCGGAAATGGGTTTCTATAGACTTAGAGTACATTCTTTAAAAAAAAAAAAATATTGGCATCTATGATTTTATGAACAACATCCATGGAACGTTTAGCACAAAACAGTGATAAAAGGTTCTTTAGGGTGCTTTTACATCTGTGGTTCGGTTCATTTGGTCTGGACCAAGACCATTTTTCTGCCGTTTTGGGTCCTTTTCACACCACACTGATTGCTCTGGTCCGAACCAGTTGAAACAAACCAAAATGCAGTCATGTGACAACATCCACATCACTCGTTGGCCAGATCGTGTCATTGAACCACTGATCTATAATAGAGAATTATATAGATCAGTGTGTTGAACGTATTTTCTAAACTGTTAAGGGGCCATTCACATGTTGCGTCTTTTGCGCGCTCAAGCTTGTTATTTTAAATGTAGACGTGCGGTATGCGCGCTCAGAATGGAAGCGACGTGGTCGCGACGCGCAGCCGTTGCGACATGCACTTTTTTTCCATTCGTGAATGCGCCGCATCGAGATAAAAACATCTCAACTTGACATGAACCAACCAATCAGCTTCATCCTTTCCCTTAATAACATTGAAAGCACTGACAAGTTGGAGAAACATCATAGCTATACAGGAGTAAACATTTTTGAATAAATATAATAGCAGAGCTACCGCAAGAGATTTTTAAAGCTGAAAATCCATTTATCCTTTGCTGAAACTTTCACGTGTTTATGGAGAGCGCAGGTCATGGTTGCTTAGCATCGGCAGACGCTACTGGAGTGCAAGCTACAGAGCAGTTTGGAAAGAAAGAGAAGCGGAGTGCCTAGCGTTTTCGACGCATTTTTAGGTGCGACATGTGAACGGCCCCTTAAACAATGAGAAAGATTGTGATGTTCTTGTGAGTTTTGAAAGTTGGGACCTATATGATCATCAGACCGAAATTTATGAGGCTCCACACCTCCTCACAACTCCAAGTTTGTCTGCGAGCTGTCATGGGGCTATGTTGCTAAAGCGCTAACTGTCAACAAATACTTGTCCTCATCCCATAATGAACAGCGCAGCGGACTACGTCAGCTGGATTAGTCCAAAAAGGCGCAGTACTTTTTGCGGGTGGGTCTGTTCTAGTTCGGTTCATGTTCTCACCACAAACGAACCGCTGCAGTGTACGTTTGAAAGCGTACCGAGACCACCTCTTCAAGGAGGTCTCGGTTCGCTTTTTTGGTCCGCTTTTGGTGCGCACTCGAGTGCGATAGCTACATTCACACCTGCCCAAACGAACCGCACCACGAGGGAAAACGAACTCAAGTGCGATTCAACCAAACTAAATAAGGCAGGTGTGAAAGCACCCTTAGATTATTAAAATGTTTTTTTTTACACTAAAACTCTTCTGGAAACCCAAAATGGATCTTCCATGGTGAAAACTCCCTTTGGAACCTGAAGAATTTGGTGCTTAACATGAATATGAATAGTGTTGCTCTGAATATTTGGTCTTAAAAGAATTTGATTAGAAATGTTTGAGTTCATACTGAAATCTCTTACTTTGATCGCAGACTTAGTATTGTTGTAAATCTGAGCAGTTGTGTGATCTTTTCTGAAGCTTGCAGGAGTCTTAACTTGCCTTAACTTGTTCTCCATTTAATCTCACTTCTTTCTATGAGGAACAACTGGAGACATTAAAGGCAGGAATAGCAGAAAGAAAACGGGGACAGAACAACATTAGAGTAAGTAAATGATGACAATTTTAGTGTTTATTTTATTGCATTTAATCTATTTGCATCTGTAGATTACAATTAAAGGCCATTTTCTCAAAATGAGTTCACTATATTTTTAAAGTTTTTACAAAGGGGCTTGTTCATAAACATTTTATTCATAAAACCATGTTTAAAAATTCATTTGCTAGCTATTGATAGTATTTATGAAATGATAAAAAGAGATATCCAAAATCCCTTCTGTAAAAACCTTTGACTCTAATATGTCAACAACAAGTATTCTGAACCTGGCTTTATCCAATGGTTATTAATTTTATGCAAATGAGTGCATATCTAATTAGACTGTGTCTCATTTGCATATTTTAACATTTAAAACTTGTAATACAAAAAAGTCTGCAATTCTTAATGTAATCAGTCAACTAGGGAAATATTGCGATATCTATTAGTTAAATATTCTTACCCTGTTCACCTCAGGTGTCTTGCCTTAAAGCACCAACACACTGGTGCTTTTCTTTTTTTTTCCAAAATGCATGTCATTTTTCATTTAGTACTGACCTGAATAAGATATTTCACATAAAAAATGTTTACATATAGTCCACAAGAGAAAATAATAGCTGAATTTATAAAAAATGATACCCGTTCAAAAATTGACATACCCTTAATTCCTTTTTTTTTTCACTGGCGCTTTTCTAAGGAAAGAAAGAAATCAAAAGTTGTTAGTTAATGGATTAGTTTACTCCTAAATAAAAATTCCCTAATAATTTACTTAACTCCATGTCATCCAAGATGTTCTTGTCTTTCTTTCTTCAATCAAAAAGGAATTGAGTTTTTTGAGATAAACATCCCAGGATTTTTCTCCATAGTGGATTTCAATGGGGATCAGAGGGTTGAAGGTCCAAACTGCAGTTTAAATGCAGCTTCAAAGGGTTCTACACGATCCCAGCCGAGGAATAAGGGTCTTATCTAGTGAAACGATCAGTCATTTTCTAAAAAAAAAAAAAATATATATATATAAATATACATATATATATATATATATAATTATATACTATTTAACCACAAATGCTCGTCTTGCACTAGCTCTTAAAAAGTCATACATTGTTAGCTCTTCGTCTGTGTACTTCGGTTTAAAAAGGTAGTGTAGGCCGAAAAACTCAATCTCATTTTTTCCTCCAACTTCATCGTCTTCAATCATCTGACATAATTTGTTTTAGAAAATGACCAATCGTTTCCCCAGATAAGACCCTTATTCCTCGGCTGGGATCGTGTAGAGCCTTTTGAAGCTGCAATTTGGACTTTCAACTCGCTGATCCCCATTGAAGTCTGCTATGTGGAGAAAATAGAATGTTTATTAAAAAAAAAAAAAAAAAAAAAAAAACTTAATTTCTTTTTGATTTAAAGAAGTTCACTTCCAGAACAAACAATTTAATATAATTCACTTACCCCTTGTTATCCAAGATTTTCATGTCTTTCTTTCTTCAGTCATAAAGAAATTTGTGTTTTTTGAGGAAAACATTGCAGGATTTCTCTCCATATAGTGGACTTCTATGGTGCCCCCGAGTTTGAATTTCCAAAATGCTGTTTAAATGTAGATTCAAAGGGCTCTAAACAATCCCAGATAAGGAAGGAGGGTTTTATCTAGTGAAACGATCAGTTATTTTCTAAAAAAAAAAAAAAAACAATACAAAAAAATACTGCGTGAACACTGTGTATTCTGGTTCAAGACAGTTAGGGCATGTCAAAAAACTCCCATCTCATTTTCTCCTCCAACTTCAAAATTGTCCTACACCGCTGCAGAAGTACCGACCCAGTGTTTACAAAGTGAACATGCAAAGAAGATAGAACACCCTTTACAAAAATGGTAAAACAGCCATGTATGTAATTTTGAAATTGAAGAAAAAAATGTGAGTTTTTCGGCATACCCTAACTGTTATGAACCGGAATGCACAGAGTTCACGCAGAGCTTGACAAGAGGTTAAAAAGTTATATAAATTGTCAATTGTTTTTTTTTTTTAGAAAATAACCAAACGTTTTGCAAGATAAGACCCTTATTTGTTTAGAGCCCTTTGAATCTGCATTTAAACTGCATTTTGGAAGTTCAAACTCGGGGGCACTATAGAAGTCCACTACATCCTCCTGACTACCAGCAATGGAGTTTTGTCCTCTGTAGAGGGCAAAGGTTTTTAGCGATTTCTCTGAGACCTTACAGTACATGTCAGTGTTTTAAGTATGGATGTCTTGTACAGAGCACATTCAGGGCTTTTCAGAGATACCAAATGATTGGATGTTTCACCATGACCACTCCTTCTCCTTGGTCTTGGCTAATTTAGTGATCAAATTTAACACCCTTATGGAAAATGATAATATTTTGTAATGATAATTTAAATCTGAATAATTTTCACTTTGTTTCTTATAAAACAACATCTCAGGAAAATGTTATGGGGTTTCAAATTAAAATATGACTTTCTGTTATGAAACAGGACATTAATTTCATGCATGTCCACTGTAGAGGTGATTAAAACAAAAATTGAACTGTTTTTGCCTTTTTATGTCTATTCATGTCTTTTTATTAAAAAAAAAAAAAAGATTTTTTTAATTTTTTATGTCCCAATGTCCTCTACAGAGGACATAGCATAACATATAAATAAAATTAAATTTTTCAAAAATTTTATTTTTCAATTTTGTTCTTATACTCTAAACAATGTAATGACATTTAAAAAAAAAAACTAAAATCTCAAAACATTTTTTTCCTGGTAGTCAGGAGGATTGGAGAGAAATCCTGAAATGTTTTCCTCACAAAACAGTTTCTTTATGACTGAAGAAAGAAAGACATGAACATCGTGGATGACAAGGGGGTGAGTAAATTATCTGTGCATTTTTGTTCTGGAAGTGAATGTCTCCTTTAAGAAAGAATGGAATTTTAATTCTGAAGTAAAATAATCCTTTAGGCTATGACGGTTTCTTGGATTTTAATTGGAGCATTTGTGGATTCTGTCAGCGGGGCGTTTCTTCTCTGTAGGGTGCGAGAGGCAGGTGGGATGGGGGAGGTTGGGTGTGATGGTTTGGTCATGTATCCTTGCAAATTTCTCCACTCAGTGTCAGTGGGCTGTAAATGATGCCAGCACGCATTTCATCCCATAAATATTTATTGCATGGAGCAAGGGAGAAACCGAAAGGGGGGAAAAAAGTAAAAAGAAAGAGATGAAGTGATGAGGATTCTGCTGGAAGAGTCCTAGAGAGCGAACGCTGTTAGTTTGTCATGCTCGGGTGGACCGGGTCCCTGTAATTACTGGGTACGCTCAGCGGCGCTCTGAGAGAGATGAACCGGCCACAGCCAGATGGCTGCAGACATCAGGGGGCCACGGAATTCCACACGCTCTTCTCTCACACATGGTCCGGAATTATCCAAAACAAATTGGACTGGGCATTATGGTGTCAATTAGGAGAGCAAACACTAGATGTTCTTCTAAAGCTCATCGTGGCCAATTTTGTTTTAGTTCTGCGGACAATATGGACTCAAAGTGCAGACCAATCTTGATCAACACATTCGCAGATGGGCTGTGAATGGATTCAGATAGTCAGAACTCTTAAACGATTTGTCTGGAATAACAGCGAGCGCTGAGTCAGTCTCTGGGGTTCAGTGAAATAAGCACACATTCTATTTATAAAGAGGGAAACACTCTACATATCCAACAGCCCCGACGGAGCTCAGACAGTAACAGCCTCACATGTCAAATTAATTGAACTGGTATATTGAGACGCATTGTGGTGGGTGGTGGACTATGTTTGCATCAGCTGTCTACATGTCTACATGCCTAAATGCTTAGAGTATGAAGACGCATATAAATATACAAAATAATGAAACTATTACTTTAAAATGGTGAGAAAGAGATTAAATATATATATATACACACACAAACACACACATTCATGATTTACTTTTAAATATTAAAAATATTATACTAGTATAATTAAATAGAAAAAATAATAATTTAACTTAAACACTTATAATTTATTCAAAATATTAAAAAAATATTAAAAATTAAATATTAAAAATATTAATTTAATATAAAATAAGTGTAAACACAACATAAAATTGTATATATATATATATATATATATATAAATAAACACACAAATTCATGATTTATTTAAAATTTTTAAAAAATAGTATTAAATGTAAAAAATAATATTATTATTAAATGTAATATTAAAAAAATTACAAAATTATTTTAAAATATTAAAATGTAATATAATAAATGTACACACAACATAATTATATATACACACAATATTAAATGTAAAATATTTTCTATATAAAAATGTTGCGTGTACATGTATTTCTATATTAAATTACTATTTTTCAATTAAATATTAGAATATTTAAAATAAGTCATGAGTGTATCATGTATCCTTGCAAATTTCTCCACTCAGTGTCAGTGGGCTGTAAATGATGCCAGCACGCATTTCATCCCATAAATATTTATTGCATGGAGCAAGGGAGAAACCGAAAGGGGGGAAAAAAGTAAAAAGAAAGAGATGAAGCAGCACGTTAATGCCAATAACGGCCCACCACTAATATATATATATATGGTGGGCCGTTATCGGCGTTAACGTGCTGCATTAACGTGAGACTCTTATCGGGCGATAAAAAAAATATTGCCGTTAATCTATTCTCAAAGTTGTGTTGGGAGCTGGGTCTAAACTGGGTCTAACTTTCACCTTGATATTTTAGCGCGGATGACGTATACCTAGTGGAATTGCACTGTAGGGGGTGAGAACGAGTCTTCAACTTCTGTGAAATGACCACATCAAATGAGACGTGCAAACATGGATGCAGTTATGAAGCCGCTTCAGGGCAGGTGTGTTGCTAGACCCTTTTTACTGGGGCACGTGCCCCAGTGAAAATCTGCTGTGCCCCAGTAAAATCTCAAGTTTGAGTTATAATTTACTTTGATAATCCCAAAATAAAGACATTAAACTACATGCAACAACTGAATTGACGCTTCTAAAAGCAACGCAGTTTAATTGAAGACTATGCACGCAGAAATCCATGTCCGTGCGCGTCTGTGTATTTAACGGCAACCCACACGTCGTGCAGCCTTTTGCGCAGAAGTTACACAAGTTTTTATAGGTAATTATGTTGTAAATGCAATTGTCAAGCAGTTTGTGATGCATTTTGGAAACAGGAGATGAGCGCCTGATCTAATGCGCCACCTGGCCCGTTCTCGAAGACTTACTTTTAGTCATTATTTGGGTAGCACACATATTCTGAAAATGCCTTCAGCCGAATTCAAATTAGCCATTTTAATCTAGATTAATCTAGATTAATTCCAAGATTTAATCTAGATTAAAAAAATTAATCTATGCCCACCCCTAATATATATATATATATATATATATATATATATATATATATATATATATATATATACACACATACATACACACATACACACACACACACACACACACACACACATTCATGATTTTAAATATATATTTAAATATATATTTTTTTTCTATCTATACTTTTGCTGCATGAATGAAAGCAAAAGTCATGAATATTCAATTACAAGCATTTTTTTTTTTTTTTTTTTTTTTTTTTTGTAATTTTGGCTTTCCAGATCTTAGATCAGACATCGATGAATCATACTGGTGCAAATGATCCTGTTCTCAGCTCTTTCAATTAAGTTCACCTGCTGTGAGGGCTTTCATTTTTTAAATGAATTTTAACTGACTACAGTATGCAAAGCAGTGCACAGGGTAGGATTCCT
>NC_133384.1:31018957-31066258 GCF_049309525.1 Garra rufa
ATTTTAGGATGGGGGCCCCTTTCACCAAGATGCTCATATTTTGGGGTTCCTGCCATCTAAAATATATATGTTTAAAAAAAAAATGCTTTAGACAATAGCCAAATAACTATGACTAGCCAATGCCTTGCATTCAGTCTAGCTCTTTTCTGATATGCATCATTTCTCATATTAAATACTTCTAAGAAGTGCACATTGCTCATTTAATTTCATAGTTATACAACATATTGGCATTTGAAACTACAAAGTTATGATTGAATTTAAGGACAGAATCTCTTGAAATGTAATTGAATACTTGTGACAAAGTACACAGAAAATAGTTTGAAATGTGCAGGAGGTATCCGAGTTTCCCCAAGAGAGCTCTGCTTCTGTCGTTTTAACTCAGTACAGTACAGTGTTAAAGAACGGCAGACATATTCAGCGGCGCATCAGATAAGGTCTTAAATCCCTTTTAGTGCCGTGTAATTCCTATGAGTACGTGCTGTTCAATTTTTATTAAATCTATATTTGGTGTGTTGCCTGCGGACCTGAAGAGAAAATTATACTCAATTAAATTAGTCATGTTGAAACCCCCTAATTAGTCGTGTTCCCTGATAAGAAAACCCAATGTGAGATACGGCATTTAACCTCTTCTCACCCCGATGCTGTAAATCTCAATCCACCCCAGTTCACACAGCAATCGCATCATGAGGGAGGCGGCTCCCACCGTGATTTGCGACTCTTACAGTATGTAAATCCTTTTAGGGAATGAACTCCAATGATTGAGGATGACTTTAGAAATCTGGGTGTGGCTATGGGTGCCTTCCCATCCAATAAACAAACCTGTAGTAGTAGCTGAAACTGGGTTTGCTTGTTGTTCTAATTGATTATTGGCTATTTGAACACTTTTTATTGTTTCAGTTGAGTCACCTTTTTTTTGTTGATCCTCTAGCCTACTTGTGAATATTCATACTTAGGTTAACAAATTGCTTAGTAGTGAAGTCCTGGTGTGCTTCTGTTGTTCTGCTATATAAATTATTACCACAGTTACGGTTAACATGTTTGTACATTTGAACGTTTGCATGGATTTCTAAATTTGAATTGATTTAGCAAACAGGAGGTACACTTGCAATTCAAATTTTATAGATAGAATACTAAAATGATAGATTGGATGGATGGATGGATGGATGGAAAGATGATTGATAGATAGATAGATAGATAGATAGATAGATAGATAGATAGATAGATAGATAGATAGATAGATAGATAGATAGATAGATAGATAGATAGATAGATAGATAGATAGATAGATAGATAGAACGAAGGATGGATGGGTAGATAGATGGATAGACAGATGGATAGATAGATAGATGGATGGATAGATAGATAGAACGAAGGATGGATGGGTAGATACTGTAGATGGATAGATAGATAGATGGATAGATAGACAGATAGATTGATAGATAGATTAATAGATAGAATGATAGATGGATAGATAGAACGATGGCTAGATTGAGGATAGATGGATAGATAGAATGATAGAATGCTAGATAGAATGATCCATGGATGGATGGATGGATGATAGATAGATAGATAGATAGATAGATAGATAGATAGATAGATAGATAGATAGATAGATAGATAGATAGATAGATGATAGATAGATAGAACGATGGATAGATAGATAGAACGATGGATAGATCAATAGAATGATGGATAGATTGAGGATGGATGGATGGATGGATAGAACGATGGCTAGATTGAGGATAGATGGATAGAACGATGGCTAGATTGAGGATAGTTGGATAGAATGATGGCTAGATTAAGGATAGTTGGATAGATAGAATGATAGAATGCTAGATAGAACACTAGATAGATGGATAGATAGTCTAGAAAGCTATGATGGCTAGATTGAGGATAAATGGATAGATAGAATGATCCATAGAATGAATGATTGATAGATGGATGGATGGATAGAATGATGGATAGATAGATAGAACGATGGATAGATTGAGGATAGATGGATAGATAGAACGATGGCTAGATTGAGGATAGATGGATAGATAGAATGATAGAACGCTAGATAGAATGATCCATAGAACTAACGATGGATGAATGGATGGACAGATAGATAGATGGATAGAACACTAGATAGAACGATGGATGGATGGATGGATAGATAGATAGATAGTCTAGAAAGCTACGATGGCTAGATTGAGGATAAATGGGTAGAATGATCTATAGAATGAATGATGGATGGATGGATGGATAGAATGATGGATAGATAGATAGAACAATGGCTAGATTGAGGATAAATGGATAGATAGAATGATAGAACGCTAGATAGAATGATCCATAGAACTAACGAAGGATGAATGGATGGATGGACAGATAGATAGATGGATAGAACACTAGATAGAACGATGGTTGGATGGATAGATAGATAGATAGATAGATAGATAGTCTAGAAAGCTGCGATGGCTAGATTGAGGATAAATGGATAGATAGAATGATCCATAGAATGAATGATGGATGGATGGATGGATGGATAGATAGAACAATAGATAGAACGATGAAAAGATTAAGGATAGATGGATAGATAGAATGATAAAACGCTAGATAGAATGATCCATAGAACGAATGATGGATGGATGGATGGATGAATGGATGGATGGACAGATAGATGGATAGATAGAGAGATAGAATGATGGATAGATAGAACAATAGATAGAACGATGGATAGATTAAGGATAGATGGATAGATAGAATGATAAAACGCTAGATAGAATGATCCATAGGACGAATGATGGATGGACGGATAGATAGATAGATAGATAGATAGATAGATAGATAGATAGATAGATAGATAGATAGATAGATAGATAGATAGATAGATAGATAGATAGATAGATAGATAGATAGATAGAACACTAGAACGATGGTTAGATGAATGATAGAATGATAGAATTATCCATCTATCCTCAATCTAGCCAACTAGAATGATGGCTAGATTGAGGATAGATGGATAGAATGATAGAACTCTAGATAGAAAGATCATAGAATGAATGATGGATGGATGGATGGATAGATAGAACGATGGAAAGATTGAGGATAGATAGATAGAACGATGGAAAGATTGAGGATAGATGATAGATAGAATGATAAAACACTAGATAGATAGTCTAGAAAGCTAGAACACTAGAACGATGGCTAGATTGAGGATAAATGGATAGACAG
This sequence comes from Garra rufa, assembly GCF_049309525.1. NCBI lineage: Eukaryota > Metazoa > Chordata > Actinopteri > Cypriniformes > Cyprinidae > Garra > Garra rufa. The sequence goes on from NC_133384.1 coordinate 31,022,171, forward strand.
AATGATAGAACAATAGATAGAATGATCCATAGAATGATATATACTATGGAAAGCACTATATAAATAAACTTGAATTAAATCATGATGGGCCTAAGGGTCCTGCTTAAATGAAGAAGAGGACCTTCTTGTGTCTGGAGATAAAACCCGATGAATGCCGAGCGAAAGGGTCTCGGTGAGGCAAGTGGAATCATCCATCATTGGCTACAAACAGGTTGATAGCAGAGCTACACAGGGCTAATTAGCTGAATCAGTTTTTCGACAGAAAAACTGACTCCGAGCCAGTGGTCCGACCCTATCTCAGCCGACCAGGTGAGGAGAGACTTGGGTAATCTCCACACAGGAATCTGCCCCAGGGTGTAGGATATATGCTCCAGTCAGCTCTGTTGAGTGTCTCAGGCCTTCGTTTCCCTCCCATTAAAGTCTGCAGAAGGAGCCTCAGGTCTGGACGACTTCCTGCCACTGTGTTCATCTTAACAACCCTAAAGACTACACACCAGTTGCTCTTCCTTCACACATCATTAATATCGCTGATATGTTGGTCCTGAAGTAACCCCGTCCCCTAGTCACAGGCCATCTGGACCGGCTGCAGTCTGCTTACTCCGCACAAGTAGGTGTAGATCACAGATTCACTTAAATGCCACCATTATAAAACGCTTGTATGATACCATTTCATCTTAAAGGTCATGGATTTGATATTTTTTGACATTTGAGACTGTATTGAGATTTGCCATTTACTTTAATTTTCTATACCTATAAATGGCCAAAATGGACTGGTCGTTCATTGCATTTTATAATTAGTTTTGTTTGCTAAGTCAAACATCATTTACAAATGTAATATTGCTCAAAAGTTTGGGATTTGAACAAATCTGTTAGCCCCAATATTAAATTTGGTGTATAACTCATCCCACACCAGCTTCTTAGTTTATATCTAATTTTACAGCTCCTTATTTGACAGATATAAAAGAAAGCCAGCACAGTTTGTTATACAGGAACAGCTCAAGGACATCCGTATATCAGAACATACAGTTCTGCAGCAGCTCAGGTTAACTGCTCTAATTTGACTGTCAGAATGTAATGCACTTGCACAGGTCTCAGTGAGGTCATCTATAGCAGAAGGTTTGAGTATGTCTGTTGAAAGGACTTCATCTCATAATGAATTATTACATTTTCTAAAGCAAATTTAAGTGGCACCTTCTCCATCTATCTATCATTCTCTTAATCTCTTCTATCATTCAGTCGTTCTATCTATCTATCTATCTATCTATCTGAAGGAGGTGAGGAGGTGACATGAAGGAGGTGACGTGACGTGAGGCCAAGTATGGTGACCCATACTAGGAATTTGTGCATTTAACCCATCCAAGTGCACACACACAGTAGTGAACACACACACCGTGAACACACACACACAGTGGGCAGCCATTGCTGCGGCGCCCGGGGAGCAGTTGGGGGATCGGTGCCTTGCTCAAGGGTCTCACCTCAGTCGTGGTATTGAGGGTGAAGAGAGTGCTGGTAATTCATTACATTTTCTAAAGCAAATTTAAGTGGCACCTTCTCCATCTATCTATCATTCTCTATGTATTTCATTCTCTTAATCTCTTTATCCCCCCACCTACAATCCCTGCCGGACCTGGGAATCGAACCTGCAACCTTTGGGTTACAAGTCCGACTCTCTAACCATTAGGCCACGGCTGCCCCCATCTATCTATCTATCTATCTATCTATCTATCTATCTATCTATCTATCTATCTATCTATCTATCTATCTATCTATCTATCTATCTATCTATCTATCTATCTATCTATCTATCTATCTATCTATCTATCTATCTATCTATCTATCTATCTACTGTTCTGTCACTCGTTCTATTGTTCTATCATTCTACTGTTCTGTCGTTCTTTCTATTTTTCTATCATTCTACTGTTCTGTCATTTGTCCCATTGTTCTATCATTCTACTGATCTGTGGTCATTCTATCATTCTATCATTCTAGTGTTCTGTCGTTCGTTCTAACGTTCTATCACTCTACTGTTCTGTCGTTCGTTCTATTGTTTTATCATTCTACTATTCTGTCGTTCATTCTTTTTTTTATCATTCTACTGTTGTCGTTTGTTTCTATCATTCTACCATTCGGTCGTTCATCCTATTGTTCTATCATTCTACTGATCTGTGGTCGTTCTATCATTCTACTGTTCTGTCGTTCGTTCTATTTTTCTATCATTCTACTGTTCTGTCATTTGTTCTATTGTTTTATCATTCTACTGCTCTGTGGTCATTCTATCGTTCTATCATTCTACTGTTCTGTCGATCATTCTATTGTTCTATCATTCTACTGTTCTGTCGTTCGTTCTATTTTTCTATCATTCTACTGTTCTGTCATTCGTTCTATCGTTCTATCATTCTACTGTTCTGTTGTTCGTTCTATCATTCGATCGGTGTATCGTTCTATCATTCTATGTATCATTCTGTCTGTTGTTCTATCTATCTATCTATCTATCTATCTATCTATCTATCTATCTATCTATCTATCTATCTATCTATCTATCTATCTATCTATCTATTGTTCTATCTATCTATTGTTCTATCTATTGTTCTATCTATTGTTCTATCTTTCTACTGTTCTGTTGTTCATTCTGTCATTCTATCGTTCTATCATTCTACTGTTGTCATTCATTCTATCGTTCTTTCATTCTATGTATCATTCTATCTATTGTTCCATCATTCTGCCTATCTATCTATCTATCTATCTATCTATCTATCTATCTATCTATCTATCTATCTATCTATCTATCGTTCTATCGTTCTATCGTTCTATCGTTCTATCTATTGTTCTATCATTCTAACTACCTTTCTATCATTCAATTGTTCTGTCTGTCATTCTGTCTGTTGTTCTATCATTCCATTGTTTTATCTATCTATCTATCTATCTATCTATCTATCTATCTATCTATCTATCTATCTATCTATCTATCTATCTATCTATCTGTTTGTTCATTTGTTCTATCTATCCTTCTATTTATCTTTCTATTGCTCTATCGTTCAAGCTATCTATCGTTCTTTCTATCATTCTAACTGCCTATCTATCATTCTATCATTCAATTGTTCTATCTGTTCTATCATTCTGTTGTTACCTATCTACCTATCTTTTCTTTGTTTATTCATGTTATCGTTCGTTCTATCAATTGTACGTTTTATGTGTCGTTCTATCATTCTGTCTTTTGCATCTATGACTTCCAAACAAGTTTTGACAATCTTTGCTTTTCTAAGTAAAAATTGCAGTTGATTTACAGTTGATATGAATTACATTTCAATTCATTTTACTTCTACCTCAATTCAAATTCCCTTTTAGCAATACCAATAGGTTGAATTTGTAATAGCCTCCTAGCATACAGTGCTAATACTATTTTTAACTATCATTATTTGGCAGAAATAGTAAGAGGATTGTGCTAGTGTGCTATTCCAAATTCATCTATAGTGATACTGCTTTAGCAAACAGTACTTATAAATGCATGTCATAAATCCCCAAGTCCACTTCACAGGCAGATTCCAAACTTTTTGTCTCTGGAGACCAGTAAAAGCAGAAGCAAATAGATTGTGATAGTACATAAGCAAGAGAGAGAGAGAGAGAGAGAGAGAGAGAGAGAGAGAGGAATGTAGGGCTATAATTTGAGCACTGGAGAGAGGGAAAACGTTTCTTGTGCAGTGAGTTGAAGAGCGAGAGAGACTACAGAGACCCGTTTGTCTGAGTTTGAAGAGCTGCACTCTGCCATTAGGACATTTTTTGGGGTAATGCAATGAGCAGATCCGCATGATGTGGCCGTAGGGGCCTCTCATGCTGCCTCGGGGGCCACCAGGGGCCCCTCCAGGCCCTGCAATGCTCTGAATGGCATCACGGACTGTCCCAGGCTGCCAGCTTATTGCTGGCCCGGAATGATTTGTGTTTGGTCAGCTGCTAGAAAAGCAGCTAATTAGCTCTGTCATTTATGGCTAAAAAGTTGACTAAACGAGAGGCCGGATGGTTGGGAAGTCTCTGAGGGACAAATGGAGAGACATGTAGCTCAGCAAGACGCTTCTTATTTCATTAGCCTCATCTAATTTGCCCTTTTTGATTTCCCTCCCTCTCTCTCTCTCTCCCTATCGTGCATCCTTCCACCTTCATTTCCAACCCAGGCTCATTAGAAAAATGTGCCAGTGTTAACATTTCTGAAAAATGATTTTATGTTGGTTCTTACACGTTTTGCGACACACAAGTGAAATGTCCAATAATGATACTTAAAGCAAGTTTTAGCCAAAACAGATTGATCTGGCAATGTTGTATTTACATACTGCTGATTGCTGTGTACAAAAGTTTGTACATAAAGGTATTTTGTTTTTATATCCTTTTATCAATCTTTCCATCCATCTGTTGTTTTATCTGTCTACACTTTAATCTTGTTTGTGAAATGTCCAGTCAGTGACACCAAAAGAGAGTTCAGTTTTATCCAAAACAGATGGACATGCATCTGGCATTTTCTGATCTACATATTGTGGTAGTTTAAAAATGAAATGTGGTGAGTGGTGATAAAAACACTCTTGAAAATAACAGCACCTACACCAAACCTTTCCCTAAACCTATAACAAAAGTGAATGAGATTAAAAAACACATGTTATTTGTGCTTGGTTCTACAAGGTGTTTAACTCTTTTGATTGTGACCCATGTTTTATGAGTTTTGTACCTGAAAGTGCGGGTACGCTACAAAGCATGTTTACTATGTTAGAGAAGCTATATAAATGGAGTTGCTTATGAAATTGGCTAATGAAATAAGTTCTTGTTGACATTTCTGCGAAAAAATTTCATGTTGGTTCTTGCACTTTTTTGTGACAAAAATGTCCAATAAAGATGCTAGAAACAAATTCAATTTTATCCAAAACAGATCATACATAGAACATAGATCTGACAGAACATAAATCTGGCAATGTTGTAATTAAATATTACTATGTACCAAAGTTCTTACTTAAATGTTATCTGTATCATTCTTTCCATCCATCTGTTGTTCCATCTATCTACACTTTCAAAGTGAAATGTCCACTGAGTGACACTAAAAGAAAGTTTTATCCAGAACAGATGAGCATACATCTGGCTATTGGTTGTTCTACACATTGTGGAAGTTTGGAAATTATGTCTAGTGAGTCATGACTACACTAAACATTTCCCTAAACATATAATAATTGTGTTTCACAGGATTTGTTCCTGCAACTGTAATGCCGTATCAGGTGCGCTATCGAGCAAGTTTACTATGTCAGAATAGACATACAAATGGATTTGGTTATGTGAGGCTAATATAATAACTTCTTATTTCATTAGCCTCATCTAATTGTCTCTTTTTGATTCACCTTTCTCACAACTTTCCAACCCATGGCTCGTTTAAAAAATTGGCCTGTGTTAAAATTTTAGCAAAATAATTTAGCGTTGATTCTTGCAAGTTTTATAACTCTTTCAAAGTGAAATGTCCATTAAACAATGTTAGAAGCGAGTAAAATGGATAGTTTAGCCCAAAATAAAAATTCGGTCATTAATTACTCACCCTCAGCAAGAGTCCTACCACGTTCAAGGTCCAGAAAAGCACCAGGAACATCAACAAAATAGTCCGTGTGACATCAGTGGCTTAACCATAATTTTATGAAGCTACGATAATACATTTGTTGAGCAGAAAAATGGAAATAACATTTTATTCAACAATTATTCTCCTCCACATCAGCCTAGCACCATTTTTGGAGAGTACCACGATGTGTTTCACTGGATTTGTACCTGCAATATTGTACCAGGTACATTACCGAGCAAGTTTACAATGATAGAAAAGCCATACAAATTAATTGGTTTCTGTGAGGCTAACGAAACACATGCATCCTTCTACCACCAATTCCAGCCCAGGCTCATTGGAAAAATGTGCCGGTTTTGACATTTCTGCAAAATGATTTTATGTTGGCTCTTACATGTTTTGTGACACAAAGTGAAATGTCCAATAATGATGCTAGTGAATATTGCAATGTAGTTATATTGCTATGTACCAAAGTTTGTACATAAATGTATGTTATATTTCTATCATTTTAGCAATCTTTCCTTCCATCTGACATTCTATCTATCTACACTTTCAAAGTAAAATGTCCACTGAGTGACACTAAAAGAGAGTTTTATCCAAAACAGATGATCATCTGGCGATTGGTGGTTGTACATATTGTGGTAGTTTAGAAATTAAATGTCTGGGAAATAGTGATAAAATGTTTTTTTTTTTTTAAATAACATAGCACATACACTAAACCTTTCACTAAACCTATAACAAAATGATGTGAGATTTATATTTGCTGAAGCAAACATATATTTGTGCTTGGTTCTAGTCTTTGACTAAATGTGACCTGTGTTTTACAGGATCTGTACCTGCAAGTGCAGTGCCATACCAGGTGCGCTATCAAGCAAGTTTACTATGTCAGAAAATCCATACAAATGGAGTTGGTTATGTGAGGCTAATAAAATAACTTCATATTTCATAATTTGGCCTTTTTGATTCCCCTTGCTCAATTTCTCGAATGTGTCCTTTTACCTCAATTTCTAACCCAGGCTCATTGGAAAAACATGCCTGTATTGACATTTCTGAAAAATGATTTTACATTGGTTTTTGCACATTTTGTGACACAAAGTGAAATGTCCAATCAAGATGCTAGAAGCGAGTTCAGTTTTATCTGAAACAGATAGACATGAATCTGACAACACTGTATTTGCATATCCAGTAAAGTTTGTACTTAAAGATTTGTTATCTATCCTTTTATCATTTTTTCCTTTTATCTGTAATTCCGTTTATCTACACTTTCAAAGTGAAATGTTCAGTGAGTGACACTAAAAGAGTTCAGTTTTATCCAAAACAGATAAACATGCATCAGGCATTTGGCTGTTGTACATAATGTGGTAGTTTGGAAATGAAATGTCTGGTGAATGGTGATAAAAATGTGCTTGAAAATAAAAGCGCATCTACACAACTTTACCCTAAACCTATAACAAAAGCAAATATGAGATTAAAAACACATTTGCTAATTCAAAAATGCTATTTGTGTTTAGTTCTGCAAGTCTTTTAGCTGTTGATTGTGACTCATGTTTTATGAGATTTGTACCTGAAAGTGCGATGATGCACCGGGTGTGCTACCGAGTAAGTTTACTATGTAAGAAAAGCCATACAAATTGTGATGCAAACATAAAAATGTATTAGTTAACAAATCATGCACTATGGCAAAACACATTGAGGTTATAATATAGTATTGTGCAAGGTACCACATGAAAATAAGTCTTCACTAATCAATAATTTGCCCCTGTAATGATTATTTGTGTGAATAAGTTGTTGGTTTTTTACTACCACTAGTGGTGATTTCAGCTTGAAACTGGACTGAATTGTATGTATGGGTATGTTTTTGGAGTTTTTGCAGAAAAGTAGGCACAGGCACATATTTCCTATAAGCCTGTCTTGGTTGTCCATTTCCTCCAGTTCCTGTTTTCATTATCCTGTGCTTTACTTGAAAGTGCGATGCTGCACCAGGTGCACTACCGAGCAAGTTTACTATGCCAGAAAAGGCATACAAATTGAGTTGTTTATGTGATGCAAACATCGAAATGTATTAGTTAACAAATCATGACCTGCGGTAAAAACATATTGAGGTTATAATATAGTACTGTGCAAGGTACCACATGAAAATAAGTCTTTCCTAATTGATAATTTGCCCTGTAATCATTATTTGTATGAATAAGTTTTTTTTTTTTTTACTACCACTAGTGGTCATTTCAGCTTGAAACTGGACTGAATTGTATGTATGGGTATGTTTTTGGAGTTTTTGCAGAAAAGTAGGCACAGGCACATATTTCCTATAAGCCTGTCTTCTTGGTTGTCCATTTCCTCCAGTTCCTGTTTTCATTATCCTGTGCTTTACTTGCACTACCAAGCAAGTTTACTATGCCAGAAAAGTTATACAAATTGAGTTGTTTATGTGATGCAAACATCAAAATGTATTAGTTAACAAATCATGCACTGTGGTGAAAACATATTGAGGTTATAATATAGTACTGTGCAAGGTACCACATGAAAATAAGTCTTTCCTAATCAATAATTTGCCCCGTAATCATTATTTGTGTGAATAAGTTGTTGGTTTTTTACTACCACTAGTGGTCATTTCATCTTAAAACTGGATTGAATTGTATGTATGGGTATGTTTTTGGAGTTTTTGCAGAAAAGTAGGCACAGGCACATATTTCCTATAAGCCTGTCTTGGTTATCCATTTCCTCCAGTTCCTGTTTTCATTATCCTGTGCTTTAACTACAGCCTTAAATTACCCTGTAGCCGTCAACGAATCCACCTCAACTAATAGATTCATCTCTTGTGCTGCTATGTCCGGTTGTGTTATGAAACATCAAGGTCTATTTCTGCTTTACTCGCATGAGCGAAATGCATTTAGGGGCTGCGGTAATCCTGAAAGCATGGCTAGAGAGATACTACACCAATAAATACAGCCACCCGGCTCAGGGATCTAATTAAGAAATGAAGCACAACATATAATTTAGCAGCAAACAATGTGCAATTTCCCCTTCAACCTCTTAAATTGGTGTAAATGATGTAACCCTGATGGCCAACTGATCTGGCAGTAGGGGTTGATGTCAGGGTTATGAGTCCATTACTACTAACCTCGTCTCCCAGTTGCTCTGCGTGTTTCTAAACCACAAGCTTAAATGACTGGAATGGTGTGTGTTTTGAAGATGAGAAATGAGGAAAATGATAGAAAATGAGAATGTGAAATAGAGAAAATAAGAGAAAAATCCACACAAAATATGTGTTGTTTACAGTACCAACCATCCACAAACCGGTTAAGCTCGGCACTATTTATGCTGGTATAGCGCCGCATCATGCGTATAATTAACTGTCATCGTTATCACACACCTCGCCGAATTTGCTTTATTATATATTAAGCATTATTCACACTTGCTAATTCGCTATTTGCCTGCCACAATTAATTTTATTTGATTGAAATGAGGATTAATTTAGAATAATTGGGCCATTTTATGCCAGGCATATCAATGGCAAAATTGGCGAAATATACCTCAATTCACCCTATTTGTGTAAATTTTTTGTGATTCTAGCAACAATTTAATGATGATTACATTTTGGATAAGGACATTTTCTATTGCTGTCTTTATTTTATTTTATATCTTTATTTTTTATTTTATTTTCAATAACTTTTTGATGACTTATCCATGACATTTTCTATAACATTTCCTAATATGGTGTATTTTACAAATGCAGAACATATTTTTATGTAATTCATATAAATTAAAAATAGTGCTGTCAAACGATTACTCGTTAATAAAAGTTTTTGTTTACATAATATATGTGTGTGTACTACGTATATTTATTATGTATATATAAATACACACACATACTGTTTACATGTGTTTACATGTATATATTTATATTCATAATAAGTGCTGGGCAACGATTAATTGTAATTAATCGCATTCAAAATAAAAGTTTCTGTTTATATAATATGTGTGTGTGCTGCGTATATTTATTATGTGTATATATATAAATGCACACACATACAGTATATATTTTGAAAATATTTACATGTATTTACATGTATATCTTTATATTCATATAATTATATTATATATAAATATATTTAATATATAAACAACATATTTTTCTTAAATATATACATATAATATATATACAAATATACACAGTACACAAACATATATATATATAATAAATATACACGCTACATTATATAAACAAAAAGTTTATTCTGGATGCGATTAATCACGTTTAATCATTTTTTTTCTTAAATATATACATGCATGTGTATGTATTTATATATACACATAACAAATATAAACACTACATTATATGAGCAAAAACTTTTATTCTGGATGCGATTAATCGCGATTAATCGTTTGACAGCTCTAATTAAAAATAAACTAAATTATGAAACTAATTAATTTTTTTAAAAATACAGTTAGGTACATAGCAAAGCATTTGCTTTCACATTAATGTAACACATTTTATAACATTTTTAAATATTATACATTGTTTTTATCCTTTTTTTTACTTTTTTTAAATCAGTTTTAAAACTTTAAATCGTTCATACTATTGGCTGTTTGTTAGTACTTATAAAGCACATATTAATGCCTCATTCTGCATGATATTCTAGATCTATTGAGGGAAAGCTCTTACTTAATACTAACCATATTCTAGATTTACTGAGGGAAAACTCTGTTAATACTGAATATGTGTTCCCTAATCTATGTAAGTGTTACCGAGATTGTCTGAAAACACATTTGGATCTTCAAATGAGTTGAGTACTGTTTTTGCCGTCCTGTTTCAGTGCCATTATGTATATTTAGCTTTGACTAAAGCAATTACTAACCTCTCTGTGGAGGAGTGACATGTCCAAGCATGCATCATGCTTTCTAATTAAGAGCTGTAGCGGTGAACCAGTTTTGATGGAGCATTTAATGTTACATGGTGGTGATATCACCGATGTTTATCCCGACTCCAACCAGAAAAACCTTCGCTCAGATTGAAATCTGAAGGAAAAAAAAAAAACAGCATCTCTACAAGACATTCTGTTTAGAGCCGTTGCCTCTTATTCATCACGGAAAAACATCTCAAGGGTTGGAACATCAAAGAGCTGAAGGCATCAATCACATTAAAGCAAGACGAGAGTGACTTGCTGCTGGAATAAAGTATGAAGAATAAAAAATAAAAGATGTTCTTGTGGGCACACAGCGGGCGGATGAAGGTTTAACCCAGGTATATTGTTATAAGACTGCCAATAGCATTGTTAATTTACATGCATTATTTTCTCCATATAAAAAACAACATTTTAATAGAAAATCTCGCTTTTCTCCATTTCATCATTTGATGAATTACTGCTGTCACGATCAATAGAGAATTTACGCAAACATCCTTTTTAAAAGCAACCCTCTGCATTAATTGCATGAAGCCAGCGTGCTAACTTTTGAGAACTTATAATAAGCTTAATTTGCATATAAAGAATGTGTGTTTGAGCAAAGAAAGAATGACAGCGACTTAATTTAAATATGCAAACAACAGCATATCAGCGCAGATGGCGCTTTGTTAAACTGAATTGTGGGTGGTTAGTGATTAAGATGTTTTTGTGCTGCAATCTCATGCACAAAAGTGACGCAAGCGTTCAGTCGATTGCTTTTCGACTCTTAAAAAGTCATTTTAAAACCAACATGAGATCGGAGATCTAGGAGGGCGTAAACAAGATGTCCGGGAGTCGATGCGACAGGGACAATCAGCATTGGGAAGCAGCCCTAAGATATTTATGGGGATGCTAATGACAACAAGTCGCTTTTTAATGTCAGGTCTCAACCTGTGATTGCACACTGGGTTGAGTGATTTGGACGTCCTGACAGTTGTAATTATCCTAGTGTCTTCTGTCAGACTGGCAGGGGGCTGAATCTACCTCAATTAGACCGGCTAATGCTCTCGCTCTCATTCACTCGTTCCCTTCGCAAACATATTTTGTGCTTTCGCGAAGGGCGAGAAAGCACACGGCCCTGCCAATGTTTCCCATTTGAGGTTTTTTTATATCCTTTGGGAAATGTAGGGGCACTTGGTTTATGGACAGCCCTTTTTGTCCGCTCATTTTCCACTCAAGTTCGTGTTCGGTTCTTGCGGCGACTCAGAGCCACTAATGTGTTCGACTGAGGTCAGACCTTCAAACACTAGCCTGCTCCATTATGTGTGCATCTCTGCGCTCTGCCCATCATTTATGTGTCTTTGTGGACGGCGTCTGAGAGGACAGACTGTTCTCGTTCAGAATTATAGCTATACATTGTTAGTGCTGTTCACTTAAGAAAGCAGCACTTTTACCATTGCTCATATTTGTTAATGATGGGAAAAGGGTGAATAAATCGACCTGTATTCGGCAGATGCTTTTATGCATTGCATTCAGGAATTACATTTTAGCAGTTTGTGCATTACCTAGGAATCAAACCAATGACCTTGCATTGCTGTAGCATTAAATGAATCAGAATTTTAAATTCATTCTGTTCTTATATTGCAGATCAGCATATTAGAATGATTTCTGAAGGATCATGTGACACTGAAGACTGGTGTAATGATGCTAAAAATGTAGCTTTGCATCACAAAAATAAATTACAATTTGAAATATATTACAATAGAAAACAGTTGTAATAATATTTCACATTTTTACCGTTTTAGGTTTTTTTTTTTTTGATAAAATACAGTTCAAATTCAGAATAAGCAAAATGTTACCAAATTAAGAGGGATCATACAAAATGCTAATGTTTTTGTTTATTTAGTACTGATCTGAATAAGATAATAGTGAAAATAGTTCTCAATACTGTGTTGTTGAATGATCCACAGCTGTGTTTCTTTGTTTAGTGGTAGTTGTTCATGAGTCCATTGTTTGTTCTGAACAGTTAAACTGCCTGCTTTTCTTCAGAAATATTCTTTAGGTCCCACAAATTCTTTGGAACCCTTTCCAACAATAACTGTATGATTTTGAGATCCATTTTTTCACACTGGGGACAACTGAGGGACTCATGCAGCTATTACAGAAGGTTCAAATGCTCACTGATGCTCCAGATGGAAAAACGATGCATTAAGACCCAGGGGGTGAAAATGTTTGAACAGAATGGAGATTTTTCTTATTTTGCCAAAACATCATTTTTTTTTTCATTTAGTACTGTCCTTCAGAAGCCATAGAGGATGTTGACTTGAATGACTTGACTTGAAAGACAAAATACCCGGAGCTTCAAATTCCAAAAGTTTTCACCCCCAACTCTTAATGAATAGTTTTTCCTTCAGGAGCATCAGTGAGTGTTTGAACCTTCTGTAATATTTGTATATGAGTCTCTCAGTTGTCCTTATTGTGAAAAGATGGATCTCAAAACCATACAGTCATTGTTGGAAAGGGTTCAAATACACAAAAAATGCTTGAAACAAAAGAATTTGTGAGACCTGATGGATTTTTCTGAAGAACAGCAGGCCCCCAAACTTGTAAAATGCAAATGTAAGGGATATCATTACATTTCAGGGTCAACAAAAAGTTTGAAAACCCCGGACTCATTATACACACACACACAGAGTATCTTCTCTAACTAACACACCCACAGGCAAGTGTAGAGCAGGTTTTGCACATAAATATTCATTTATACACACACTCACTCACTCTACCCTGTTGCATTGCAGTGATTCACTGCATTCATTGTGTGGAGAGCACTAGGGTACTGCTGCATACTGCTGCACTCACACTTTCAAAAAACAGCTCACCAAAAAAAGAAAAGAACATTCCGTCATCATATTCTCACCCATAAGACTTTATTTTTTCCACAGAACACAAAAAATGACTGCACTGTGGAAGATTATCAATGAATGACAACTTAAATTGTAGTTTGTTCCTTGCACAAAGCTATCATAAGATTTCAGAAGTTATTTGGATTACTTTTGTGATATTTAATGCTGCTTTTCAGTCTTTTAGGAAACTTGATGATTTTGGATTACTAGTTTTAGTTGTATAGACAAAAACAGCTTGAATATTTGAGCATTTTGCATAATATTTAAAAATGCTACCAGTCAAAAGTTTTTAAACAGTAAGGTTTTGAATGTTTCTGCTCATCAAGCCTGCATTTATTGGATCCAAAATGCAGCAAAAGCAGTAATATTGTAAAATATTTTTACTATTTGAGATAACTGTTTTCTATTTGAATATATTTTAAAATGTAATTTATTTCTGTGATCAAAGCAGAATTTACAGCATCATTACTTCATTTGCTGTTCTAGAGACATGTATTATTATTAGTAGTAGTAGTACTATCAATGTTTATAATAATAAAAAGCTTTTGTTACACTCTATTCAGAAGCTTTTTTTTTTTTGTTGATAGAAATTAATACTTTTATTTAGCAAGGATGCTTTAAATTGACCAAAAGTGATGATAAAATGTTTATAATGTTACAAAAGATTTCTATTTCAGATAAATGCTCTTTTTCTAAACTTTCTATTCATCAAAGAAACCTGAAAAAATTCTACTCAGCTGTTTTCAACATAATAGTAATAATAAATGTTTTTTAAGCAGCAAATCAGAATATTACAATGATTTCTGAAGGATCATGTGACTGGCGTAATGATGCTAAAAATTCAGCTTTGAAATCACAGAAATAAATTTCATTTTAAAATATATTCAAATAGAAAACAGTTATTTTAAATAGTAAAAATATTTCAAAATTTTACCGTTTTCCTGTACTTTGGATCAAATAAATGCAGGCTTGGTGAGCAGAGAAAAACTTACTGTTCAAAAACTTTTGACTGGTAGTGTGTGCGTGTGTTTGTATAAAATATAATATTAAATATTCTAAATATATTTTATACTAAAAGTGTATCATAATATACTTTTAGATTTGCAAAAAGAAAACTATATGTACATCTATATTAAATCTAAATCTATATATACAGTACATTGGCCTTAAAAATCTATTCCAATATATTTCAAGCCAAGCCTTTTACACTGTAAAATGAAGGACTATATAAATAAATAAAAAACATTTTATCTAAACATTAAGGCTGTAGAGCCGTGTTTACCCGTCACTTTGAAATGTTTTGAATTTTAATATGCATGGCTGTCATTACCGTGAGCCGCTTTCCACAGTCAGAATTTTTACCCAATTACCTCAGAGTGCCTTTGCTTCTCTCTCCAATCAGAGCGGCTGATAACAAACATGTCATCAGACTGTCAGTGTGGCAGTTTATATGAGGGAGCAGCTGCCTCTTCCGCTGTCAATGCTCAAATATTTATATACGCTCTTTAGTGCATTATAATGAATGTAAAGTCTCTCTTTGTCCTGCATTTTGTGCGTTTAGAGATAAAAAAAAGTCCTTTCCTCAACTGTCAGTCTGTGCCTCAGAGTGTTTAATAGTTTTAAATAATTTAAATAGTACTTAAATAATGATGAAATGGCTGTTTAATCTGAAAAACTTGTTTTTATGTGAGTGTTTGTGAGGACTGAAGGTTCTCATTATAAGCAGCGATTATGTTTTACATGCAGAGCTGAACATAAACAAGCTGTAATTCGTTCTCATTAAAACCTTCCCTCTGATTATTTTGCATTCACCTGTATTTCAGACGGCTGCGGTAACAAGTTTACGATAAATGAGTCAGGAGTGTGCCTAACAAGACATCAAACAGCTGCGTGAGCATGTAAAACATTCACTGTCATTCTTCTTGCATGCGATTAAGGCATCGTGTCATGTTTAATGTCTGTTTGTCTCAGGTACACAACACAGAGGAAGAGGTTTTCCTGCAGTATGCAACAAATTAGTGGTGGTGGGTTAATTTCAGAAAACAGGCACACGTGGAAATCAAGCAATAATTTAAATCTAAAACAAAAAACAACTGATTTAATTACTTTTGTAATTAATAGTTAAAATATTTATTTATTGTGTTTTTATTTCATTTATATTTAAATAAATAAATACATTATTTAAAAAAAAATTCTAAAACAGGACAATAGGTGAAAGAAATTTAGAATTTTAAAATGAAATTTAGATTTTTTTAAATTTTAATTTAAATACAAAATGGAAAAAAAAATCTATTTATTTAAACTCAATTCAAAAAATGCTTTAGTGGTAGTGGATCATTCTCAGAAAACAGAGCTATGTGTGAAAAAACAGGACTTTTATTTCTAATTTAAATATAAAACAAAAAACAACTAATTTAATTATTTTAGTGATTAATATCTAGGTAAAATATTTAATTAATGTTATAATTTAAATATTAAATGTAATATATTAAATATATATTTATGTATTAAATTTAATATTATATTTTTATATTTATTTATAATATTATAATTAGTTTGTTTTTATTTGATTTATATTTATATAAATTAAAAATAATTTTAGTATTAGTGGTAGGTCATTCTCAGAAAACAGGACCATTTGTGGAAAAAACATGTTTTTTTTATTTAAATATAAAATATATAAAAAAAAAAGGTAAATATATATGTATTAAATATATGTATGTATGTGTGTATATACTATGTATATTTTTAAATTAATTAATTAATTAATTGATTATTTTACGTAAATATAAATAAAAAAATTGTAATGTTAAAATAAAATGTAAAATAATTGAAGATAAATTTGTACATTTAAATATAATTTTTTTTATTTAATACTGTTTAAGTAATAATTAGTATGATTTATAATTCATTTAAATTTTAAACAGAATAATGTGTGGAAAAAAACATAATTTTTATTTTAAATATATTTTTACCATTTTAAAATAAAATAATTTAAAATATATCAACAAAAAGTAGCACATTTAATTATTTTTAGTAATTAATGCTTAGTTAATACTACATAAGTAATAATTAGTATTATTTATTTATTGTGTTTGTTTAATTTAAATTAATTAAAAATGAATATGTCCATCTCAGAAAACAGGACCACATGTAAAAAAAAAAAGAAATTTAGATTTGTTTTATTTTTATTTACCTATGTATTGGGTTTTTCATTTTTTTTAGAAATGCTATAATAAGTAGTAGTGGGCCATACATTATGCATGATATTTCATTCATAAATTAAAATTTAAATAAAAAAAATAATTAAAATATTTTTATTTAAATAGAAGCCTAAAAAGTAATATGTTTAATTATTTTTGGTAATTAATATGTTGGTAATAATGTTTAAGTATTGTTTTTTGTTAGTAGTAGTATTATTTATTTGTTGTGTTCGCTTTTTTATTTCATTTAGTTTTAACAAATTAAAATTAATTAATTATTAGTATTATTGGTGGTGAGTCAATCTCAGAAAGCAGAACCATGTGTCGAAAAGAAATTCAGGATGGATTTTTGTGTATTTAATTGTGTATTTGTTTATTTATTTTTTGTATGCTTTATTTCATTTAAAAAAAAAAATGTTATTATTAATGGCCATGGGATGATTTCAGAAATCAGGACCATGAAAAAGAAAATATTAATTTCTATATTTAAATTTGTTTAATTTCAGTTTAAAAGGTTACTGCTGAACTAGAACAAGAAAATCACCATTATTCTAATGGAAAAAAAAAAACATTAAAAAGTAAGTCATGAGGACACAAATGAGCCACAAATGACACTGTTTCATGAAAATGACCCTCACTGAGTTCTTTCCTGTCACACCGAATCCATCTTTTTCATGTCACTCTCCCCAGATCTCCCTGTTTGTGGACTTTCCCGGAAATATCACTGCAGTGTGTCGGAAACACAAGCCAGGCAATTAAGTCCTGTCATTGACAGCATTTCTTCAGTGTCCTTTTGATAAGAACGCTCTCAGGCAATCAGAACTTCTATCACCACAGACAGTCATTCCCCCCATCCATCCATCCATCCATCCCACCTCCTAAATCAATCCCCCTCCGTCCCTGACATCAATCCCCCAATGACGGACAGCGTCATTTGCTTCCATGTCGATTGATCCTGGACGTAGTGTTTGAGAAGTGCAGGAAGATGTAGAGAAAATCCAAGCCAATGTGAGTGCATAACTGTTTTGGTTTGTTGCCAGGGTGTTGCTATGCGGTTGCTAGGTGGTTGCTTATTGGCCAAATGCAGAAGCACCCACTTTTAGGTCTCTGTGATATTGTAGTCTCAAAATATGGCTCAGGTCCTTCCTTTAGTTAAAGTGTATGGGATTTTTGTTGCCCACTTTGAGCTCAAATTCAAATACTATATGTATATTGTATTTGGGAAAATCGCCTTTAAAGTTCTCCAAATTAATATATTTTATATATATTAAATAAAAAAAGGCTATATATAAATGTTATATTACATAAATATAAATTTAAATGTTAAAATTAAATGTAAAATAATTTAAAATAAATTTCTAAATGTAAATATAAAAAAAAGTTCTATATTTAATTGTTTATGGTAATTAAAATTTAGTTAATACTATTTAAGTAATAACTTGTATGATTTATTTATCATGTTTTTTTATTTAATTTAAATTTAAATACATTTAAAATAATTTTAGTATTAGTGGATATAAAAAGTAACCCATTTAATTCTTTAGATTTGTATTTTTTTTTTCTTAAATACAAAATGGAAAAAAAATCAATTATTGTGTTTATTTTAATTTTTTAACAAATATGCTATTATAAGTGGTAGTGGGTCATTCTTAAAAAAACATGTGTGGGGAAAACATTATTTTAATTATTTATTTATTTTTTATAATTTAAATATAAATTAAAAATGTAAAATAAGATAAAGACATTTATTTTAAGAATAATTTAAAAAATAATGTCTTCATTTTTATTTTATTTAAATACAATATGAAAAAAAATCAATTTATTGTTTTTTGAGCTTTGAGCTTAAATTCAACTACGAAAATATATATATTATGGTTTGATTTAAAAAAAATTAAATTAAAGTTCTTATTCTCAGAGAACAGGACCATTTGTGGAAAAAAAACATGATTTTTAATTGAGAAAAAAAAAAAATATATATATATATATATATTACATAAATATAAATAAAAATGACAATTTTAAAATAAAATGTAAAATAATTTCGAATAAATTTCTAAATTTAAATATTAAAAAGTTATACCTGTAATTATTTATGGTAATTAAAATTGAGTTAATACTATTTAAGTAATAACTAGTATGATTTGTTTTTTAATTTAATTTAAATTTAAATAAATAAATAAATAAAATAAAATAAAATAAATAAATAAATAAATAAATAATTTTAACATTAGTGGGTATAAAATGTAACCCATTTAATTATTTTTTGATTTGTAAAAAAAAATGTATTTAAATACAAAATGAAAAAAAATAATCTATATATATATATTTTTTTTTTAACAAATATGCTATTTTAAGTGGTAGTGGGTCATTCTTAGAAAACCATGTGTGGAAAAAAAAACATTTTATTATTATTATTATTATTATTATTATTATTATTATTATTATTATTATTATTATTATTTTTATTTAAATACAAAATGAAAAAAAATATAAAATTGTATTTAAAGATATAAGCATAAAAAGTAATACATGTAATTATTTTTGGTCATTTTGATAACTGTTTTGGTTTGTTGCCAGGATGTTGCTATGCGGTTGCTAGGTGGTTGCTTATTGGCCCAAGTGAAGTGAATGAAGTCTCTGTAATATTCTAGTTTCAAAATATGGCTCAGTTCCTTCCTTCAGTGAAAGTGTATGGGATTTTTTTTGCCCACTTTGAGCTCACAAGGTGAAAATCGTGAGGAAAGCAGCCGAACAAACAGCACGACTCA
This sequence comes from Garra rufa, assembly GCF_049309525.1. Taxonomy (NCBI): domain Eukaryota; kingdom Metazoa; phylum Chordata; class Actinopteri; order Cypriniformes; family Cyprinidae; genus Garra; species Garra rufa. Next base: position 31,041,503 of record NC_133384.1, read on the forward strand.
CGATAGCAATTATATCTGGCACAGCCAAAGTTGACTAACTTTGATGCTTGATTTGACAAACTCTGTAAAATTCAACAGTTTAGTCATAGATAGCCCTGTTTTTTATCAGTTTTTGAGCTGGAATTATCAATTTTGTAATGTTGAAACTGACATGGTTTATGCTGGGGATGCTGAGAGCTTGTGTTGACGATATTGTTAGCAGCACTTTATGAAATAGGTTGCGACAGGGATGTATGTAATACACTGGCATCTCGCTGAGTGGCTGTCAGCAGTGAAGGAAAGCGACGGTGGCAATGTTCTCTGGCGCAGACAGCTCTCCACTTCTGTATTGCGTTTCCACAGCTTGCTATTCATTCCAGTGGAGTCGTGAAGCAAAATGCAATGTACAGATGCTGTTTTGATGAACACGAAAACTTATGTTAGGGCCTACATTTCTTGTAAATGAAATGTCTTAAAATGATATGTTTATAATATTTAATTTATTTAGTATATTCAATTTCCAATCAAAATGTTTTTAATAAATGTTTTACAATTTAGTTTTATATTTTATTATTATAACATTTCATTATTATAATCACTTAACACTTAGTATTTTATTATTATAACCACCTGAATAATTATTTATTATTTTATTTACCTAATTAATTATTATTAATGATATAAAACATTAATAATAATATTATTATGTATATAATATTATTGGTGTTGTTCTAAATTTGATTCTATGAAACAAAGTAATTTTATTAAAACTCTATTTATTTATTTGGATATTATTAATTTGGTTAGTTAGTTATTTATCCACTATATTATAATTATTCTTAATATTTTTTATAAGTATATTAATATAGTTGTTATTATATTAAATATTTATTATTATTATTTAAATATTTATTATTATTAATAATAATAATATTAATTCAGTTGATTTCATTTTTTATTTAATTGTATTTTATTCTGTATATTTTAATCGTTCTTAGTTTTTTATTAATATATTCCTATATATAATAATAATAATAATAATTATTATTATTATTATTATTGTTGTTATTTATTAATTCAGGTAGTGAGTTATTTATTCATTTGTATTTAGTTATTTTGTTATTTATTCAGTATATTATAATTACTCTTAGCTTTTTTATTAATATATATTCATAATATAGTTATTATTAAAATATTTATTATTATTATTATTATTATTATTATTATTATTATTATTATTATTATTATTATTATTTATCCAGTTATTTAGTTGTATTTAGTCATTTATTCACTATATTATAATTATTCTTAGTTTTTTTATTAATATATTCCTAATATTGTTATTATTAAAATACTTATTATTATTATTATTATTACTTTTTTTAAAACAACAACGAACCACCTGTGCTTACTCCAAGAAATCTTTATTTATTTATTTAAAGAAAATATTATTATTATTTCTGCTGCTGCTGCTGCTGCTGCTGCTGTTTTGTTGTTTTAAATTTGATTCTATAAAAATTAAATTTTATTTAAAAATTATTTATTGATTTTATAAACATGAACCACCTGCGCTGACTTCAATAAATTATTTATTTATTTATTATTTAGATATAATTCATTAAGTTATTTTTAAAATATTTATTATAATTTTTTTTAATTAATACTTATAAAATATATTTCATTTTATTTTATTTCAAAATGGTGGTTCTCTATTAAACAAAAATGCAGTTATTTATTTATTTGGTTATTTATTATTCATTTATTCAATAAATTATAATTATTCCTAATATTTGTATTAATATATTCATGTATATCACTTTTTAAAATGTATTCTTCATATAGATATTATTAAAATGTTCATTATTATTATTATTATTTTTATCAAAACGGCTGTTATCCATTCAACAAAAAAGGTTTAATAAAACACAAACATACATATATGTATACATATACATTTCAAAAATAAATATTATTACTATTATTATTACTTTTAAATTAATAAATACTCAATTTAAACCTAAAAACCAGCTCTCTCTCTCTCAGTACCTCACACAGATTCTTTAAAAAAACAGTAAAATATCTTATTAAAATGTTTGAGCATAACCTAATTAATATTCATGAGGGAAGTCTTTGTTGTGCTATGATATCAAAACAGCACGTATCATTCACACAGTGATGCCTGAATCTTGCATGCACTCACTTCTCTCTCTCTCTACCCTGCAGCATTATGGGTATTCCTGGCAGAGCGTGATCATGACTCAAAAGCCAGGAAGTTTGAGGAAGCACCCGGGGTGTTTGGGTAACAGTCACTTGGTTTTAACCCGGTGGCTGTGCTGGCTGTGCTGGCTGTGTCGTCGGTGTGTTGGACTATCACACGAGGTGTAGGAGTGTCTCTCCTGTCTGCTCTGCGTGTGATTGAGGGGCTTTTCAGGCTGATTGCTGCCTCAGTGCTCTAGCGTTGCACGGCAGGGTCTCGGCAGAGCCACACACACGTTCAGTGAGTTGGAAATCACACAGGATGTCAATTGGAGGGGATTCTGAGACTCTTAATGAGCTCACGGAGCGTGGAGGTTTTTAAACTTAAATCCTTGTCTTTTTTGGTTCATGAGCTGCCTGCGCTCAGATCCAGACGTGCTGTTACTCTACTGTACCGTAAAGGGCTCCTGCAGTATGTGGTTTATATAGTAACACACACACACACCCCTATCTTTTTTGAGGGGGCAGCAGTCGCAGTTCCGGCTCACTTGGTGCCCTTGGCGAGATAAGGGGGGGGGGGGGGGGATTACTTTTTAGGAGTGCTTTTCTGGCAGAGGGTGTTTTTCGGGCAGAATTCAAAGGAGCTTGTGTTCAAATCCAGACCAAATATATTAAAAGATGCTTTATTTTCATATATACAAACAAATTATAAATAAATAAATAACAGTTATATGTTTGTTTTAATTTAGCCAATAAATAATATTTATAATAATAATAATAATAATAATAATAATAATAATAATAATAATAATAATATTAGTAGTAATGTTGTTGTTGTTGTTTTCAATTTAATTCCATAAAACAAAATTATCATTTGTTGCTTTTATTTTAAAAATCCAACCAGGAGCCACCTGCGATGACTCCAAGAAATGATTTATTAATGAATGAATGAATGAATTAATTAATTAATTTATTTATTTATAGGAAAATGTGTGCGTGTGTGTATATATATATATATATATATATATATATATATATATATATAAAAAAATTTTTTTTATTCCATAAAACAAAAATTTATTTAAAAATGATTTTTTATTGATTTTTATATACCAGGAACCACCTGCGCTGACTCCAAGAAATATTGATTTAATTTTTCATTAATTCATTTATTTTTATTTATTTAAAGAAAATGAATATTATTATTATTATTATTATTATTATTATTATTATTATTATTATTATTATTTCTGTTGTTGTTTTTGCTTGTTTTTAAATGTGATCCATAAATCTAAATTTAATTGAAAAATAATTTTTTATTGATTTTTAAAAAAAACAACAACAACCATGAAGCATGCGCTGACTCCAAGAAATTATTATTATAATTCTTCTTCTTCTTCTTCTTATTATTATTATTATTGTTATTATTATTATTATTATTATTATTATTTAATTTAAAAAGACCATTTACAAAGATTTGTTATTATTAGAAATTTTATTTATTTACTTATTATTATTATTATTATTATTATTATTATTATTATTATTACTACAAATAATAATATTATATATTCATGTAATTTTACATATTGTAAATATGTAAACCACTAATTACTTACGCCATCTGCAAAGACTTGGTATTTATTATTAAAATGAGTGTTTATTTATTTATCTATTAATTTTTTTTTTATAAATGATCATTGTTATTATTATTAATAATAATAATATAATGTAATTTTACATATTGCAAATAAATAAAATAATTACTTAAAATATTTCAAACACTTTTATTTTAAATTGGAATATATTATTATTATTATTATTATTATTATTCATTCAACCTCACACTATCTGCAGTTTATTCTCTAAAATGTAATGTATTTAATAATAATTATAATAATTATAATAATGTCATTTTACAGATTGTAAATAAATAATTGCACTAATTACTTAAAATATTGTTATTTTTAATTTGTAGTATTATTTTAGTATATTTTTTTTTAAAATTGCATCTGCAAAGACTTATTTATTATTAAATATGTTATTGTTTATTTAGTTATTTATTAGAACATGATCATCGTGAATTTTTTACTGTATAAAAAAGAGCATCTTGACAAAATGTTGTAATGTATTTTTCAGCATGTGCTGCATGAAGCTTAAAACATTCAAGAGTCTTTCAATAAATAACACAACAAGTAAATGTATTTAACTTACACCTGAAACCAACAGCACCTTGATGGCACAATCCATTTCCATGCACTAAATATGTTAAATTTACAGAGCCACAGCACTGCATCACATCAGCGCAGATGGTGACCGGCTCCACCGGATTGCGTGTGGTTAGTGAATAAGGTGGTAAATAAGAGGCTTAGTGAATTCACCCTTTAGCCTGTATTCGTTTGGTGCAGATGTGTGATCAGATCCACCATGAAACGAGAATAACGTGCGGACAATTGAGAATCCCGCAAGCAGCTGCCGTAAAACACGGGCCAGCGAGAGATCAGCTGACAGATGCTGGACGATCTTCTACAAACGCGGCGCACAAGAGATTTATCTGATAAGAGGGGCAATTTAACACATCTTTGCTGATTTGCGAATGTTCTCGCCTCCCTGTCCAGTATCATCAATACGGGTGCCAGTGCAGAGCCTCTAAATAACAGGCTGCTGATTTGCTGACCGGAGGAGGAGGGAGAGAGAGAGGAGGCCTCTGTCCTTCTGTAAGATGGAGGTGGTGTAAAAGCGCTAACCTCACGGCACTGTAATTGGGCCTGGACATCAGTCACGGGAATGTTCTTAAGGGGACAGGTGCTACAGAGGTGGTATATTTGCTATTGTTTATTACAGCGCTTGTTCTCTGTCAAACTGCTTTTTCGGATTCGGCCGCAGTTTATCGTCCGTGAAACCCCCAAGAGCTACCCAAAAGGGGAATGGTACTGCTCAAGGGTTTCACGGCGCAGGAGACCTCGAGAAATAGTGCAGGCCCAAATTAAAACCCTGTCATCGTTTCTTTGCCCTCTTGTCCTTCCGAACCTGTATGACTATGTCCTTCGTGGAGCGGCAGAGTAAATATATAGCTTAATTCTCCACACAATGAAAAAATAAATAAATGGGAACTCGTCAAGCTTCAGAAAAAGCACCATGAAAGTGCCATAAAAGTGTCCCAACTGAGTTGTGCGCTATATTCCAAGTTTTCCGAAGCTGTGCAATAGCTTTAAATAAGGAAAAGCTGAACTTTTTAATTGTTATTATTTTTAATCATTCCATCATCTTTTGCTCATCAAATCTCATTTGTTGGGATTTTTTTGTTCCATGATTCTATAAAAACCAAGAAGTAATTTTATATTGTAAAGACATCCAACCATAAACCACCTGCACTAACTCCAAGATTTATTATTTTTTTTAAAGAATAAAAAGTGTGTTGTTGTTGTTATTATTATTATTATTATTATTATTATTAATATTATTATTATTATTGCTGTTGTTTTACATTTTATTCCATAAAACTTTTTATATTTTACTAATTGTATTTTAAAATGATTATTTATGGATTTTATAAAAATCATATTTGTTTATTTACTTATTAATTTATAAACAATTTTATTGTTATTAATAATATTGCTATTTTAACTGTTGTAAAATAAATACAACTAATAATAATAACTCAAATATTTAAGAACAAAGACGTATTTATTTATTCATTTTTAAATTGTTAATAATGTTATAAAAAGTTATTTATTTTTTAAAAATGTGCATTATTTTTTTTTATTGCTGTTGTTGTTGTTTTTGTTTTAAATTTGATACCATACAACTAAATTTTATTTAAATAATTATTTATTGATTTTATAAAAATACTATGTATTTATTTATTTATTTATTTGTAAACTACTATTATTGTTATTAATAATGTTGTTATTTAAATACTGTAAATAAATCTAATAACATCATTAAAATTTTTAAAACATTGTTATTTTAAATTAAAAAAATACAAAAAAGATATTTTAACAACAACAAAAACAAAAACCTCATCATCTGCAAAGACTTATTTATTATAAAAAAGTTAATAATGTTATAAAAATTAGTAGTAGTAAAAGTAAAATGTGCATTATTATTATTATTATTGCTGTTGTTGTTTAAAATTTGATTTAAAAAACTACATTTTATTTAAAAATATATTGTTTATTGATTTAATAAAAATCTATTTATTTATTTATTTATAAAATTATTATTGTAATACTATTACTTTTAAATATTGTAAATAAACAAATCTAATTACACCTTAATAATATTTAAAACAGTTTTTTTCATTGAAATACAAAAACAGTAATTTACCAAAAAAAAAAAAAAACTCTCACCCTCTGCAATGACTAGTCGTTTATTATTAAATATAATTGTAATATGATAAAACGTTATAACAATAATAAGTATTATTGTTATTATTAATTGGAATCAAAAAATAACTTAATAAACTATTATTGTTATCATCATCAAATGATGAGCAGCAAATCAGTATGTTAGAATGATTTCTAAAGGATCATGTGACACTGAAGACTGGAGTAGTGATGCAGAAAATTCAGCTTTGCGTCACAGGAATGAATTACAATTTAAAATATATTTTAACAGAAAAAAAGTTATTTGAAATTGTAATAATATTTGACAAAATGTTGAAACATTGTTGAGATCTGCTATGAAAATCACATGTGAGATACCCAAGGTATTTTTCTCTGAATACATTTTAGAAATGAGATGTAATTGGTGTTTTGGTGAGCAAAACCCACATGGGATCACAATTCATGACCTCAAGGTTAAGATCTATGGTTGAGACTCTAAAGTTGAGTTTTGCTGTCCACTTAAACTCATTTCTGTTTGGGAGAAACAAGAATAATTGTATTTTTTCTTTCTGTGGGCAGAAGTGAAAATGACGAAGTAGGAGAAAAAGATTCATGTACTGTACAGGCAGTGTAAGTTTTTTCACCGAAATGATCCCTGTCCAGTATAAAAGAGTTCTTTTTGCTGTTTTTATGGCATGATCTTGTGGCCACGTTGTGGCTTGGGAAATTACAAGAGGGCATATTTCACTATTCCAATTTCTGTTTTCATGAATGACTGCACACACGAGAGCGCGAGTGTGTCTGCGAGCGTGTCGGCGCGTGTTTGAATGTGTGAGCCTTCAGCCAGCAGCATTCCCAGAATGCAGGTAACCTTGGCAACTAATCCTATTTACAGAGTATTGGATCCATTATTCAAGCATTTGGTCCCCAAGATAAATAAATCTAATCTTCATTTCTCAGTGACATTAGAGAGCTTTAAATTCTAACAGGCATTTGAAGACGTCGACACAAAATACTAGTGTCGTCGGCTGATCAGATACAACCTTGATGTGACACGATTTTTGTTGAGTTCTTTGAGTTTTCCTGTTTCACACCGAACTTGAAAGCAGAGCAACAGCGTGTGTTGCGCTTAATTTCTGGGTTACTACTTCCATATTTCCTTTAATAACGGTTATGCATAAAAAAATTGTTATCAGGAATGTGCTATTTAGCATTTTGATAAACCTGATTGTCTTAAAATCTAAGAACTGCTACTCAGACCACAATCTATAGCTAGGGTACAACTAGGGGTGGGCAATGTACCAGTGGACGAATAACTGGTAGAAATTTGTATCTTCTTGTACTATCTTTTGTTACATGATGTTTCTGTGCCACGTGGTCACGAAAATGTACCGTTTGCAGGGTTTTTAAACATTGCTGTTTAAAAACAATTGATTGTAGCTGTTTAATCGCAATCAGCAGCGAAAGAGAATTCATTTTGCTGTACGCAAAGATGAAGATGCATGTTAAGATGGTGTTCATAGAGCATGGGAGTATTTGATGGAATTGTTTTTGCCACTTTATAGACCTTGAATGGTTACATACACACAGTTGTATGTGTCACAATGCCTGTGTTTGCAAATATCCTCAAAAACACAGTAATTTAGGACTAAAGTAAAAGCAAACAGCTGAGAAAGAAAACATGTGTAACAGTATATAGGATTCAGGTAGCTCTTAAAGTGATAGCAGTCTAACTTGCTGACTGTTTACTTGTCTTCAGTGATTTTAATTTGTGTTCTTAACCAAGTACAGTATTAGTTTTTTGTGATATTGACACAAGTGACAAGAATTCAGAAAATTTTTAGGGCTGACAAGAGGCTTGGTTGACCAAAATTTTATTAGTCGCTTAGTCGCAGTAAAAAAATTCCACAGGAAGTGGTGAAGTCACGCAGTCCGTGATGGTCAGATCTCTAACGGCTGGTCTATGTGGTAATATAGTACATTCGTGTCTTGAATGGTTAAATACACACAGTTTTATGTGTCAAAATGCCTGTGTTTACAAATATCCTCAAAAACACAGTAATTTATGTCTTAAGTGAAAGCAAACAGCTGAGAAAGAAAACATGTGTAACAGTATATAGGATTCAGGTAGCTCTTAAAGTGATAGCAGTCTAACTTGCTGACTGTTTACTTGTCTTCAGTGATTTTAATTTGTGTTCTTAACCAAGTATTAGTTTTTTGTGATATTGACACAAGTGACAAGAATTCAGAACATTTTTAGGGCTGGCAAGAGGCTTGGTTGACCAAAATTTTATTAGTCGCTTAGTCGCAGTAAAAAAATTCCACAGGAAGTGGTGAAGTCACGCAGTCCGTGATGGTCAGATCTCTAACGGCTGGTCTATGTGGTAATATAGTACATTCGTGTCTTGAATGGTTAAATACACACAGTTTTATGTGTCAAAATGCCTGTGTTTACAAATATCCTCAAAAACACAGTAATTTATGTCTTAAGTGAAAGCAAACAGCTGAGAAAGAAAACATGTGTAACAGTATATAGGATTCAGGTAGCTCTTAAAGTGATAGCAGTCTAACTTGCTGACTGTTTACTTGTCTTCAGTGATTTTAATTTGTGTTCTTAACCAAGTATTAGTTTTTTGTGATATTGACACAAGTGACAAGAATTCAGAACATTTTTAGGGCTGGCAAGAGGCTTGGTTGACCAAAATTTTATTAGTCGCTTAGTCGCAGTAAAAAAATTCCACAGGAAGTGGTGAAGTCACGCAGTCCGTGATGGTCAGATCTCTAACGGCTGGTCTATGTGGTAATATAGTACATTCGTGTCTTGAATGGTTAAATACACACAGTTTTATGTGTCAAAATGCCTGTGTTTACAAATATCCTCAAAAACACAGTAATTTATGTCTTAAGTGAAAGCAAACAGCTGAGAAAGAAAACATGTGTAACAGTATATAGGATTCAGGTAGCTCTTAAAGTGATAGCAGTCTAACTTGCTGACTGTTTACTTGTCTTCAGTGATTTTAATTTGTGTTCTTAACCAAGTATTAGTTTTTTGTGATATTGACACAAGTGACAAGAATTCAGAACATTTTTAGGGCTGGCAAGAGGCTTGGTTGACCAAAATTTTATTAGTCGCTTAGTCGCAGTAAAAAAATTCCACAGGAAGTGGTGAAGTCACGCAGTCCGTGATGGTCAGATCTCTAACGGCTGGTCTATGTGGTAATATAGTACATTCGTGTCTTGAATGGTTAAATACACACAGTTTTATGTGTCAAAATGCCTGTGTTTACAAATATCCTCAAAAACACAGTAATTTATGTCTTAAGTGAAAGCAAACAGCTGAGAAAGAAAACATGTGTAACAGTATATAGGATTCAGGTAGCTCTTAAAGTGATAGCAGTCTAACTTGCTGACTGTTTACTTGTCTTCAGTGATTTTAATTTGTGTTCTTAACCAAGTATTAGTTTTTTGTGATATTGACACAAGTGACAAGAATTCAGAACATTTTTAGGGCTGGCAAGAGGCTTGGTTGACCAAAATTTTATTAGTCGCTTAGTCGCAGTAAAAAAATTCCACAGGAAGTGGTGAAGTCACGCAGTCCGTGATGGTCAGATCTCTAACGGCTGGTCTATGTGGTAATATAGTACATTCGTGTCTTGAATGGTTAAATACACACAGTTTTATGTGTCAAAATGCCTACGTTTACAAGTATCCTCAAAAACACAGTAATTTAGGTCTTAAGTGAAAGCAAACAGCTAAGAATAACACGTGTAACAGTATATAGCTCGTAGAGTGATAGCAGTCTAATATTCCTGCTGTCTGTCATTCCTATTACTCAAACAACAAAAAGGAGAAAATATTCACTGCTTCTGACTAAATCACTTTTGTAACTTTAATAAGAAGAAATGTATATTGAATTTACAATGTTTTTATACATTTCATTACTTTTTACAATGTATGTATACTTTCTTATTTAATTGTTCTACTGTAGTTTTTAGTTTGTAGTTCATTGCTTGTGATTAGTTTCTTATTCTTATTTAGTAACTGACTGTTTACTTGTCTTTTTTAACCTAGTATTACTTTTTTGTGATACTGACACTGGTGTCAAAAATAATGACATTTCTAGGGCTGCCCACAAATTGTTGACTAACTGTTAGTCAACAAAAAGAGGCTTGGTCGACCAAAATTGTATTAGCGACTTAGTCGCCGGAAAATGCAAGCAGTCTGTGACGGACAAATCGTTAACTGCTGGTCTATGTGCTAATATAGTACATCGAATCTGTAAAGACTCTACGTTTATTTACGTGCACTCACAATAACAACGAAATGTTGCGCCTTTGTAAAATATTGGGAGCAAACAGGATCACAGTCTCTGTGAATTTGAACGTTAAACTCTGTGTACAGAGTGCAAGTGTATATCATGCAATTCTGAGAAAAAAGTCTGAATTGTGAATTTATATCATGAAATTCTGACAATAAAGTCAGAACAATCGAGTTGTAAACTTGCAATTGTGAGAAAGTTGCGAGTTTATATCATGCACTTCTGAGAAATATGTGAACTGTGAATTTATATCATGAAATTCTGAGAATAAAGTCAGAAATTCAAGATGTAAACTTACAATTGTGAGAAAATGCGAGTTTATACTGTATCATGCAATTCTAAGAAATAAGTGAATTGTGAATTTACCTTATGAAATTCTGAGAAATATGTGAACTGTGAATTTATATCATGAAATTCTGAGAATAAAGTCAGAAATTTGAGATATAAATCACAATTGCGAGAAAAAGTTGCGGATTTATATTATCGATTCTGAGAAAAAAGTCTGAATTGCAAATTTGTATCATGAAATTCTGAGAATAAAGTCAGAATTCAAGATGTAAACTCACAATTGCAAGAAAAAGTTGTGGGTTTATATCATGCAATTCTGAGAAAAGTCTAAATAGCAAATTTATATCATACAATTCTGAGAATAAAGTCAGAAATTTGAGATGTAAACTTGCAATTGTGAGAAAGTTGTGAGTTTATATCATGCAATTCTGAAAAAAAATCTAAATTGCAAATGTATATCATGAAATTCTGAGAATAAAGTCAGAAATTCGAGATGTAAACTTGTAATTGTGAGAAAAAAAATCAGAATTGTGAGATAAAAGTTGCAATTAACATTTTGTTTTTTAGTGGAGGAAATATGCTTCAATGAGTATCTACTGTTTACTGCAAAAGATTGTGATGATAAATAGCTTTATAGTGCAAAAATAGATCATTTGCAGCAGTGAAGCCTTTTTTACTTGCATAAACACTTTTTCATGTTCATTTTTATCTGTTTTTACCAACAATAAATCACATTTTAGAAAGATATGGTTGCGGAACCCACCAATAACAATATGGCATCTATAAATAGGATTACTAGTGACCAACAGTACATTAAGTGTGAACAACCCATCGGCAATGAAACTCAACGCTCGTGCTGCTCAATAAACACCAAGTATATATTTGGGCGACTTAACGTGTCGTATTCGGTCAGACACACTGTCTCGCTAGTGTCTCCGTGGAGCTGCGTGTTCATTCTTGCTGTCTTGTGAGAGTAGGTCGTTGACAGCGTGAGAGACAGAACATAATGCATCTCTGTCTCAGACAATAGCAGTCACTGTCTCTGAATGTGTGTGTGAGTGTGTGTGCGGGAAGGGGAGTTGGATGACACCCAATGGGAGGATCTCGCTGCTGTTCTCTGATGTGAAGACTGACTGACTGTGTGTTCTCTGAGTAATACGGAGACTGCATAAACCTGAGGCCTTCATTTACTCTCTCTCAGCCGAGCCGCTCGCTTTCTCGCCTTCACACCAGCGCGCTCGCCGAGATTGCTCATATTCTCGCACGTTTATAGACACAAACACAAATAAACACATGCACCTCTCACGTACACACACCAGCGCTCACTCATATTCTCACATATTGAGTGTGCTGGGCGGCCAGGATGTGGAAATCGCCTGTGCTGTCACCGACACTATCTTTTCAAAGAATCAGTAGGAACAAGTCTGTAGGCTATATACCATAAAACAGCAGTGTAATTATTGTTATCGCTCCAATAGCTGTTCTTTTATCATGATAAGGAAACAATACAGCATCTTATCCTGAAATCTTTATGATGGTAAAATGTGAAGGTTGAGTCAGGGACGTAGAACACCCTGCAAGTGCTTTAAAAGAGTTTGTTGGAAGTTTGTTCCACTTTTCGGTGGATAAATGTAATAAATGTAAATGTAATATTTGACATGAATAGTTCACCTAAAAATGAAAATATTCTGAAAATGTACTCACCCTATCTAAGATGAGTTTGTTTCTTCATGGGAACAGATTTGGAGAAATTTAGCAACTCTTGTTCACAAATGGATCATTTGCAGTGAATGGGTGCAATCAGATTAGGAATCTAAACAGCTGATAAAAATATATCAATAATCCACACCACTCCAGTCCATCATTTAGTGTTTTGTAAAGCAAAATGCTGTGTGTTTCAAAGAAACAAAGCCATCATTAAGACGTTTTGAACTTTAAACCATCACTTCTGGTCCAAATACAAATTTTCCATCATACATGATCTCCAAACATCATTGAGCCAAGTGGGAGAATAAAGCAAATAATTAAATAAAGCAAAAAGTGGTGTGTTTCTAAGAAACAAATCCATCATTAAGACATTTTTTTTAACTTTAAAGCATCACCTCTGGTCAAAATATCAGTCTTTAATCCGTGTGTTTGTTACATGATGCTTGATCTGTGTGTATTTCTCTCCTAATTTCCACTGGAGAAAGCAGTTTTATGGATTGAGTACTTTTGAACAGTTTAGGAATGTTTATTGCATCCTTGCACCAGATCATAAAACCTTTTTGTCATCTACTGTAGATCTCCATTTTCCATCATACAGTACATGATCTCCAAACATCATAAATAAATAAAGCAAAAAGTTGTGTGTTTCTAAGAAACAAATCCATCATTAAGACATTTTTAACTTTAAACCATCACTTCTGGTCAAAATAAGAGTCTTAAATCCATAATAACGCTTCCTCCAGTGAAAAAGCCCATCTCCGGTTGTCCTCTCACATCAAAATCCACCAACGTATTTGTTTTTGACTATTTTTGTTCATAAATGATGCTTGATCTGTGTATATTTCTCTTCTAATTCAGATGAGATGACTTTTCCACTGGAGAAAGCAATTTCATGGATAGAGTACTTTTGAAAACTTTAGGAATCTTCTGTTCATTATACTTTTCTGTCATCTAGATACATTATTTCCATTTTCCATCATGCATGAGCTCTAAACAAAATCATTGAGCCAAGTGAGAGATCCTCAACATCCTTTGTTGTTCTTGAACTTTTCTAAAAATAAACCAAAAGTTTGGAGTCTGAGTGTAACAGAGTTTACAACAAGTGTAAAATGTTGAGCGGTACTTGATTTTGCACTATAATCTGGATGTGATTGGAACATGAAAGTGGTTTCTAGTGTATATCAGATGTAGTTCAAGAGAAGTTGCTGAAAAATAAGAGCTGACAATGTCATTTTAAGAACACAGACTACAAAGTCTTTGCAATAATGTGCACTGATGAATCTTTCACAATAAGACCAGAAAGGTTTATTATGTGTTATTAAATAGGATGGATTTTGATTTCATGTTTACCCAAATCATAGGGAAATGTCAAGAGTGTTTTTCAAGCCCTTAAAATTAATCACATACCAGTGCATTGTTTGAAAGAAATGTGGTTCCTGAACCAAAAGATATCATTTACAAAGATGCTCAAAGTAGAATTCAGGTCAAAAGTTTACATGCACCTTGTAGAATCTGCAGAATGTTAATTATTTTACCAAAAATAAGAGGGATCATACAAAATGCATGTTATGTTTTTATTTAGTACTGACCTAAATCAGATATTTCACATAGAAGACATTTACACACATAATACACAAGAGAAAATAATAGCTGGATTTGTAAAAATTACCCTGTTTAAAAGTTTACATACACTTGATTCTGAATATGTATGTGTTGTCACTTGAATGATTCACCGCTATTTTTTTTTTTTGGTTAAGTGATAGTTGATACTTCCCCTAGTCCCTTGTTTGTCCTGAACAGTTAAACTGCCAGCTGTTCTTCAGAAAATCTTTCAGATATTTTGTGCATTTGAACCCTTTCCAACAATGACTGTATGATTTTGAGATCCATCTTTTCACACTGAGGACAACTGAGGGACTCATATACAACTATTACAGAAGAGTCAAACACTTACTAATGCTCTAGTAGGAAAAACGATGCATTAAGATCCGGGGGTGAAAACTTTTGAACAGAATGAAGATGTGTACATTTTTCTTATTTTACCTAAGTATCATATTGTTTTCATTTAGTACTGCCCTTCAGATGCTACAGAAGGTACTTACATGTTTCCCAGAAGACAAAATAAGTTAAATTTAGCAAATTCAAAAGTTTTCACCCCCAGCTTAATGCATTGTGTTTTTCTTCTGAAGCATCAGTGAGCGTTTGAACCTTCTGTAATAGTTGCATAAAAGTCTCTCAGTTGACCTCAGTGTGAAAAGATGGATCTCAAAATCATACAGTCATTGTTGGAAATGGTTCAAATACACAAAAATCTGAAGGACTTTTCTGAAGAACAGCTGGCATTTTAACTGTTCAGGACAATGAAGGGACTCATGAACAACTATCACTAAACAAAAAAACAGCTGTGGATCATTCCGGTAACAATGCAGTATTAAGAACAGGGTCATTTTTATAAATTCAGTTATTATTTTGATAAAATAATTAACATTTTGTAAACTTTTGACCTCAACTGGAGATTAATCTATTTTATGAAACATTTCAAACTTTCCACAATGAAACAGCCTTCAAATGCCACACACACACAAACACAAACATTCGCTGTATCAGGTGTAGTTGATGTCGTTCCCATCATGTCTCTGCTTTACAGGAGAAGAATGACCGGGAAGAGTCAGACCAGCAATGTCACGAACAAGAACGACCCACGCTCCCTCAACTCACGGGTCTTTATCGGCAACCTCAACACGGCCATCGTGAAGAAAACCGACATCGAGGTCATCTTCGCCAAGTACGGCAAGATCGTGGGCTGTTCGGTGCACAAGGGTTACGCTTTCGTCCAGTACATGAGTGAAAGGAACGCACGGGCGGCCGTGGCAGGCGAGAACGCCAGGATCATCGCAGGACAGCCGCTGGGTGAGTTCCTTTCTGCTTTACTAAAGCTGTGCTCAACAAAACCGCTGTTTTTGCTCGGCTCTGCCGGACTGACAGACGTTCACAGGGGCCCACGTTGCCTGAGGCGGATCCAGAGCGCGTTTGATTTCGCTTTGTGATTCTTGGACATGCAAAGTGTTTTTTAGTGTTTTGACAGTCGGTGGGAGAGACGAGCGTTGTGCTACATGTCATTGTGGTGGCGTAAAAATGACATTGCCTTTATTTGGGGCTTTACTGTAAAGATACTTGAGAACATGGCAGTGGAACAAGAGATTTAAAGATGAAGTGTGAAATTTTTTTGATGCTAAAATATGTATTCACTGCAAGCTTAATGTGCAGAGACAGCTAGAAGTAAACCATTTGTTGTTTGATTTCCCTGGAAACGCTGTGGCCTTGTGCTGTTTTAATAGGCCTACCGAAAAATCATATTTGGTTGGTTGTTTTTGTGTTTGTTTGTTTGTTTGTTGTGAAAGACTGAAATAAGTAAATACATTTATTTGATCTTTGGAAATGCATTTATTTATAAGAAATGGCAGTGGAATAAGAAGTTTAAAGACAAAGTGTGTACATTTTTATTTAATGTTAAAATACCTTTTTCTCTACAAGCTTAATGTGTTTGGTTGGTTGTTTGTTTGTTTGTTTGCTCTATTTTTTTTTTTTTTTGAAAAACTGAAGTGAATAAATGAATGAATTTGATCTTACAGTTTTAAAAACACCACTATTTTTATGTATTTATTTTTTCCATTGTGAAAAACTGAAATGAGTGAGTGAGTGAGTGAGTGAGTGAAATGAATGAATGAATTACTAAATAGATCTTGCTGTTTTAAAAACACCACATTTATTTATTGATTGATTTATTTATTGTGAATGAATAAGTAAAAAATTAATAATGTGGTCTTGCGGTTTAAAAAAACACCTCTTTTATTTTTTTTTTATTGTTTATTTTTTATTGTAAAAGACTGAAGTAAGTAAATTAATGAATGAATGAATAAATTAATTTATTTATGAATTACTAAATTAGATCTGGCAGTTTTAAAAACACCTTATTTATTTATATATTTATTCATTGCGAAAGTCTGAGGTGAATGAATGAATTAATGAATTAGTTTAGTTGTTTGGGTTTTTTCATTGTATAAAATTGAATTGAAATGAATGAATGAATGAAATGAATAAATGAATGAATGAATGATTTTTAATTAATTAGTTTTTAAAACATTAATTAATTTTAATTTATGTTTTAAAAACACCACATTTTTTATTGTGAATGAGTGAGTAAATAAATAAAAGTAATGTGATCTTGCTGTTTTACAAATGCCTTATTATTTATTTACTGTTAAGACTAAAGTGAATGAATGAATGAATGAATGAATTTAATCTACAGTTTTAAAACACCATTTTGATGTATTTGTTTATTTATTTATTTGGTTGTTTATTTAATTTTTTTCTGAAAAACAGAAATGAATGAATGAATTAATGAATGAATTAATAAATCAATCAATTAATTTATTAATTACTAAATTAGATCTTGCCGTTTTAAAAACAACATTTATTTATTTATTGTGAAAGATTGAAGTGAATGAATGAATTTGATCTCAGTTTTTTTAAACAAATATTTGTTTATTTGTTTGGGTATTTCCATTTTCATTGAAAAAACTGAAATGAATGAATGTTTTAAAAATGCCTCATTGATTTATTTATTTATTGTGTAAGACTGAAGTGAATGAATGAATGAATTTGATCTTACAGTTTTAAAAACACCACTATTTTATGTATTTGTTCATTTGCTTGGTTATCAATTATCCAAATGAAATTAATAAATAAATAAATTACGGAATTAGATTTTTTTATTTAATTTATTTGTTTATTTATTTGTTTGTTTTTATTTATTTATTGTGAATGAATGAGTAAATAAATAAAAATAATGTGATCTTGCTGTTTTAAAAACACCTCATTTATTTGTTTATTTATTGTGAAAAACTGAAGTGAATAAATGAATGAATGAATAAATGAAATTGATTTTAAAGATTTAAAAACACCACCATTTTCATGTATTTGTTTCCATTGTGAAAAACTTGAATTAATGAATATGTAAATAAATAAAAATAATGTGATCTTGCTGTGTTAAAAATACCTAAATAAATAAATGAATAAATGTGATCTTGCTGTGTTAAAATAAATGTTTTAATTTTTCAATTGTAAAAGACTGGAATGAACGAATAATAAAATATACAAAGTAGATAGGAGATGCTTGCATGATTACAATTAGCAAGAAACCACCAGATTGGCTCAACCAATGGTGTGAGTGTTGGGGGCGGTGCTGTCTGTTTTCCAAACCAATGGCAAACAGGGAGAGAAACAAAATCATTATTTGTGCCTTTGTGTTCATTGGCACAGGCATTACACACTTCACTTTTCACTTTTCACCATTTTGTTTCCATTTTTTTCTGAGTTTGATTTCTGAGCTCGTTTGAGCAGCATGTCTAACTTCGATCTATTACAGCGTGTGCAGCATTGTGTGTTTAATCAATAGCCAGTGGACGTTCATTGTCAAATGACTATAAAATTCTGCTATAACACTCACATATTTGTAACCTCCTGGGAGCAGCGCTATTAAAACAGGCGGCCTGACACATTACTTAAACTTCTCTCCATCCTCATTATACCATTGACCTGCTTTACATGGTATTTTTGCATGTGGAAAACATTTTATACATAATGCAAAATATAGCCAGGGGACCCTCATTAGAAATGGCCACAGAGGACCCGCTAAGATAAAATTTAGCTGGAGGTCAGGCTGTAAACATATGCAACTGCTCCACAACTGGGGATTTCTGCTAAATGAGTCTGTTTTTATTAGATGCTAAAGTCAACATGAAATCAAAATGGAATGTTTAATTTTTTAACACGGAATTTCAGACTTGGCTGACATCAGTCGATCATTTTCCCATTCCCTTCCTCCAACTATCAGTCTAAGACAGTGTCTATTTAAACTGAATTTAAAAAATAGTCTATGGTAGCCCGTAGAACCACTTGCAGGAAAGTTGTGAAATTTGGCACACAGATAGAGGGCAGTCTGAACTGTCGCCATAGCAAATTTGGTGTCTTTAAGTCAGTCCATCTAGTGCCACCAACTGTCCAAATTTGCACTCATGTTTATGCCAATGATTTTTGAACTGTAAGGCCTAGAAGGAAAATTCTTTGTTCCTCTGAATCTTTGGACCCCAATGTTTAAGATTTGGTCAAGTTTTGCTATTTTTAATAGTTCAAGAGTACTAGACAGTTTGTCTGATTTTTACCAAAATTGGCAAAATTGGATGATTTTCAGACCATGCTGGCAAAAGTTACATAATTACTAATAAATAAAAGGGAATTAGTTGAATAACATGTGAACAAATTCAAAGAAAGGGCACCCCAAAATTGATGTTGGGCTATATCTCCGCAACGGTTTGGCGTATTGAGACCAAACTGGTGTGTGTTATAACAAACTGATGTGTGTTTTGGAGCAGGTCCTCTGGTCAGGAGATATGATTTTTTTTTTTTTTTTTTTTTTTTTTTTTTTTTTTGCTTATAACTTGACTAAATTAAATCATGGCCAGTTTAAATTTAGGCATAAAATGCTATATTTTAAGTGTGTCTTCGGCACCACACTCTGACAGTGCTCAAAAAGTGGGGCAGTGCCAAAAACTAAAAGTCAAAAGTTATGATGAAAATGTAAAAAAAATTATAATAAATTACATTTAATTAAATTGGCCTTCTATTCTTTGGGTCATGCAAAGAACATAGATACCAGTTTTGCCAATTTTGGTATTTTAATTTACGTTGAAAACTACTCCTAGACTATTCATCCAATTTTCACCAAATTTGACTCTGATCTTCAGACCATGCTGGCCAAAATGTATGGATTTTGTGTCGATATACAAAATGGATATCATTTAACACATGGAATAATCCCAAACTCTGTATGAGGCTGTATCTCTGCAAAGATTTGACATATTGACACCAAACTTTATGTGTGCCATTGTCACCTCACACTGACCATGCCATATCAATTTGGTAACAGCGCCAGCTATTAGTTAAAACTGATAAACCATTCATTAACCATTAATAATACATTTTTCAAAAATGCTTAGAACTTTTCATTAGATTAGCCTATTGTAAACAAACTGGTCTCAAAATATTCTTTGGGTCATGCCGAGAAGATAGATACCAATTTTGCCATAGTCGGCCGAACTTCCTGTCCCCTATTTTGAAATATGACTTTTTCGAACTCCTCCTAGCCCATTGGTCCAATTTTCACCAAATTTAACTCATCTTTAGACCATCCTGGCATAAAGTTATAGATTTCATGTTGATAAATGAAGCTGTTTTTGTATAGCGCCACTACAAATTTAAGACATGATGCCAAAATGACTTGAGCCATTGTCACCTCACAAAGAACACACCACGTTTATTTGATAACAGAGCCAAAAATTATTGGTCAAAAATTATTAGTTATACTAGTAGTGGTTGTGTATATGATTTTTCAATCATTTTGACTATAATCATCTTAAAATGGTTTTAATTTTCTGTCCAATTTCTACAGTTGGTCTGATGCTCGATGCCATGCTTAGCTCCTAATTTTGTCACTGATGTGCTTAGCCCCCTAATTGCTGCTTGCAGCTTTTTTCTTAATTATTGTTACTGCCTTTAGATGTTATTTTGGAATAAATGTAAAATGCTTAAACTAACTAACTAACTTGATAAGATTCATACTTGGCTTTAATAAATATAACATTGATTACATTGTTAATGTAAAAATCTAAAAGAGTTTTTATATTTTTCTGATAGTGTATGTAATGTATGTAGTGTTTGTTTAATCATGAAAATGTGACTAGAATATGAATTAACATTTAATTTCTTTTAAAAAAATTACTAATACATTTTGAGATTGGTAAGATTTTTGAATGTTTTTGGAAGAAATCTTTTATGCTCACCAGGGCTGTGTCTATTTGATCAAAAATACAGTAAAATTGTTAAATATTTTTTACATTTAAAACAGTGGTTTACTATTTAAATATGCTTTCCAACGTAATTCATTCCTGTGATGCAAAGCTGAGTTTTCAGCTTCAGTACTCCAGTCTTCAGTCACACGATCCTTCAGAAATCATTGTAATATGCTAATGTGTTGCTCAAGAAACATTTCTGATTATTATCAATGTTGAAAACAGTTGTGCTGCTTAGTATATCTTGTGGAAACCATGTTACACTTTAACTGACATCTCTTTTGATCAAAATACAGTAAAATACAGTAAAATTGTGAAATATTTTTACTATTTAAAACAGTGGTTTACTATTTGAATATGATTTCAAATGTAATTTGTTCCTGTGATGCAAAGTTGAAGTTTTAGCATCATTACTCCAGTCTTCAGTCACATGATCTTTTAGAAATCATTGTAATATGCTGTTTTACTGCTTAAGAAACATTTCTGATTATTATCAATGTTGAAACCAGTTGTGCTGCTTAGTATATCTTGTGGAAACCATGAAACACTTTAAATGACATTTAACAATGATCCACCACACACTTTAGTTCTCATTGATTATCCATTATAGCAATTTTACTTCTGTAATGTCATCTCATGTTGAATTGAATTTGTTTTCTTGTAAAATGTGACACCTACAGTATTATTTCTTACACATGGTCTGTATTTCATTCAAATACAGCTTACTGGAGTTCAACAGAATTAAATAGAAAGCTGAATTTATGCACTAGGCTTGTTGCCTGTTCTCCATAAAGTCTTATGCAAATGAGCATCAATGTGATCCGTTGACTACCAATAGGAGTGCAGACAGCGAAGCTCATGTGATTTGCCTCCTGATACAGTTGGATTTAATCTCTGCCAGTACAAACCCAGAGACTACAGTCTCGTTTCTTTGCAAGGTGTCTCTTGTTTTGAAAGGCTTTTGCTGCGATTCTTCTCGGGTCTATCTCTCGGTTGTGTCAGCAGCACACAGAGGCTGATGTACGATCCCGGTCTCTTTCATAATCTCCTCGTAGTGCAGGCCCAGCGTGTGGAGTAATGTAGAAATGCTGATATACTCCTCTGGCCGAACAACGAAGGCGAATTCCTTCATTACCGCAGGTCTGCACCGCGGCCCCCACCCTCCAACCCCCCCCAACCTTACCTGGTAATTCCCTAATGGAAACTAGTCGAACGCTGCAGATAACATCACTCTGCTTGGCTGCGATAACACGCGACTCACTCTCCTTTTGGAGGCACAACTACATCAGAGAGAGAGAGCCTTGCAGGATGTTACATATTAATGTTAGCCAGCACTTTGCACTGATAAGCAGCACGGATATACACAGGTATAAACTCACAGACATATTTCTGAACAGTGCACTGGAATCCAACCATCTTTGTATTTAATATTTTACCATATAGGGCCTTAAAAGTTAAGATGCCAAAAAAAATTTCCTAAAAAACTAAATCTAAAAGGATATTAAGATGCCTTTAATACTTCTTGGCTTATGGCCATGAAAACGTTGAAGAACAAACTCGAAAAGTGCCTTTTCCCATTTTTGAACTGTCACCTTTGGCATATAATTCAACAAAGACTGCCAAAGTTGTACTAATAGACCTACCAATCTCTGTGTAAAAATAAAACAATAATTCTGCCATCTTTCTTGTCATTTTTACCCCTGTAATTTTGCAATCTCAAGTGAAAATTGTCATTTTGAGCCCTCTCTACAAAATAGTGGATTACTCAGTAAATATGACATTCAATATTTTGGCTTTCTTCGGTATTTCTGTTTGCCTTATTTATATATATATATATATATATATATATATATATATATAAAAGATAAACTGTCTGAGAAAGGTTCTGAAATTTGGTTGATGATGGTTAACATGAAAAGGCACCACTGATCTATGTAGTTCTCTGTTATAGATCAGTGAAAGGCACATATATTAAGTAAAAAATAAAAATACATTTAAAAATAAATAAATACATTTTAACAAAATAAACTATTAAAATATTAAAAATATATGAAAGAATATGTAAATAAAATTTTTAAGTTTAAAAAAGAGTTAAAAAAAATGTATAAATAAGTACAATAAATAGTACATAAAGAAATATATATAAAATATATAAAATAAATTCAGGATTACATTTTATTACAAATCAACTACATTTACTTTTCAAGTTATTTATGTCTTTATTTATTTTCCTTCTATTACATTAATTAATTATTAATTAAATATAAATAAATAAATGCATTACTTACTTAATTAATTAAATATTAAAAATAAATGAAAGAATATGTAAATAAAAGTTTTAAAAAAGAATTAATGTTTTAAATTAAATACAGAAAACAGTACATAAAGGAAAACTGTAATAAAAATTAATTCAGAATTACATTTTATTATGCATGAATTACTTTTATTTTATACAATTATTTATGTATTTTATTTATTTATTTTCTTCAAAAAACAAATTAATTTTTTTTAATTAGCCGACAAAGTTTCTGAAATCTGGTTGTTCTGACATGGAAAGGCACAAATAATAAGTAAAAAAATTAAATAAATAAAAATAAATAAATAAATAAATAAATCTGAAAATAAATACATAAAAAATAATATATATATATATGTATGTATTTTAAATAAATAACTACATAAAAGTTAAAAAATAAAAGATTAATGTAAAAAATGAATACAGAAAATAATACAAAGAAAAAATAAATAAATAAATAAATTTCAGATTAAATTTTATTACAAATGAACTACACTTATTTTAGTCATTTATTTATTTTCCTAATATTTGTATACTCATTTATTTACCTATATATACTTATATATACTTATATATATATATAAAATTTTACCCTCAGGTTTGGTCCTCCATACTCCATAGGCTGCATAAATGAATGAATGAATGAATGAATAAATGAATGGATTTTTAATAAAAATCTAGCCAGGAGTTTAGCTGATATCTGATTTACTAGTATGTACTGATATTAGTATGTAATTTAGTTCAAAACTGTACTATTAAATTGTACACAATATGATTATATATATATATAATATGTACATATGTATACATATGTATACATATAATATTTACTTTTTTCAATGTTTTAGTATATTAAATAATTTGTACAACTACAAATTAAGTGGTATCATTGTATTTATTCATTCATTCATTTATCTAACTATTTTTTTATTTAATTTTGAAATTTCCTAAATTGCTGGCTAAGCTGATGGATGGATGGATGGATGGATGGATGGATGGATAGATGGAAGGATGGATGAATTAATTAATAATAATAATTTTAAGTTTTTATTTCTTCAAATTTAGTCAGCATTTTAGTGATATCAGTCTTATTTTTTTAAGTAGATATGAGACGTACTTGCATGATGGCTGTCAAGTGAAACAACTTATTTGAAAAGGACTGGTTCAGCAGGACATATGTGTGTGTGGGTGTATGAAGGAACCCGGATGGGAAAATGACGGACAGATAGACATACAGACACAGCACTGAAAGAAACAGAAAATATTAGCTGCTGGCGTTGTGGCGTTCGTGTAGGTGAAACTCCATCTGTGCGTTACCGGCCCCAGCACTGAGAGGAATCTAAAATATTTTCATCATTTTAAAGGTCAGATAAAGGTCAGTATTGCTGAAAGCTATTTCTGCCATTATTATCAGATGATGTGCAAATCTCAACTCGGAGGGGAAAATAAATTCCTGATTGCCAATTAAATCCACACTCGCTCTCATCTTACTGAACTGACATCTTTTATTAGCGAGGCTGAGACCCGCACTGACTTTCATTGAGGCGTCTGGGTGTGAGCCAGAGCTTTCCAACAATTTCCACAAAGCAATTGCTGTTTCTTGCTGTCAATGAATTGATCACGGTAATGGCACATTAGCAACAAGGTGTGGATTAATCAGTAAGCCTGACTCGTGTGAGCAATATCGGGTTTGTTGTAGTCTCAGAGGTGGAGTACAATAGGATACAGACCTAC
>NC_133384.1:31066758-31139510 GCF_049309525.1 Garra rufa
AACACTTTTGTTCAAAGGCTGCTGTTGATCTCCAAAAAAAAAAAAGACCAGAATGAGAGCAACAGCATCCGAGAGAGAAAAAAAAAACACCCCGGCAAATCTCCTTCTGAAGCCCGACAGGCCTGTCAGAGGTTCTCAAATGCTAAGTCTGCTCTGACAGGAGGGCTTTCACTTTGAAAGGTTCCTTCCACTCAAGTAGAGTTTAATCACATGAGTTTGTTCATGCTAGTGAAACCACACTGGACCAGAACACGTGCAGTGACGCTGGTGAATCTGACAGCAATCGCAAGGCCCATCGTGTTTGCAGCCCCGTTTTAATTAATCTGTCACTGTAGATCCAGAAACACAGGACAATGTTCTTGGTCGCTTCGACCTCATCGACAACCTTCAGCACCACACACACACACACAGACACATGGACATTTAAAACCTTATTCACTCATAATCCTCACTTAAAGCTAACTTCAGGAGACTAGAAATATAGAAGATCAATTTTCAATTCATTTTTTAGTAAAGTCTGGTTCCATATGACTACAAGCTGATAGATCCACCTCTATTCCCTTAGTATCGTCACCCTATTTCCCACAGAAAAGTTGGCGGTCAGATACAGCAGAGCTGTGGGAAACACTTTCACCTCGTTTCTGACACGTCTGTCCATCATCGCCGGTCGAGACCGCAGAACTCTCATTTAACTGGCTATTACTCATGGTG
This sequence comes from Garra rufa, assembly GCF_049309525.1. Lineage (NCBI taxonomy): Eukaryota > Metazoa > Chordata > Actinopteri > Cypriniformes > Cyprinidae > Garra > Garra rufa. The sequence goes on from NC_133384.1 coordinate 31,067,470, forward strand.
GCCCGCGTTACCCGCTGATGAGAAGGCGTGGGATTCAGAGCTCATTAATTCCTACAGGAAGGAGGAAATAATGAGGAAAATCAAGCCTGACTGCTACAGATAGGCACAATGTCATCTTTCCAGACCTCTCACTCAAACTCCAGTTCAGAAAATACTGACACTTTCCACATCGCATGAATGATACATCTTAGTGATGTCACTAGTAAAACACCCAATTAGATGATATCCCACACATAAATATGGATGAATCTTACAATAACATGTCCAGATCACTTTCCTTAACACATTCCTTCCACACATTGCCTTAATACAGGATCATTAAAATTGTTTGCACATTTTTTTTTTTGTAATTAAACCCTTTCCAACAATGACTGTATGATTTTGAGATCCATCCTTTCAGACTGAGGACAACTGAGGGACTCATATGCTACTATTAAGTATTATTACTATACTCCAGAAGGAAAAAAGATCCGGGGGTGAAAACCTTTTAACAGAATGGAGACATGTACATTTTTTATATTTTGTTTAAATATCAGCTCTTATCAGGTCCCACCCCCCAGCTCTTAATGCAAGGTTTTCCTTTCTGAAATGTCAGTGAGCGTTTGAACCTTCTTCAATAGTTGCATATGAGTCCCTTAGTTGTCTTCAGTGTGAAAAGATGGATCTCAAAATCATACAGTCATTGATGAAAAGAGTTCAAATACACAAAAATGCTGGAAAACCAAAGAATTTGTGGGACCTTTTGTGGGGCAGTTTAACTGTTCAGGACAAACAAGGGACTCATGAACAACTATCACTAAAACAAAAAAACAAAAAACACAGCTGTGGATCATTCAGGTAACACAGTATTAATAATTAAGTATATGTAAACCTTTGAACTGGGTCATTTTTATAAATTCAAGTTGTTCAACTATTATTTTCTCTTGTTGATTATATGTAAACATCTTTTATGTGAAATATCTTATTCAGGTCAGTAAATAAATAAACAATAACATGCATTTTGTATGATCCCTCTTATTTTGGTAAAGTAATAACCATTTTGCAGATTCTGAAAGGGGGATGTAAACTTTTGACCTCAACTGTATGAAATAAGAACAGTTTAAAATGTAATAATACTTCACAATACAGTTTTTACCTTTTCAGTATATAAATGCAGCCTTGGTAAGTATATGAAACAAGACTCTCAAAACTTTACCATTTAAATACAATAACATTATTTACTTGACATTTAAGAATGAGATCTTTGTGCATTACGATACTGATAATGTTCAGGGAAAATGTGGGTAATTGTTAGGAAAATAATGCAAAGAAAAAACAAAGGAATAGGAAATGTCATTTATTATTTCTTACTTTTGATTTTAGGATGAAATGTGGCCTGGACATGGTCCTGAGAGGTTTTGTGAGATTCATCCAAGCAGAAAAACCTGACCTGCTTCTTAAATTTTTTTTTATTAATCTAAATGCATCCGGACTACATGAAATACGTCGTCTATGCTTATTGTGTGGGTTTGGAATTACTGTATATCTTACAAGCAATGCAACAACAACCATATCTCTGAAAACTGTATGTTTTTTATGGAATAATATGAATTGCATTTGGGTCTTTCCTGTCTTTTCCTCTGATTTTGCGCACACACACACACACACACACACAAACGAAAGCTGTCTCTTCCTCTGTGGCACTAGGTGTTATCGTCTCAGAGCAAGGTGAGGTTCACAAAAGACATTCACCAGAGGTCACCTTTCCCACAATTCACTGGGGCCCTCTGAACCACAATCTGGCATGTCAACAACAGGGTGGCAGAATGGACTCCTGACAAGGGAGAGATTAAAAACGAACGGGCTTAAATTAGAAAGAGAGAGAGTGAGAGAGAGAGAAAGAGTGAGAGAGAGGCTGGAATAGAAGCATCTATGTGTGATTGATTACAGTATTGCTTTTCTCTAATACAAAAAAGTGTTGATGTACCAACTTTTATTTTACAGAGGTGTATGATTGTAAAACTAGATCTACTGCTAAGTACCACATTTACCCAGAATCTGACCACAAGCAAAACGGGAAAAAAAATAATAATTTTGCCCTGAGATTAATCTCGGGCAAATTACTATCCAATTGCAAGAATAATTGCATTTCCATTAGGCAGATGCATTTATCCAAAGCCACTATCAGTTCACATATTCCCTAGGATTAAACTCATGATCCTGAAAAAGCCACACAATGTGGCATCGTATCAGTATTTTATTTTACGAGTCATGTTGTGGTAAAAATAGCTACAGATAGTGCCAGTAGCTCACAGAGCACAACCGTTTTACTTAATCAAAATAATGGCAACCCCCATAGCCCAAATTATGTATAAAACTAACGTAAATCTTTCATAGGTTTTCTACTGCGTATTTTAGTAAGAGACATAATTTACATCATATTAAGCCATACAAGTCTTACACCTAAGTTCCCTTTAACAAAAGTAAATATGAGATAAAAACACATTTCCTGAAAAATAATGCCATTTTAGCTCGCTTCTACAAGTCTTTGTGTTCTGTACCAATGCCGTACCAGCTGCGCTACTGAGCAAGTTTACTATATCAGAAAAGCCAGAAATATGGAGCTGGTTATGGAAAGTTATAAAGGAAGTTTTATTTGTCCACAGGCATCTTCCCATACTTTTCTCCATTTCTTATCATCAGGAAAGCAGTGAAGACTTACATTGCTTCTCTTGTTGCCCTTCGACTGAAATCTACAACCAAAAGTTGCAGAATGTGGCATCATATCAGTATTTTATTTTCCAAGTTGCGGTAAAAATAGCAACAGATAGTGCCAGTGGCTGACAGAGCACAACCTTTTTTACGTTTATAAAATAATGGTGACCCCCATAATCCAAATTATGTCTAGAACGACTTGGAATTTTAAAATAATGTAAATCTTCCATAGGTTTTCTACTGCTTATTTTAGTAAAATACATAATTTATGTTATACAGTACAAAGCAATACAAGTCCTAATACCAAGGGTTCCCTTTAACAGGTGTAAATATGAGATAAAAACACATTTCCTGAAAAAATAATGCCATTTTAGCTCGCTTCTACGAGTCTTTATGTTCTGTACCAATGCCATACCAGGTGCGCTACTGAGCAAGTTTACTGTATCAGAAAAGCCAGAAATATGGAGCTGGTTATGGAAAGTTATGAAGGGTGTTTTATTCATCCACAGGCATCTTCCCATTCTTTTCTCCGTTTCTTATCACTTTGCATTCTGTACCAATGCTGTGTGCTATCGAGAAAGTTTACTATATCAGAAAAGCCAGAAATATGGAGCTGGTTATGTGATGCAATCATCAAAAGTTATAAGGATATGGTTACACAATGACTGTACTAAAAACTGAAACGTTTTTCCTTCTGTAATTGGGAAACATTTCGCATAAAGACGCCAAAGTTGTCAAAACAATCACAGAAATATAGAAAAACTGTTAAAAATGCTGCATTATGTATGCCAGGCCAGTAGTAGGCCAGTAGCGCTATGCACCTTCGCACATACACTAGACTAAACACATAATACATATGCGCATAACGTCTCTGTTTTCACCAATTCATGTTTTATCCATTTTAAAAAAACATTTTGAAAAACATTTTTCAAAACAGCATTTACAGGACCTCATGAATGTTGTTGTATAAATTAACACCCAAAAGACATACAAAGTTTTCCGTTTTGGTGTTGTGTACAGTACAGTAAATGTACCCTTATTTTACAAGTGATGCATTATGGTAAAGCATTTTGAGTTCATAAGAGTGACGTAACCATATTATCAATATAATAATATCGTCTCGATATTATCATGGTCACATGACGATATGAAATGATAGATCTTTCGGGCAAAAAGTGTAGTTTTTAAAATATATTTAAACCTCTTCTTTTAACATAAAAGATCTTTAAAGTTGTGTTTTGGGCCATTATGCTTTGGCACAGTATCTGTCAAACTAACTAAAACCGAAGGCACAGTATGGCTTAATCCCTTTATCAAGTCTAGTTTCGCTTCGTTCAGGCGATCAGCTCGTGATCCGGTGTTTTCTGTGCCTAACGGTGCGTTCACACTGGCACGTAGCGAGCGGGGCGAAGCGAGCGTTTTCAATTCATTCATGTGGAAGTTGAGCGTAAACGGTCGCGTGGTGCATTTTGGGATTGGAAGCGGCGCGAAGAAGGCGTTGAGAGCAGCTGAGAGCGTCAAAAGGTTGGACATTCCTCAACTTTATGCAAATCTTGAGCGCAAAACGCTGGGCGACAACCAATCGCTGTGAGAAGTAGGCAAGGGAAGATTATGACGCGTGTTACCGAAACTGGTGGATTACTGAGCTGAAATCACATATTATTGAAAAAGTCACGCAAAAGTAAATGTACTTTGCATGTTGTTAGTATACGCTACAGTTTAGTTTGCGAACTGCCGTTAAAAGAAGACAATGAAACATAAATAGGGTGTGAACATTGTTTTTCAGAGGTGTGCTCAGCCCTAAATTAGACACTCCCCAAAGCAGTGGCGTTGTAGCGTTGCTAGCGGCACTGAGCGTGGATTTGACGCTGTAGTGTGAACGCACCGTAAAGGTGCGTTCACACCGGACGCGAATGAAGCGGCAAGCGCGAGTGATTTACATGTTAAGTCAATGCAAAGACGCGAATAGCCATCCTGCGGCGCGAAACGCGCGAATAGTGCAAATGAAGCGGCGCGCATTGAGCGTTTCAAGCGATTGCCGCACCATTCGCACGAAACGCGTGAGTTCAAAAATCTGAACTTTGGCGAAAATCCGCGCTGCGTTAACCAATCAGGAGCTTGCTCTAGTAGTGACGGAGGCAGAAATCCGGAACAACAATGGAGGACAAAATCACCGTTGCTGTCTGTGGTTACTCGGAGCTGTACGATACATCTTTGTACTTTTATAGAAACAGGAATAAAAAGGATCTTGCTTGGAAGAAAGTGAGTGAAGGGGTCGGACAATCTGGTAAGTTTTAAAAAAACGCTCTTTACTCAATTTGACCTACATGTATATACATATTGAGACTACAAGCAAGCTAAAGCTGGCAAATTGAGCTCATTCACCTATTTTACAACTACTTTCCCGCTGACGAGTGGCAGAAGCCCCTCCCATGACGCGAATTCGCGTCTGTTGTGAAGTAAATGTCACGCGCGAATGACGCGAATTTCACGTGGGAATTAAGCGAGTAAACTTAAATGTTCAAGCGTCCAACTACGCGCAAATAGCGCGATTTATTCGCGCAAGTCGCGTCCGGTGTGAACGCACCATCAGAACGGCTCAGTTCATGGTGAATGCAGTGAACACATTTATTACATGTGCTATGAGTTTAGTGCACGTTGAAGAACGCAACTTCCACCAGTTATACTTTATTTTCGCAGCAGATGATTACAGCATTTCACTAGATGTAGTGAGATACGCTTTTTGTAAGCCTGTTTTCACTGAAGCTTTTTTTTCGTTATAAATAAAAGCTCTACTGCCTTTTCCATCCAAATAAAAGCTTAAAAGTGCAGTATAAATTACTGACAGCTAGCGGTTTAAATGGGTTTTAAACATTTTTGCAATCCAAATTCAAAATATCTCTTTCAAGTGTAGAAATTATTGCAATTTAAATATAAAATATAAAAAATCTGTACCTATGAAATATTTTTCATTAATTTTACAGTGCAATTGTTCACAATAATATAAAATTGTTGTTGTTATTATTACTATATTATTTTGTTTGGCTGCCTAAAACACCAGTGTGAATGTATTTTAGACTTAGAATATACCACAAATAAAAAAAGAGGGTTAAGTCCCCTTTAAAATTCAGGTACAAGTCTATTGACTGACTTTGTTTCTGACTTAATTAAGAACATGGGTTAAATTAACTGTACAAATGTACAAAATTTTAATTTTGTTCAAGTCTTCGTTTGTCTTTTTTTAAATATATCAATAATATCGTATTGTGGACTTTATATCGTGATAATATCAAAATCTCACAATACGATAATGTTACATCCCTAGTTCATAACATAGTACTGTGCAAATTCAAGTTGCAAGAAGCATGTTTTTCTAATAATTCTCTGTTGATTTTCACAGTATGTATGTTAATGTTAATATTGATGACACATTTGGAATCTTTCAACAGAACAGTATCAATGAAATTTGTAGGAACATGTAGTCCTAGTCAGTAAAACAAGAATATTAGAGCCAAATGGAGACATATGTGCAATACCGAAGTAAAAAAACATAATGGATGCTGGAGGGGGAGAGAAACACATGGCGAATTAACCCAGCAGCCTATGCCCGCCTCACGCCCGTGACCTGTATATCTCTTACCGTCAGCCAAAGAGCCAATGAGGAACATCTGTTAGACTGTCAATCTCCCATACCACCCACCCCCACACACACAGCACAATCTCATCACAGGCAGCAACCTTCTTCTTCCCGCCACTGGAAAGGTTGCCATGCTCACATGGTTAGCCAAGCTGCTGACATTTGTTAGTCTGTTTATGTGGAAATAGATAGTGTTATTACAACGAGGTGTGCTGCTCTCAGCCCATCTGCACCGGCACAGCTGCTGAGCCTCACAGAAAAACAAAAAAGAAAAAAAAAGGAGAGGAAAGAAATAAATGTCACCAGATAAAAAGCCAGTTGGCATTGAAGGCCTTGCACTCCTGCCTGGGAGAGGATTTAGAAAACAAAGCCAGACGACCACAAAGAAAAAAAAATGTGTGCGTGTAAAATTCCCTGCTTTGTGTTTGTGGCTTGCCGCTGCATTCATATTTTTTTCCCCATGCACTCATTCTGTCGTGTCTGCATATGTGGCACCTGAACCTCTAAATTGGCCTGCTGAGGAATCTTCTCCGCACATACCAACTACTGATCGACAGAATAGAAGCTAGTCATGGAGCTTGGCATTTCCGTCAACAAATAGTGCTAAAAAAATACAAACAGTCCCTTTGGGAGCTGCCATTCATTTCCCCCGGTAAAGACGTTTTGTGGTGTGCCGTGCGTTCAGCTTATCATCCGCTCAGCCTGACTCTTATCGAAATCAGTTCCTGCGGACAAACGGACGGAAAAGAGGGAAGTGACCACACTGAATTCAAACTCTATAATTTTCCTCATAACATTCAACCTTCCCAGGCGCTCTAGTATATGACGCCTTATCAAAAAGTCTTTCTGATGTAGATAATCAGGGATATACAATTGTAACTAATCATTACTCATCATTGGCAATAATATAGTGGCCTTTAAAATAATTTGTATTTCAACAAATACAATACACTCCTAAATATAAAGGTGCTTCACAATGCCATAGAAGAACTATTTTGATTTAAATGGTTGCATAAAGAACCTTAAACATCTAAAGAACCTTTCTGTTCACAAAAGGTTCTTTGTGCGAAAGAAGGTTCTTCAGATTATAAAAAGGTAAGAAAGAGATGGTTCTTTAAAGAACCTTTGACTGAATGGTTCTTTGTGGAACCAAATGTGGTTCTTCTATGGCATCGCTGTGAAGAACCTTTTAAAGCACCTTTATTTTTAAGAGTGTGCAAACAAAATATTAAATTAAAATGATGCTAAAAGTATTCCCAGAAATAACTTTTTCACGTTTGACCTCCCGTTTGAACAGTATATTATTTACTATTTATATAATAGATATTTTAAGTATTCAAATAATCCTTGGAGCCACTGTAAGACTATATGTTCTGAACATTACAATGAATAAAACATGGTATATTTGTCTTGTAACACCTAAAATAATAATTATAAACAAATATCATTTGACAATATTTTAAATATCCACAGGCACTGATCAAATGGCTATTATAGATAGATTAGATTTTTAAAAAAGAAATTAATACTTTAAGCAAGAATGCATTTAATTGATCAAAAGAGAGAGCAAAAACATTTGTCTTATATATTATTATTATATAATGTCTTAAAATTAATAATTAGGCAATATTGCGCACAAAATCAGCATATTAGAATGATTTCTGAAGGAACATTTAAAATTTACGAACTGAACTGAAACTGAAACCAGTTACTATTTATGAATGTGATCCTGGACCACAAAACCAGTCTTAAGTAGCACGGGTATATTTGTAGCAATAGTCAAAATTATGAATTTCTCTTTTATGCTAAAAATCATTAGAATATCAAGTAACATGTTCCATGAATATATTTTGTAAATTTCCTACTGTTTATATGTCAAAACCTAATTTTGATTAGTAATATATGCATGGCAAAGAACTTCATTGGGACAAATTTAAAGGCAATTTTTTCAATATTTGGATTTTTTGCACCCCTTTTGTGGTCCAGGGTGAAAAATATTTCACAATATTAAAATAAACAGAGCCTTAAAAGCAAGAGATACTTTAAAATAAATAAATAAACAAATCTCTTTTTTTTATTTCTTTGAAAAACATTAGAAAAATCAGGTATGTACCATATATAGCTTCAACCATCTACTGATAAATCTTGAGGGCTAAAACTGCAGTATATAAATCAAAAATATGTTTTTTTTTTTAAGATTTCTAATTATATGCACAAAATTGACCACCCAAAAAAGAAACCCTACAAGTGTCCAAAAAGTCTAAAAAAACAGCACTAACGCAGGACCGCACAAGTACAATTGTCATAAAAAATTAAATAATAAAAGGCAAAAGATGTCATAAACAGCAGCATGAAAGAGAGAAAGAGGATGAGCAGGGTGTCTGTGAAGAACATCTGAAGCCAGCAAACCCAGGTCTTCAAATAAATAGGGCTCCTGCTGCGACTCCTGTACGTACACAAATGTGAATATTATAAACGTCAAACCAAGTCATGGGAATTCTCCGCATTTGTGCTCTCAAAAAACATGAAGATATACTAAAGAAAAGAAAGAGAGCTTTCGGTTAGAGAGGGAGCGATCCAGAGATCAAAAACCCAACACAGGATGTTTATTTCTGAGACGGGTCTGCGGCTCAGTGCAGACATGGTAAAAGCACGCCGAGATGTGCACCAGTCACGAGCTGTTTGCACTATTCAAGAGCATTCAAAGAAACCAAAGTATTGCAAAGCACTCTGGGAAGCAGATTTGCCTCAATTTTTAATTCCATCCATCTCTGAGCACTTCAGATCTGTTTTTTGTGGAACATTCTGAATGCATGAACGTTGTTCGCATAATACCAGAATTGCACTTTCAGGTCATGACCTCCTGTAGCAAACTGGGCTGAATAGACCATTTATCCAAGCGCTCCCAATTACAACTCATACAATCACACACTCACATGCAAAAACACATATACCTGTGCTATAACAGATTGTGATTTTAAAACTACTGTATGCATTTTCAAAATCAACAAGTCTGAATGACTAGTCAATCTTAAAGGGATACTTCACCCAACACTTAGAAAAAAAATCTAAATTACTGATTGTTCTTTTATGTCAAAAATCATTGGGATATTAAGTGAAGATCCTGTTCCATGGAGATATTTTGTATATTTGCTATCATAAATATATCAAAACTTATCAAAAAAGTAATATGCATTGCTAAAAACTCAATTTGAACAACTTTAAAGGCTTTTTTGTCAATATGTTGATTTTTTTGCACACTCAGATTCCAGATGTTTAAATATTTCAGCTAAATATCCTATCCTAACAAACTGCACTTTAATGGAAAGCTTATTTATTCAGCTTTCAGATGATGTATAAATCTCAATTTCAAAAAATTGATCATTATGACTTGTTTTGTGGTCCAGGGTCACACATTTTGTCAATAGAAGTCAAGAGGCTATGATAATGTTAGGTGCCCAAAATTTCATAGTTTGTGTTCAGCAGAGGAAAGAAATCAGGGTGAGTAAATGATGACAGAATTTTCATTTTAAAATGGAGTATCCCTTTAAGAAAGCACTTAATGATTAAGTGGATTAATGGTTTTCGAAAAATAACTAGACTAGCCTAGGTATATTAAAATGACCTGAGCTAACTGAGAATTCTGGTAAACCAAGTATTCTATTGTTAAAAAGCTATGAAAATGCTGATGGAAATACTAACATACAGTTGAGGTCACAAGTTTACACACACCTTGCAGAATCTGCAAGACGTTAATTATTTTACCAAAATAAGAGGGATCATACAAAATGCATGTTATTTTTTATTTAGTACTGACCTGAGTAAGATATTTCACATAAAAGACGTTTACATATAGTCCACAAAGGTAAAATAATAGTTGAATAAAATAATAGTAGAATGCTCACTGATGTCCAGAAGAAGAAAAAAAACGATGCATTAAGAGCCAGGGGGTAAAAACATTTTGAATTTGAAGATCAGGGAAAATTTTATTTATTTTGTCTTCAGGGAAACATGCAAGTATTTTCTGTAGCTTATATAGAAGGGTAGTACTAAATGAAAAAAATATGATATTTAGGCAAAATAAGAAAAATGTACACATCTTCATTCTGTTCAAAAGTTCACACCCCTGGCTCTTAATGCAACGTTTTTCTTTCTGAAGCATCAGTGAGCGTTTGAACCTTCTGTAATAGTTGCATATGAGTCCCTCAGTTGTCCTCAGTGTGAAAAGATAGATATCAAAACCATACAGTCATTGTTGGAAAGGGTTCAAATACACAAAAATGCTGAAAAACCAAAGAATTTGTGCAGTTTGGGCAGTTTAACAGTCCAGGACAAACAAGGGACTCAACAACTATCACTAAACAAACAAACACAGCTGTGAATCATTCAGGTAACAACACAGTATTAAGAATCAAGTGTATTTAACCTTATAAACAGGGTAATTTTTTATAAATTTAACTATTATTTTCTCTTGTGGACTATATGCTCACAAATTTTGTTCTTTCATATTGTGATTCATTCAAATGAAATGGACCAGAAAAGAAAAAAAAAAGTAGGACAGGGACTTGGCTCAATCCATAAAATCTAGAAGCACTGGAAGATCAAAACATTTTGATTAAAAATTATGAGGTTAAAAAAAAAGATTTCAAAATTAATCTGCATGGATGAACAGTTTACAAAAATCACAATAAAATGCATTTAGAAAACAGAAAGGGTGGATATTCATTCAACATGTGTGAAATGAAAAAAATGTGTGAAAAAATGTGTGAAATAAAAAAAAAACAATTAGCTCCTTTTTACTTTTTAAAGCTGGTAGAAAGAACAAAAGCCAAAAAAAGCGCGAGAAAAAGAAAACTAGGTACATTTACTAGTAAAGCCATTTTACTTGGAGGTAACACCCAAGGAAGCTATTTTCTATGTTTGTTAAAGGCAAAAAAAAAAAATAGAAATATCCCAAAAAAAATGTTTGTTAGGTTAGTTCACCTAAGAATGAAAATTCTGTCATTAATAACTCACCCTCATGTAGTTCCAAACCAGTAAGACCTTCGTTCGTCTTCAGAACATTTTTTATTAAATCCAAGAGCTTTCTGACCCTGCATAGATAGTGACGCAACTGACACATTCAAGAACAAGAAATGTAGTAAGAAAACAAATAGTTAAAATGGTCTATGTGACATCAGTGGTTTCCCCATAATGTTATAAAGCTACAATAATACTGTTTGTGCACAAAAAAAGCGAAAATAATGACTTTATTCCTAATTACAGAAGAAATTGTTAAATAAAATGGTTATTTGTGTTGCCCTTTCTGGGCCCTGAATGTGTCAGTTGCGCTTATGTCTATGCAGAATCAGAAAGCTCTTGGATTTCATTAAAAATATCTTAATTTGTGTTCTAAAGATGAACAAAGGTCTTAGGGGTTTGGAACAACATGAAGTAATTAATGACAGAATTTTTGGGTGAACTATAATAAAGTAAGCTTCTTTAAATTAAATTATGCTAAAAGGGCCAGTCAAGTTAATGTAAATGCACATAAAAGATAGTTATCTCTTCTTTTTCCATTAATTTTTCAACCAGTGGTCCGTCTCCTCCCTGTCTATGCTGTCCCCGGTGTGTGACCCTGATTCCCAGAAGTGAGCTGCCCTTGAGTCAGGCACTTAACCTCCGGTTGCTCCGCAAGGACTGTTCCAGCAATCAGCGTAGTGTAAAAGCATCGACACCTTCACATACGTGTAGACACGGATGAACTCACCCAAACACGCCGGTGGTAATAGGGTAATGTGAAAGCCACGGAGGCGCAACGGAAAGCGGACAGAACTTCCAGGAAAAATGGAATGTAATGATGAACTCCACCTGAAAGAACCTGAGAGCTGTCAATCAGCGGTCCCAAGGCATTGTGTGGGATTCTGACAGAAGCAAAGCCTGTGCTTAGCGGCCTGCAAACAGCCTGAAATGAGATCTCAGCCAATCTGATTGAATTATTCTGGTCTCATTCAGTCAGGCCGGTGCTTTGGGCTCCAATACACCACCATGATAAGAGGAGAGAAGAGAATTTACCTCCAAGAGTGCACGACACGATGGAAAAATGGAAGAAAGAAAAGAAAAGAAATAAAAAAGGCAAGTGCCCTATGCCTACACTACTACCTTTTATTTTTAAGAAAGCCATACTTTTATTCAGAAAAAAATTAATTAAATTGATAAGTGACAGCAAATACATACAGGTGGATCTCAATAAATTAGAATGTTGTGAAAAAGTAAAAAAAAATGACAAAACTTGTGTATTAAAGAAATTCAATGCACACAGACTAAAGTAGTTTAAGTCTTTGGTTCTTTTAATTGTTATGATTTGGCGCACATTTAACAAACACCCAACAACATCTCAACAAATTAGAATACTTCATAAGACCAAAAAAAAAACATTTTTAGTGAATTGTTGGCCTTCTGGAAAGTATGTTCATTTACTGTATATGTACTCTTTAACCAACTTTTGGTGATTTTGTCATTGTGGGCTGGTGCGAAATCCTGCTGAAAAATAAAATCAGCATCTTTAAAACGCTGGTCAGCAGAAGGAAGCATGAAGTGCTCTAAAATTTCTTGGTAAACGGGTGCAGTGACTTTGGTTTTCAAAAACGACAACTGTAGCCAAATTCCTTGACACGTCTGTGTGTGGTGGCTCTTGATGCCTTGACCCCAGCCTCAGTCCATTCTTTATGAAGTTCACCCAAATTCTTGAATTGATTTTGCTTGACAAGTCTCTCAAGGCTGCGGTTCTCTCGGTTGGTTGTGCATCTTTTTCTTCCACACTTTTTCCTTTTAACATGCTTGGATACAGCACTCTGTGAACAGCCAGTTTCTTTGGCAACGGATGTTTGTGGCTTACCCTCCTTGTGAAGAGTGTCAATGATTGTCTTCTGGTCAACTGTCAGATCAGCAGTCTTCCCCATGATTGTGTAGCCTAGTGAACCAAACTGAGAGACTATTTTGACGGCTCAGGAAACCTTTGCAGCTGTTTTGAGTTGATTAGCTGATTGGCATGTTACCATATTCTAATTTGTTGAGATAGCGAATTTGTGGGTTTTTGTTAAATGTGAGCCAAATCATCACAATTAAAAGAACCAAAGACTTAAACTACTTCAGTCTGTGTGCATTGAATTTATTTAATACACAAGATTTTATCATTTGAGTTGAATTACTGAAATAAATGAACTTTTCCACAACATTCTAATTTATTGAGATGCACCTGTATATACTTTTATAAAACGTTTCATTTTCAGATAAATGCTGTTCTTTAGAATTTTCTATTCATCTAAGAAACCTAAAAAAATGTACACAAAAAATATTATATATTACAAAAGTATTGACATTGATAATAATGTTTTTGGGGCATCAAATGAGCATATTAGAATGATTTCTGATCTAAATGATCATGTGACTCTGAAAACGGCATTAATGGCTGCTGAAAATTCAGCTTTGCATCACAGAAATACATTACATTTTACAATATATTCAAATAGAAAATAGTTATTTACAATAGCAATAATATTCCACAATTTTACAGTTTTTTACTGCATTTTTAAATGCAGCCTTTAGGAGCCTTCTTGTTTCAAAACACCAGCAGGACTGTAAATGATCATTAGGTCGGGTATACTGTGACTGTACTAAGTACATATGAGTCTCACGTACCGAGAGACTTCCTGTCTTTAGTGAAAATAAACTGAGGAAATGAAGGCCGAAGCATCTGCCAGCAGCCGGCGAGAACAATCTTCCCCAGCAAATCAATTCACACATTAGTTTGCTTAAGGCATTCAATATAATCTCACACACTCAATTTAATCTTCATCAAATCGAGAAGTGATACACTGGATGCAGAAATGAAAACAAGTGAATTAATTCAGAGCGATGAAAATGCACAAACAAACGCATTCGGTGGCACAAATACACAGTCAGCGACATTAAAGGTGATGTGAGTATTAAATATGCTTTTTTTAAATGGAAAAGGCTTCATCGGCGGCAGATGTTTATCAGTAAATAATATCCAAATGATGGGAGAACTTGGATTAGGTCCATTGTGGGTCTTAGCACTCAAACTAAGTAGAAACCGGACAGATGGCAATAAAGAGATGAGAGCAATGCAGAAATAGTGCATTTCCTGTTCACCTACTCAGGAAACAGCCTGATTGGTCCATTCTGTTCAGTACAAAGAGTGTTTTATCATGCACAGTCGTCTTTCTTTTGCGTGTGTGTGTTTTGAGTGTTTGCTGCAATTTATTCAATTTTAACTATGTTTCTAAAATGCAGAAAAATACAAAAAAGCTCTCACAAAGGATTCAGTAGGGCAGGATTTGATTTTAGCCATCAGGATAATTTTCTGAAATGTGCTGAAATACACTACCATTCAAAAGTTTGGGTTCAGTGCGGTTTTTGAAATAAGTCTCTTATGTTCAACAGGATTGCATTTGTTTTTATTAAAAATACAGTAAAAATAGTAATATTGTCAAATATCGTTGCTATGTTTTCTATTCCAATATATTTTAAAATGTAATTTATTTCTGTGATGCAAGGCTGAATTTTTCAGCATCATTAATATTTTTTTTAGGATTCTTTGATAAATATAAAGTAAAAAATTACAGCATTTATTTTAAATGTAAATATTTAGGAACATATTAAATTACTTTTTGGATCAATTTATTGCATCCCTGCTGAATTAGTGTATGAATTAATTTGTAAAATTATTTTTATAATAATAATAATAATAATAATAATACAATTAAAAAAAATAATAATAATAATACAATTTAAAATAATCTCTTTCAACTGTAAACTTTTCTAATGAAATAAAATAAAATAAAATTCAAATAAATAATAAAATGTAATGAAATAAAAAGTAAAAAGAAAAAATAAAATAAAGTAAAATGAAATGAAATGAAAAACAATGAAATAAAATAAAATACAATAAAGTAAAATAAAAAATAATTAAATTTAATGAAATGAAATGTAATGAAATAAAGTAAAATAAAAAAGTAATAAAATTAAATGTAATGAAATGAAAAAATAAAATAATTAAATTAATTTAAAATGAATTAAATAAAGTAAAACTAAATAAAATTAAATAAAATAACAAAATGAAATAAAAAATAAAATAAAATAAAATAAAAAAAGTAATTCTGTTTGGTTAATATTATTTTCTTGTTTACATTAACCGAATTTGATGAGGAACATGTGCACTTACTATGCTAAAATAGGGTTAATTTTTATTTCATACGTTTTTAAAGGTAGATATGAAAAGAATCAGTGCACTTGATGCACAGAGCGATGGGTTCAGCTCATTTGAGTATGAAATTCTTTCAAAAGAAAAATCCATTTCAGGGCTCGACATTAATGCTTGTCCGCTTGTCCGGGACAAGTGGATTTTGTGAAAGGGCAAGTGAAAGAAAATTTTACTTGCCCGACCGGACAAGTAACCTGATTAAAACACCAATTACAAACAATAACTAGCGCAGCATCGAAACTTTGGTGAAGAATAATTCTGAGTGTATTACTTACGATGACTGAAAACAGACAGTATCAAGTATCAAGCTCATGCAGCCTATCTGACTTTATGAAAATCAAAACTATAGGCGCAACACCATTCACAAAGAAACAAACATGAACAAACATACTGTGGTAGAAAAGCACCATTACGATTGCAAACGTGACACTGATTTTATACAACAGTAGTTCAAGATTATTTATATTTATACTAGTTCAATAAACTAGTAGTTAATATTAAGTGACATTTTAGACACATCATTAACCGTTTTTGCTAACGAAAATAGTTCTAAGCAAAGCAACAGCAAAACAGTTGTGAATCTCCGAGAAACACAGCGGTATTTCATTACTGAATGATTCAGCATTGTTTAATGAATCGGGTGAGTCAGTAAAGGAACTGGTTGAATCCGTGACTCATTCATTAAGACAGTGACTTACTGCCACCTATTGGTGGTTCGGTTTTATATTTAAAGGTATTGCATTTTCCAACATTTTAGGTTTATATGTTTAAAAAAAGCAAATTAAGTATATTAATCTTATAACATTATTTATGTATTTGCAATTTTACTGTGTAAATGCATTTTTGGAACCTCTTATCTTCATTAAACAGTCTAAGTAAATACAGTTAAATGTCATTTTTGTTGCAGGCTCGGTTTTGTGCAGTGGAAAGATGGAGTTTGTTGATACTGATTTATTTTGTGTAACCATACAGAGTCCAATTGTTCTAATTTAATGTATTGATCAAATTTAAGAATTTGATGTGAATGATGACACATACAGTTAGTAAGGTTAGGAAAATAAAGTTTAAAAGTGTCCTAGAAATCAATTTAAGGCAAATTTCACACATATTCAGATTAAAGTAAGACCCTATAGAGTAGTGATGAGACTATTGCTTCAGAATGGATTCATTTACAGCAAAAAAGGCATTTTTTTTTTGCCCTGGACAAGTAAATTTTTCACTCAGACAAGTGAATGTCTAATTTACTTGTCCGTAGGACAAGCACATGTCAAAGCTTAATGTCAAGCCCTGCATTTGCAATGACAAGGGCTTCATTTCTTATTTATATATTTCGTATTTATATATTATATTTTTTTTATAAATATTTAGCAACATATTAAATGACTTTATTATCACTTTGGATGAATTTATTGCACTCCTGCTATATGAATTTATTTCTAAAAAAATGGATTCAAGTCATTTGGAGACAAGAATATCTAGGATGTGGGCTCTTTTGACTGTAAACTAGTAAAAAAACACCTAGGAATCATCTAGCAACAGTCTGATAACAAACAACAGTAGACCAAACATGGTAAAATCTTGGCATGAACTGATGTTTTAAAATAAAATAAAATAAAATAAAATAAAATAAAATAAAATAAAATAAAATAAAATAAAATAAAATAAAATAAAATAAAATAAAATAAAATAAAATAAAATAAAATAAAATATTGGATTATTTAAAAACAAACAAAAAAATAAAATAAAAATAATATAAAATAAAATAAAATTCTGTTTGGTTAATATATAGATGAGGAACGTGCACTAAACCATGCACACTACAACCAGGGCCAATTATCATTAACATAAATAGGGTTAATTTTCATTCGATATGTTTTAATATGTAGATATAAAAAAAGAGGTGGTGTACTTGACACACACAGTCGTGAGTTCAGCTCATTCAAGACAAAGATTCTTTCAAAAGAAAATCCCATTTGCAATGACAAGGGCTTCATCCATTATTTATATGTATTCCTGCAGAAAGCCTACAGCCTATCCGTGGATTAATGCATATGAATCACACATGTGTGCCAAAATCACTTTCGTACTAATTAGAGATTGAAATAGGTTTTCTGTCAGATTGTTTGAATGTGGATTGACTTTCCTAACTAAGCCTCAGATTCTCTTCGTTTGTGTATGGCTGGCTAATTGCAGCGACTCATTTCCATAAATACTTCAGAGTATTGATAGTAATTAGCTTTATCTCGTTCCTAATGAGTGTGCTTAGTTTGATCCTAGGAAGAGACATGCCGCCTGCATCAGATACAGACGCATCCAGTAACGCATCCAGTCAGGGTTGGAAATCTGCTGAAGCGATGCACAAGAGCGCTGACGATTATAATGAGCTACCAAAGACCTCTGAGAAGAGCAGATTAGGGATGAAGAGAGGGACCTCTGACACTCAACTGACCCTTTGATTAAGTCTCATTGAAAAACATATGCACCAAATATGGTAAAAATCATTGTCCTTTTGTTAAAAAAGAGAAAATACATTTTACCAACTTGGTGAGAAGCAAATCAACTAGGGTTACACTTTATTTCCATAGTCCACTTTAGAATCTCTACTAAGTACATGTCAACTAACCCTCATTAATTAGCAACTACATGTCAACTAACTCTTATTAGCAGTAGACTGTATTAGTATTAGTATTAGTATTTTAAGCAGACAGATTTACTAATATTCTACTGGCTGGTAGTTGATATACTTATAGGTAATTAGTAGACTGTCTAAAGGGGACTAACAAAATAAAATGTTACCAAATGAGTCATGAGTTACAATGATAAAATGTGCATTTACATATACACTTTTGGTCTGGACCACAAAAGAATATGATTTATTTACATTTGTAACCCACAAAACCAATTGTATTTAGCACGGGTATATTTTTAGCAATAGCCAACAATAAATTGTATGGGTCAAAATTGTCGCTTTTTCATTTATGCCAAACAATCATTCGGATATTAAGATCATAGAGATATTTTGTAAATTTGTACTGCAAATATATCAAAACAAATTTTTGATTAGTAATATGCATTGCTAAGAACTTTATTTGGATAACTTAAAAGGCGATTTTCTCAATATTTAGATTTTTTTACACCCTTAAGGTTATTGCACAGTGAGTCTGTAATTTTCGCACATTAAAAAATAAAAATAAATATGACCTCACGTCATGTCTATCACATTTACACGCTGCCTCCGAAACTTTCATCCGTCATAAAATTTTTTGGATCAGGTTTGATTGTCTACATTTTTGCATCTGTAACAAGCATTTTGATAGGAAACGTTGACAAAAAAAAAAAAAAAGCTCTTGCGCTTTCGAAAATTTTGGACTCAATGTGTAATGACCTTAAAATTCTAGATTTTCAAATAGTTGTATCCTAACAAACCATACATCAATGGAAAGCTTATTTATTCATATAAATTTTATTTTAGTTTATTTTGCATTCACACAGTTCACACAATTTTAGGGCTGTGTTTTGACACAAATTTCACGATTTAATTTAATTATTTTGTATATATTTCAGGTATAGAACATGACAAATTTTCTCAAAAAAAAAAAAACTTCAGTTGGTACTACATTATTAATAATATTGAAGGTAAAAATGAACTGATTCATATACAAACACTCAAGTTTTAATGATAATAAAGTTACAATTACATAATTATATTTGCACTCTAAATCGTTTTTTGAAATAAACATTTAAATTTTCTAGCTGTCTAATGAGTTTATTGTCACTGAATAAGTTTTTTTTCTGAGGTAAATGTGACTTTATTGTTTTCAACTAGTCTTTGTGTGGTTGAAACACTGATTGAGCGATTACATGAGACAGGATATGGATTTTGGTAAGTTGTACTCTTTCTTTTAAAATACCTTCGGATGTTTATTTGGTGCTGAAACCGAATAAATCAGAGGAGACGATCAGTTCATGTGCACTTCACGCTGCCGCTTCTCTTGAACTGAGGTGCTACACAATCTGTCCCTCCACATTAAACAGTGCCAAAACAACATTTATTGTTTGAATAATGTAATGAAATAGAATTTCTAAAATGATCCAATGCATCCAAAGACTTTGTTTCATATCAAAAGTAACAAAGCACAAAGCTTTTTTTATTTATTGGATGGGAGGTGCGCTACAATGCTCCACTGATTAACATAGATTTAAGAATCGATACTGTTTTGTAAATATGAGAATCAAATAAAATCTAGAAATCAATATTTTTACCCAGCCCTAATACATTTTTAACACCAAACCTAAATATACAACAAGGCCTAAGGCTATGGCCCAACCTGATTGGACAGCTTTTATGATGTATATTTTGCCACCTTTCTGAACATCCCAAACTGCTGTGTGCTGAGTTAAATGTGCTCATTGTATGTGTGTACATATGGTGGTATTTTTTACCAGCTGATAACTGACGAAGAGCTTATGAAATGTGTAAAGGAGTCAAAAGTGTGCCAAGAAATCTTCAGTTGCACATATGGAGATCTAGTGTAAGTGCTTCAACATCTGTACCGAAATGTAGCTCCTATGACGAGAAGAGCCGTATGCTTGAGCATTCTGTCCTGTTAAGTGTTGCATCTTGTGATATCACAACCAGTTTTTGGTTCAGTTAGGTGGCTGTGTTCATACAATTATATATCCTTAAAAAGGTGGCTCTTGGTCCACGTGTTTGGTACACACCAGTGTTCAGATGAAACGCATTAACAGAGAAATCGAATCAGAGTTTGTTTTAATCACGCCAAACTTATCAAGTGTAAACATGCCCTAATTGAGTGTTTCCACGACATGCCATCAATTGACCATATTAGAGGCAATGAATGTAAACAATGCCACTGAAATGAACTCAACTTGCACATTTTGCTGATTATTAATGCAAAAAATGGTTAATTATTGTCATGTTTTGAGCTGTAGTAATTGGTTGGATTGGGAAAAACATTCGGAGTATTATAGACTGTCAAAAGTTATAAATCAAGAGTACAAAAAACTGTTTGAGGAACAAAAGGTGTTTGAGGTTGGCCACACTAAACCAGGATTTCCAGAGCAAGAATCTTGACAACATGTTTGTTCTTATCATCTACCAATCAGGTAGATGAAATATTAGCCTAACATCTTCATTAATACTGCTCGTACGTATCTTTACCACCTATTAACTTCAGTTTGTCAAAATATTGTGCTCTTTCCTGCTTACTAAGTCCTTCTTTATATGATTTAGCAGATTCCACGTGGTTTTTTCCATGGTTTAAACAGCATAAATGAGCAAAACAAGGTTTTCAGTAGTACATTAACCATGCAATCCATGTTATTGTTTACATTTGAGTATCTACAATATGGCTGTGCATCTGGGTAACTGACCAAACTGTAAATGCAAACCCTCTATAGTAAAAAAAAGAAAAAGAAAAAAGAACTTACTCAGGTCTTACAAACAGATAATTCTGCCTGCCTAATAAAACAAACATTTGCAGTTCTCGCAGAGTCTAGAAAAGTCAACATGAAACAGAATTCAAAACCCATTTTGGTTCTTCATAATGTGATTTATTACTATCTGCACCAGAATATTTAACAAGAAAAATCACTTGACTGGAATCTTGCAGTGGTTGCTTCTGGTAAAACTGCTGGCATACACATTTTAGGAGGTTTCCTGATGAAGACTGAAGGTCAAATTCATCTTTAAGAGCATCTCAATGATAATGCATTTTTATATCTATCATTTTATGCTATTAGATTAACATTAACGGCATTAAGTACTGGCAGGATCTTGGAAAGGAGGCATTAGGATTCATAAAATTATTTAATTATGATTAGACATAATTTTTTTTCTTTGGAATTACATGCACTGATGACTTAAGCCTGTAATGCACATTATAAAAGTAATAAAAGCATCCAATTTGATTTCATGTTGACTTTGAAGGGAAAACCCAGCCCAGCCCAGCAAGCAATCTGCACAACTGTGTACGGAAATTGAGGCCCAACAGGACCGTTTTCAGAAAACATGAAAAAATGTGTGACTAAATAACTGGTTGAGTCCAAATAAGCGACAGGAATCATGTAGTGATTCAATGAGACATTTCACTCCCGCTACTAGACTGCTGAGTTTTACATAGAAATCTGGCAGCACCTGAGGTGCATTAAAATTAGCATGAAAAAAAATATTTACGGGTCAATGACAAATAATAATATCTGAGAAGACAAAAAGATAAAAAAAAAAATCTAATCTAAAATTATGCATATTATATACATACATATATGCAAACTTTTGGACCCAACTACACCCTGATAGTCAAACGTCTGGCTATGCATGACTAGCCTTCACATAATAAACCAAAACACAAGGGCCAGATGGATGAACACGTTTATAAACACGCTCTGGCGAACACATCTACAAACGTGCAGCGACATTTAAGCGATAATGTCATAAAGTTTCCCGTGAAGCTGTAATCACTTTACCCTTTAATGATGTGTTTTTGATTTAAAATGATGAGCTGGCAGAGTTTCTATGCAACTGGACCATACAAATAATCTCGTAAAACAGCCCCAAATCGAGTTGATGGGTGGCTGTTACACTTTATAGCTGGAAAATATTCATTAGAGAGAAAGGAGGCAACAGCAGCGAAAGAGAACACAGTAACATTTCACAGAGCCGAACCTCATTTCACAACATCAACGTCAACATGGGAAGGGAAAAATCAATAAGCAGGAGCGAGATGAGAGTCTCCACTGTCATCACAAAGACAAAGACAGATGCTGATGTGCGAACAAACCCTGCACGCGCACGCCAACAACACGCCTGCCATTTACGGATAGAAAAGGACAGATAGAAAGGTTAGTTAAACTGCCGTTTTTATCAGATCAATGCCATTTCCGTTCAGACATTTAGAGTGATGATCTAAAATGCTATTGTCAGGTCTGTCACGCTTGAACGTGCGTTATCTTTTGTGTGAGATGTGCACACATGTGCATGTGTACTCTCTAATATTACACACAAAGAATCTGACATGCATGAAAATTGCATTGGATCCTTTCAGACTCTCTCCCGCAATTCTCAGAAACTTGTGTTGAAAAATGAACATACTGCCCTATTCTTTTCAGCCCAGCTCTCTTTCTTTTTGTTGCTCTACAGTATCTCCCAAGTTCCAATGCAATAGAGCTCAACAGTGACCGCCCATTTTTTTTTCTAGCAGCCTTGTTTCTGAAAGTATTTTCCCCATTCATTTTCTCAGTGGGGTTTTCAAACAATTCTTCAATAAAGAGTTCTAAGTCAATATTTCCCAGTCTTTTTATTTTCTTCTTACCCTCAGTCCCATAAGTAAATCTTAGGAACTCTTTAATTGGCATCAAACCAGATTTGAATTCAACCGCTATTATATATGATTATCATCATGAAAAAGCAATTGAGAAAAAAAACAGAAATGGGTTTAACAAGATACTTCAGCCAAAAATGAAAATTCTTTCATCATTTATTCACCCTCATGCCGTCTGCACTCTTCAAAACATTCTGCTGTTTACGTCAAGCTTGAACCCTTGAAATAATTGGCCTGAAGCAATGGTTTTTGGTTTAAAAAAAAAAAGTTTAAAACAGTAGTATCTTTTCACAAAGCAAAATCTAAAACTTTCCATCATATACACACAGTTGGGAATCACAACAAAACAAACTTTTTGGAAGAAATATAGTATAAATAATATAAAGGAAATAAAGTTTTACACTATGTTAACACTACAGTTATTAATTTTACAATTAAAACCAATATACATTTAAATCTAGTCCATTTTTAGTTGTTTGAAAGCATATAAACGTACCGATTGCATCCATCGAAGTACTTTGTGGGAGGAGGTAGTCACTGATGAGATGTTTTGGTGCAATAGTAATTCTTTGCAGCGAATTTGGCATGTTGAAATCAGGCCTCGTCTTTCTGAATATTCGATTCTGATTGGTCAATCGTGACATTTATTGATTGGACATTTGACCGACTGCTGAATTTCATGTATTATACATACACTTTCATGTTTCCAATATTATGCCATACTGCACGTTTCATACAAACGCAAATGGCGCCATCTTGTCCTGATTATCAATTGAGGTAGAAATTACCTCAGAGGACGCCGCATTACTGAAATATTGTTGCAGTGTTCATCTTTTGTGGACTATATAGCAGACTATTTATGTGCATGCTTTACATTAATACACAACCAACATAGCAGCTATGATTGTTGATGAGATACTTAATAATTCTGCCATTTACGCCAAGCTTTGAACCCTTGAAAAAGTTGGCCAGAAGCAATGGTTTATGGTTTACAAAAAGTAAAAAGTAGTCATTTTCTTATTTGGGTGTAGTTTTTTTTTCACAAAGCAAAACCTAAACGTTTCCATCATATACACCCAGTTGGGAATCACTTTTCTACATCATTAACCAAACCAACCAGCTTCAACATGAATCACGACAACAGAAACTTGCTTGAAGAAAATAAGTAAATGAATATAAGAGAAAAGACAAAGATTTAAGATCATTTTTGAGGGAATGAAGTATACAGTAGGAAACAATGCTATATAAGACTACTGATTTGCAGTTACTGATTTTACAATTACAAATTATATACCGGTATATAAATTAAAATTTAGTTAAATTTTAGTCATTTGAAAATGTATAAACGTACCGAATGCATCCATTGCAGTGCTTTGTGGAGGGAGGTAGATGCTGTTGAGGTGTTTTGGGACGATAGTATTCAGTTCAATCTTGCAGAATTGTGGGTAACGTTAGTGTAGTTCTTTGCAGCAAATTTGGCTCTTCAAAACAAAGCCTTGTCTTTCTGAAATATTCGATTTTTTTAAATAATATTTTTATTAGTTTTACATTGCATAACAAACACCAAACCAAACAAAAACAATAAAAGAACAAAATTCATTAAAAAAAAATAAAAAATAAAAGAATAATAGTAATTAAAAAAAGGTGAAAACAAAAGCACTCAAAATGGTGCAGACAGCATACTAAGAATTACATTACTGGTTTAAGTCAACATTATATTGGTCCAAATGGTCTAAAAATGGTTGCCATATACTGTAAAATGTATCTAGATTACCCATAACTCCATAACGGACTCTTTCCATGTGCAATATTCCAGTAAGATAGGTCAACCAGGTTTTAAACTGAGGAACAGAATGACACTCTTAGCAATAATCATGGAATATTCAATTCTGAATGGTCAGTCGCAACATTCAGTGATCAGACACTTTGACTAATTGCTGAATGTCATATATTCTGCTCTTCCGTGGCACCTTTATGTCTCTCATAACATGCCGCGGATTTGAACGTTTCATACAAACGCAACCAGCGCCATCTTGTCTGTTATATGAGGTGGAAATTACCGAAGAAGATGCCACATTACTGAAATACTGTTGCAGTATTTGTCTTTTGCGGACTATACAGCGGACTAGTTTTGTGCCAGCTTTAAGATAATACACAGCTAACATAGCAGGTAAAAATATAAAACAATTTAATATCTAACAAATATGTAATTCCCATTTATATATTTGCTTTTATTCCGTTTTACAGTGCCCCCTACTGGACAGAAACAGTATAGAGATTCAAACTGTGAATCATTAAAGGAGTAGTCCACTTTCAGAACAACAATTTACATATAATTTACTCACCCCCCTGTCATCCAAGATATTTATGTCTTTTTTTCTTCAGTCGTCAAGAAATTATGTTTTTTGAGTTAAACATTTCTGGAAATTTCTCCATATAATGGACTTAAATGGTGCCCCGATTTTTAAATCTTCAAAATGCCGTTTAAATGCAGTTTAAATGCAGCTTCAAATGGCTGTAAACAATCCCAGCCGACGAAGAAGGGTCTTGTCTACTGGAACGTTCGGTCATTTTCTTATAAAAATATATTTTTACATACCTTTTAAGCACTGAAACTCGTCGGGCTTGTAGTGCGCGTTCCCGACTTTACGTACTGCGTCCACCGTGCTCTGCAACGCAGCGAATGCTTGAAGCAGTCCCATCACCTGACTCGCCGATTGTTTGTAACAGTGGAACAGATGTGGTCCAGTCGTGACAGCACTGAGATTCCTGCTCCGCTGGAAATGGCTGGCATTTTCCACACTTGCACCTACTCTTAAAGAGTATTTGATTGCGTTACACTTCTCTCTTCTCAAGTTCGCTTTGTAAACACTGGGTCTGTAGTTTCGCATACGTCACGCGTGCCCTTTCGACGTGAGTATGTAAAGTCGGGAACGCGCACTACAAGCCCTAGTGCTGGACGAGTTTCAGTGCTTAAAAGGTATATAAAAATATATTTTTCTAAGAAAATGACCGAACGTTTCGGTAGACAAGACCCTTCTTCATCGGCTGGGATCGTTTACAGCCATTTGAAGCTGCATTTAAACTGCATTTAAACGGCATTTTGAAGATTCAAAAATCGGGGCACCATTTAAGTCCATTATATGGAGAAATTTCCAGAAATGTTTATCTCAAAAAACTAAATTTCTTGACGACTGAAGAAAAAAAGACATAAACATCTTGG
Source organism: Garra rufa (assembly GCF_049309525.1). Taxonomy (NCBI): domain Eukaryota; kingdom Metazoa; phylum Chordata; class Actinopteri; order Cypriniformes; family Cyprinidae; genus Garra; species Garra rufa. The sequence continues at coordinate 31,093,629 of NC_133384.1, forward strand.
ATGACATGGGGGTGAGTAAATTATCTGTAAATTGTTGTTCTGAAAGTGGACTACTCCTTTAATATGTAGTTTCTCTACATAGATTATCCCACAGCGAGAAGCTTTGTAGCAAGGGTTACTTAATAATTCTGCTGTTTACATCAAGCTTGATCCCTTGAAACAGTTGGCCAAAAGCAATGGTTTATGGATTAAAAACGTTTAAAATATGTTTAAGTAAAATACTAAAGTCTAAAAGTTTTTCTCATATACACCCAGTTGGGAACCACTTTTCTACATCAATAACCAAACCAACCAGCTTCAATATGAATCACAACAACACAAACTTCCTTTAAGAAATAAAGTATATGAATATAAGGGAAAAGACAATGGTTTAAAATCGTTTTTGAGGGAATAAACGATTGGAAACTATGGTGTAGTATAAAACTACTGATTTACAGATACAAATTTTACATTTAAAAACAATATATATTTAAATGCAGTCCATTTTTAGTCGTTCGAAAGCGTATAACGTACCGATTGCGTCTATCGCCAAGTACTGCTCACATGTAACGTTAGTCGCTGCTGATGTGTTTTGGCGCGATAGTATTCGATTGAATCTTGCAGGATTATGGGTAGTGTAGTTCTTTTCAGCAAATCTGGCACGTTGGAATCAAGCCTCGTCTTCCTGAAATATTCCTTATTTCATACTAACGCAAGAGGCGCCATATCTTGTCTCAGTTATCAAGTGAGGCGCAGATTACCTCAGAGGACGCCACTTTACTTAAATATTGTTGCAGTGTTCGTCCTTTGTGGACTATACAGTGGATTATTTTTGTGCCAGCTTTAAAATAATTCACAGCTAACACAGCAGGTAAGATTATAAAACAATTTAATATCTAACAAATATGTAATTCCTATTTATTTATTTCACAAGAAGCTGTGCAAGGGTTACTTAATAATCTTGGAGCTTATGGTTGGTCTTAATGTCTATATGTTATTAATAAAATCTTTTTCAAAAAAAGAAATTTTTTTACTTTTCGGCTGAATAGCTGAGTGGCATGAACTCATACACACCTCTTCTTTCTAATATCAACTATTATTCAAGCATGAGAAACCCTGCACTGCATTAACCTGTAGATGAGTCACACTGAATGAAGTATCAAGTACTTGCAGAAGTATTTCTCTTTAATAACGTGAAAGGCCATGTCATACACGAGACACTGAGTTTTCTTGGGAAAATGTGAAAAGATGTTTTGTAAAAAACTTTCGCTGCTCGCAAACTTGCGGCCATGAATGTAAACTGAAAAACATTTCTGATTGACAGAGAAACTTTCAACAGCCCTTGACATCAGTGTCTCTGAAAGCAGTACTTTAATCGAATGTTGTAAACTCACGCTCCTTGACACAGCATGAAGCTGCTATTGCAGAATCTGCAGATGATTTCTGGCTGTTGTATTGATTCAGGTAATGCTGAGTTCAAAACAGTTTTCATTGCAGCCCAGGGAGATATTTTATTGCTCAGAGGTTGCTCTTTCATGGCTCAGGTGATTTATTCAAGTTAGTCTCAGATCCCTTAGGAGAAATAAGAATGGACACATGAGATAGATGTCGATATACGTGAGACTTCAGAGATATAAAATGAATGTGGATTACATATCTCAGATGAATAGGGTAAAAAAAAAAACTAATAGTTATCACCTCACTTACTTAAAATTGCAAACATTTTTTGTATTACAAGTTTTCTAAAATATCAAGTTTAAATATGCAAATGAGCCATTATTTAATGAAATATGCATTCATTTGCATACATTTCTAGTACACAAATCTAAACACTGGATGAAGTCGGTTTTAAAATTCTTGTTTAATTTTTTTGACATATTAGAGTCAAAAGTTTTTACAGAGCTAATTTGGGGTATTGCATTTCGTCATGACATAATTCAGAAAAAAACAGAACAGACAGGAAACACTATATTCTTTACCATTTTTTGCAGAATAAATAGTTGTATAAAATCAAGCTAATTATATATGAACAAATACCTCTGTAAAAACCTTCAGGATATAGACAGGAATAAAAATGTAAAGTTTGGTGTGTGTAAGTGCTACTGAAGTCTGAAGTAAAGATTTATGACTCAGTGTAGAAGAAAAAACGCATTTTAAGAAAACAGCATTTAAAAATATGTATTGTAATTGAAATCTGTTGACACAAATAGATAAAGTGCTATAAAAGAAACACTTAACAATGTCTTTTGGATGTTTTCTTTCCACTAGTTTGAAAAAACACATCATGAAAAACCAAAAAGCCCAAAATCTCAAACTTGATAGGTGAAAAAAACAATTTTTTTTACAAAAAATTTCTAAATCTTTAGTAAATTCCACAAATAAATGCCAGGTAACATTTAGTTAAACATGACATTTTAAAGCAAAAAAAAAAACAAAAACACTAATATAGTATTTTCTTGTACAAATATTGTTTTATTTACAAATTTATTTATTTTTCAAAGTTGTGTTTTTAAGAAATGGAGAACACAGACATTATTAATTGACACTTATAAAGAGCTAAATTGCTGTTAAGCGCTTGCAAAGGTGTAAATTAACTATAAAAGTAGTCATTATTTTTGAAACAATTAATAAATTACCTTTTTTATCTTTGCATTGCACTGTTACCATGGCACAGGTTCATAATTGCTTGTTGTAAAAATAAGCTATCATTGTGCTATTTATGGCCATACAGTGTCTTTGAACAATCATCTCAATTGTTGTTCTCTCATTTCATACGGTTTCAGAAGCAAATTTTCATCTCGACCTTTGTTAGTAAACCTTTTTTTCATACTGTCAGGATAGTTTAACGTCTGCGTTGACCTAGAACCTTTTTTTAACAGCAAAGCAGCGGGTTCAGATTTCAAGGTGAGACGTCTCATCAGCTCACATCATTCATCAGACGTTCCCGTCCACATTCAGCGGACCCTCACGCTTCACTTCAAACCATCACATCCTCAAGCAAACCCTGGGAAATCTTGTACGAGCAGTGCGTTCGCTCTCTGAACACCTCAAAGCCACACACATGCAAATCAATTTTTCATCCCTCTATCCTGGTCTCTCCTCATGTGAAAGGAAGAGGAAATTGAGGTCACGCTCCATCAGAAACTGATCGGCCTCGGATGCTCCCATTGTGGCTGGTAGAGTAGAGGGAGCAGAACGGGAGAAAGATTGTCGGCCGCTGAGTGTGTTGGGGTCTGTCTCTTATAGAGTCTAAGCGGAGTTGATGCAACCCCGGAGAAACTAGAGTGACCTGTGGAGAGCGATCTCTTCTTGAGAAATCCAGTCTAATGACACTGAGCTTGACAATAAGATGCTGTGACTCATAAAACGGAATGACACAGATAGACTAACAGCGCTGGCTATCAATCCTGCCTCATGTTTGTCAAGAGGTGGGCGGCTCAAGCAGAGGAAGATACTGCCGTATAACTAACGCAGGCCACTGAATCCAAACTTCCTGCTTATTTTGTTATTTTGTTAATAAAATTTATTGAATATTTATCTTTTTGCTACATGTTACATTGTTTTAGAATTATATCACTGCAATAAGCACAAAGTCAAAAGTTTCTGAGCAGTAAGATTTTTTGTTTAATATTTATTTGATCCAAAGTAAAGCGAAAACAGTAATATTGTGAATTTTTTTATTGTTTGAAATAACTGCTTTCTATTTCAATATATTTTAAAATATAATTTATTCCTGTGATTTCAAAGCTGACTTTTTAACATTATTTCTCTTCAGAAATCATTCTGATTTTCTAATTTGCTGCTCACAGTTTTTAGTATTATGTTGAAAACAGCTGAAAATATTTTTTTAGGTTTCTTTGATGAATAGAAAGTTCAGAAGAACAGCATTTATCTGAAATAGAAATCTTTTGTAACATCAGTTTTGATCAATTTAAAGCATCCTTTGCTAAATAAAAATATTATTTTTTGTAATTTCCCAAATAAAAAATTATACTGACTCCAAGCTTTTGAATGGTGTAGTGTATATTGTTACAAAAGCTTTTTATTTCAGATAAATGCTGATCTTTGGATCTTTCTATTCATCAAATAATCCTGAAAAAATGTAATCAACTGTTTTAAATATTGATAATAATAAAAAAAAGTTTCTTGAACAGCAAATCAGCATATTTTAATAATTTCTGAAGGATCATGTGACACTGAAGACTGGAGTAATGCTGCTGAAAATTTAGCTGTGATCACAGGAATAAATTATATTCAAATAGAAAGCAGTTATTTTAAATAGTAAAAATAATTTTAAAACATCAAAATAAATGCAGGATTGGTGAGCAGAAGAAACTTTGTTAAAAACATTAAAAATCTTATTGTTCAAAATCTTTGAACTGGTATAGGGTATAATATTTATGACCAATGACCAAATGTATCTGTGAATTAATATTAAAAACAATTAAATAATAAATAAATAATAAAGTTTTGTTTTGCATTTACAAACTTAATAAATGCACAACAAACCTAGTTATATTACATTCAATTAAAACATTATTAATATTTCTTTTGAATTTTGAACTTTCTTTTATGACAATTTAGCACATTTATTTTCCTCAATTCTCATTACATTATTGTGGGAAAACTTTATTTACATAGTATAATTAATAATGGTTTTTTTTATATATATAAAGTATTTTTAATTATTATTTTTAATAATTATTTTAAAATTATTTTAATTATATTTAAAATCCATGGTAATATTCATTGTGCTGTAATTTATGCCAAATTAAAATAATAAAGCATGGTATTACAATCATTTTAGTATTATGATTAATTTAGAGAAAGATAAATCCTAGTTTTACAGTAATTTCACTATTAATTATAATAATTATTCATTTAAATAAAAAAAATAATAATCTGGTAATACGATAATTTAAATAAAAAATAATTGTTTTACGATTATATCACTAAATGCTGGGTCAAAAAAAAATGTTTAACCCAACCTTCTGGGTAGATTTATTTAACTGAACTATTGCTTGAAAATGACTTGCTTAGAATGAATCCAAAATAGGTTGCAGATTAAAAGTGAGACATAATTACTAGATGCATCAGCATCAAGAGCTGAACATTTATTAATAAGCCATTTAAAAGATGTTTATTATTAAATTCTTATTTATTTAACTATTGAAAATATTTAAAAATGTTCATTTCCAACCTATTTTAGATTCATTTTATGCAAAAAGTTGAGTTACCTAGAAGATTTAACCCAACTGCTGAGTCAAAACACCACAATTGCTGGGTTTGTCCATATTTCACCCAGCACTAGGTTGTTTTTAACCCACCATTTTTAAGTGTGTAATTGTTTACTGTAATGCAGTGGGGAAAAAATCTCTGTATTAAAATAATGAGAATCACCCTTGAGACATACATCCAGATGCGTTTTGTTGAGAATATGAAGGTGAAATGTGCTTAAAGGAGAAGTTCACTTCCAGAACAAACATTTACAGATAATGTACTCCCCTTGTCATCCAAGATGTTCATGTCTTTCTTTCTTCAGTCGTAAAAAAATGATGTTTTTTGAGGAAAACATTTCAGGATTTTTCTCCATATAGTGGACTTCTATGGTGTCCTGAATTTGAACTTCCAAAATGCAGTTTAAATGTGGAGAGAAATCCTGAAATGTTTTACTCAAAAAACATAATTTCCTTACGACTGAAAAAAGAAAGACATGAACATCTTGGATGACAAGGGGGTGAGTACATTATCTGTACATTTTTGTTCTCAAAGTGAACTACTCCTTTAAGGGAGAAAATGAGATGGGAGTTTTTCAAAATACCATAACTGTCTTGAACCAGAAAAAATAGTTCCAGTTCCAGAGTTCAGGCAGAGCAAGACAAGACGAGCATTTGAGGTTGAAAAGTATATAAATTGTAATTTTTTTCCGGTTGTAAACAATCCCAGCCAAGGAAGAAAAGTCTTATCTAGCAGTTCAAGACAGTTAGGGTATGTCGAAAAACCCTAAAAAAAATCTCATTTTCTCCCTCAACTTAAAAAAAACCCGTATAAATCGCTGTTTTACCTTTTGTTAATGGTGTTTGATCTTCTTTGCATGTTCACTTTGTGAACACTAGGTTGGTACTTCTGCAGAAATGATTTTTGAAGTTGACAGAGAAAGATAAGAAAAATCCTGAAATGTTTTCCTCAAAAAACATAATTTCTTTACGACTGAAGAAAGAAAGACATAAACATCTTGAATGACAAGTGGGTGAGTACATTATCTGTAATTTCTTGTTCTGGAAGTGAACCTCTAATCATTTTAATAGTAATATCACAATATAAAATGGTCCTAAAATGGTTTCTTTCTTTTGAATTCAAAGTGAATTCAAAGTGAATCATGACCAACATTTACCAGAGATTTACCCTGTTAGTATTTGATATCTCTGGCCTGAGCATACGTTTCCAGTAGGTCCAGGTGAAGTCCAGCTGATCTCGGCCTGGCCCAGCTGCTGCTGATGTGAACCAGATGGAGTAGTAGTTGTGTATTCATCACTCATAGACATTTGGATGTAGTATAACCCACTCTACCAGCATCTGTACCCCAGCAACCACCTGCTCACCAGTTTGGACCAGCGCAGGGTTTCATTTTGTTTGGCCATGAGCGTGATGAGGCAATACAATAAGCACTTCTGATGTTAACAGTCTGCATTTATCATTTATCAAGGCCTAAACAGGATCACAGCTTGTTATTTGGGCGCTTTTTAAGTGAGCGCATCTCTTTATCTTCCATCTTGCCTTTTACAGCACAAGCAAATACAGTAAGATGCAAATACAGGCTGTGAAGAAGCATTGAACCTACTGAATGATTATGTAACAAACCTTTCACTGGGACGAATCTAAAAAACAACCACTATCTTGCAATGAAGAAATTGTTAGCTACAAGCTAGCAATTGTTCGAAGCTTCAGGATATTCCACTGGGCAGGTCTGGATCTGTAGACTGGAATAACTCCGAGAGATGATTGATTCTCATCTCTCGCTAACGTGTCTGGAAGAGGCAGAGAAGCATGAGGGAGGAGCCAAACTCTGCTCTAGTAATAAATGAGGGAGGCTGATTACAGCCTTTACAGTTACAACACACACCGCAAGACTGAAATAGAAAGACAAAATGCCAGTGCCACAGAGAAGGTCAAGAAATAGTGAAGAGAACAAAGGTAGCTGGAATATATGTGATGTACTCCTGCATTCTCTTTCAGTCATAACAACGACCCCCACCTTTATAGAAAGGCTTTTTTTTTTTTAGTTCCTTTAAAAAAAACCTCTTACAAACACACTCAGACTCAGTAATGAGTAAGAAGAGACGCCTCACAGGAGAAAAGGCTGAGAGTCTAGCCCGTGTTGGGAGTAAATAACTAAATGTAGCCACAATAATACTGCATTTTTCACTAAGTAACTTTTACTTGTCCACTTTCAATACTGCATAGCTTTTCAGACCTACTTTGTTAAAAAAAAAATTATATATATATATATAGTCAAGCCAGAAATTATTCATACCCCTGGCAACTTAAAGGCTTCTCCCAAAAGATAATAAGACGATGTACAAGAGGCATCATTGTGGAAAAAAAATATTTCTCAGCTTTTATTTACATTTGAACAAAAAGTGGCATGTCTAAAATTATTCATACCCTTTGCAAACTGCCAAAGTCTATGGGAAAATCCAAAGTTCAATACCATTCCAACTGGTCCAAGCCAAAAGTGACACCCGTGCTGGCCAGGAGGATAGTGAGAGAGGTAAAAAAGAATCCAAGGATCACCACCAAGGCCATCCTGATGAATCTAGGCTCTGCTGGTGGCAACATCTCAAGGCAGACAGTCCAACAGACACTCCACACCGCTGGGTTCCACAGACACAGACCAAGGAGGACACCACTTCTCCAGTTAAGGCACTCAAAAGCCTGCTTGGCCTTTGCAAATGCTTATCTGGACAAAGAAGAAGACTTCTGGTCTTCTGTTTTATGGTCAGATGAAACAAAAATTTAATTGTTTGGCCACAATGAAGTAGCCTTCATTTGGTGTAAAAAAAAAGAGAAGCCTTCAACCCTAAGAACACCATCCCCACTGTCAAACATGGTGGTGGGAACCTAATGTTTTGGGGTGTTTTTCAGCCGGTGGACCAGGGAACCCTTATCACAGTAAACAGCACCATGAAAAAGGAGCAATACATCAAAATTCTCAACAACAACATCAGGCAGTCTGCAGAAAAACTTGGCCGTGGGCACCAGTGGACGTTTTAGCAAGACAAAGACCCCAAAAGTGGTGAAGAAATGGTTAGCAGACAAAAACATTAACCTTTTGCATTGGCCCAGCCAGAGTCCTGATTTAAATCCAATTGAGAATCTGTGGAGGGAGCTAAAGATCAGGGTGATGGCAAGAAGACCCTCCAACCTGAAAGAGTTGGAGCTCATCGCTAAAGATGAATGGGCAAAAATACCAGTGGAGACATGCAAAAAGCTGGTCAGCAATTATAGGAAGCGTTTGACTGCTGTAATAGCCAATAAATATTTCTATTGATTATTGAGAAGGGTATGAATAATTTTGGACATGCCACTTTTTGTTCAAATGTAAATAAAAGATGAGTAATATTTTTTTCCAAAATGATGCCTCTTGTACATCGTCTTATTACCTTCTGGGAGACATCTGTGTCATTTCTAATAAAAATAAAAAAACTTGCTGGTTGAACAAAAGTAACTTTATGTCAGAATTTGCCAGGGGTATGAATAATTTCGGGCTTGACTATATATATAAGTTTGTTCAAAAGTTTGGGATCACTAAGATTTTAATGTTTTTTAAAGCGGTTATTGGATGCCCATTTTCCAGAAGTTTGTACAGTATGATTCTTTAGGGTCTTTGTGAAAAGTCTATAATATACTTTGGTTAAAAATTCTCAACAGTAGTGTAAAAACACCCTTTTACCTTGTCAAAAAATCAACTCATTCTGTTGAATGTTACTTTAAATGCAAATGAGCTCTGCTCGCCCCGCCCTTCTCTGCCTTGGGATGATGAGCCGCAATGTTTACTTTAGCCACGTTTAGCGGCGAAACTTGCTAACAAGCACATTATTAAGAAAGAGCATTTGCAACAGGTTCATAAAAAACCCTTATATTTACTTACACTGTGGGTGAAGCTGCATCATGAATGATTAGCACAAACATAGACGCATATGTAGATCGGGATCAGCGCTTTCCTTTCAAAAACGAAAGTTGCGTTAAACTTTTGCATCTTCAGTAAATGACGACTGCTAAGTTCATTATTACATCCAACAACAGAACACCTCAATCGCTCAATTAGAGACATTCTTGTCTTCTCCTGCACCTGAGTCACACAACAGGGATCAGAGTCGGTGAGGGCGGGTCTAAGGTAAGGCGCTCATGTCAATCAGCTATCGCTGGAGCGGCCTCTGTGTGTGCCGTCACACCGACAAGAAGCTGAGAATGAGCTGATTTTAAAAAGGGGATATTACTTTTAAAGATTACAAAAATACCACTGGGTGGATTTTTATCATTGTAGAGTGGTTGTGTACACAAACTGCCAACACACATTAATGTTCAAACAACATGTAAAAGTGAGTTTTGCATCTGATGACCCCTTTAAATCAGCCACCTGCTGCCCTTTCCTCGGCATTGGCATCAACATTGATCAACCACTAGTTTGATGCAAGAACTCAAACAAAGTATGAAAGCAAAAGTGTAGTAGCACAACACTACAAGAGTGTGACAGACCAACTGTTTATCAGTACAAGGGTATGACAGTATGCGAGAGCAGCTTTGTCAGAGTATAACTCTAATAGTTTAGGAGCTGTCTTAAAGTCGACAGCTCTTGTAGCTGATGGAGCGCAGCTCTCCCTGATGTTGACATGCTGAGAGATCTGCACTTAATAGAGTTCTGAAAGGTGCTGGTCTGCTCTTAATAAATAACACACAACCACATAAGATGACTCTGATTGTGTACGTGTGAAAAAGAAGGTGTACAAAGAATGGGGAGTCTAGCCTCTCTGTAATGCTAGGGTTTCAATCAAATGCATTAATGAAGATTTTATGCGGGCTAATATGATAAACAGAGAGGGATAAATATATTGGGAAAGCTTGTGCATCCCAAGCGAGACAAATAGTGGGGTAAAACGACATCAGTGGGATGCGGGACACGGTGCCGCTGAAATAGGCTGTGAAATTGATTCCATGAAGTGAATCATGATTTAATCTGCCACAGACAACAAGGTATAAATATTTCCCAGTAAGGAATAAACGCTAATGCTTAAGGCATGCAACATATAAACATGCATTCTCAAGGCTGCACTTTAACATGTGGGCACAAATGTTTAGTAATTACTGCAAGAATTTACTCTTGAAATTTTTATTGCTTTAAGTATTTTTTTCACATTAAAAGGTTTTACACCTTTTGATACATACAATATTTATGTGTAAATTTAGTTAAAAATAATCAAGGCATGTTTTCTTCAGCATTTTTCACTAGATGAATATCAGGAAGAATTATATCATTCTCATACATTTTCATAATTATTATACACAAGTATAAAGAGAGAAAAAATTGAACTGCAATACTTATTTACCAACACACACACGTTTACTTAGCTATCTAAATGGGGATATTATACACTTCTATTTTTTACATACAGATATACATTTTATAACCTAACCCTAACAGAAAAAAACAGCCTTGTTCATCAAGTGTTAATTTACTTAAAAATACAGAAAAAAAACAACTGTAATATTGTGAAATATTATTGCACCTTAAAATGGTGGTTTTCTATTCTAATATACTTTAATATACTACCTTTCAAAGGCTGGGGTCTGTATATGTTTTCTTTCTTTTTTCTTTGAAAAAATAGTTACTTTTATTCACCAAGGATGTGTTAAATTGACACAAAGCTATATTAAAGATATTGTTGAAAAAGATTTCCATTTTGAATAAATGCTGTACTTTTTAACTTTTTATTTATCAAAAAAGTATCACAGTTTCCAAAAAAATATTAAGCAGCACAACTGCTTTTCAACATTGATAATAAATCAGCATATTAGAATGATTTCTGAAGGACCATGTGACACTGAAGACTGGAGTAATGATGCTGAAAATTCAGCTTTGCATCACAGAAATTAATTATATTTTAAAGTACATTAATATAGAAAAATACTGTTTTAAATTGCAATAATATTTCACAGTTTCGGGTTTTTTTCTGTATTTTTAATCAAATAAATGCAGCCTTCATGAGCATTAGAGACTTCCTAAAAAATCATTTAAAAAATCTTTCCTGTTGGAACTCAGCAAGCAACAATCCCAGCTGGACCGAATTGTCAGAGTAAAAAGTAAATGAGGTCTGCAGAGCAAAAACTTAAACAGTAGCCAGCCAGACTTTCTGTGCCATCTCGGCGATATTAATTAGTCTTTCGAATGTCATCGTGAAATTAATGGGAGGGAAACCAGGCAATTAGTGCATAGTCCAATTTTAAAGTGCAAACTTGGACACACTTACTCTTAGACGTTCGTGGAGGGCAGATGGATTATTTGCTCTCACGGCGCCCAAACGAGTCTTAAGTGAGCGCTATAGGAAGACATTCATATTATAGACTAGACTTGGAGCTGATTGGCTGAGGGAACAGAGTCTTCAGCAGCGAGTAAGTGACAGGATCAAACCACAGATCAGACCACACGCTTATTACACCGATGCCCCTCAGAGCCACATCTCACAGTCCAGCCCATTAACCTGCTGTCAGCCTAAAAACACTGTAAAATAACTGTTTTTCTCTGCTGGAATGAGATGGGAAGCCTTTGAGGCTCCGCTCTGAGTTTAGCAAAAAAAGACAGAAGACAAATAATCTAATATGTTCTATGATAAATCATTGCATTAATATTTAGTTAAATATACTGAGTACAGTTCCAATAAAATAAAATAAAATAAAATAAAAGAGCACATTCAGCTTAAACTGAACAAGTTTTCTCAAAAAAGTCAACATTTGCACCATTTTACTTTAAAAATATGGTCCATATACACTACCTTTCCAATGTTTGTGATTTGTAAGATTTTTAATGCTTTAAAAGTCTCTTATGCTCACCAAAGCTGCATTTATTTGGAAAAATACCAATTTTTAAAAAAAATATTATTACAATTTTAAACAACTGTTTTCTGTTGTAATATATTTAAAAACAGAAGTTATTTCTGCGATGCAAAGCTGAATTTTTAGAATTATTATTCCAGTCTTCAGTGCCATGATCCTTCAGAAAACTTAATTTTTTTTTATAATATACTGACTAAATAAATAATCAATTACCTCACTAACTAACTGAATAAATAATATATAACCAAATATAGTAAATAGCTAAATGGAAACCAGCAATTTTATTACAACTAATAATATATTAAGAATAAAAAACTACTAAATACAACAAATTGAATAAATAATAAATAACCAAAAAAGTACATTATTGTTGAACAGCAGTTTTGAAAATTATTTTATAACAATAATAAATATTTTTATAAAAAATAAAATATACTGAATAAATTATAAATACAATTACATAAGTAACCAATTAACTCACTAACTAACTGAATTAATATTAAATAACCATTTATAAAAAACTAAAATTATTCAGACACCAGATATATATTTTTTAGATTTTATTTCTAGTGGGTACAGAAGTAAACTGTGACATATTAAAAATTCTTCATACAGTGGACTACCATTAAAATTGATCAAATTTGGCCAAATGTGACCAAAAATTGTTCAGACAAAATGACAGTGTTTTTTGTTTAATTGCTAATGCAACCTTTTTACATGACAGACAAAATGAAGCATTGCTTGGTGATTGCTCAACAAAGTATTAATAGTTGTGTAAATTGTCTGAAATTTTGGTTGATTGTAATCCACTACATAACTTTCTACCAAAGTTATCTGACATTACCATTTTGTAAACTATAGCAAATAAACTGAAAATCTAAGAAATGTTGAAGGTGTCTGAATACATTTTGGTTTGGCTGTATGTATTAATAAGGTAAACAGTCAATTTTGATTTCATGTTGTCTTGAGCCGTTTCCTCTGCTTCGAAGCAGAATTAAAACTTCAATAGATCTGATTGACATTAATAATCTGTGATCTGATAATGTCAGCGAGCTCATTGGAATGATTGGCTGATACTCGAAATGTCACTAAGGTTAACAAAACAATTTAATTGGAAAAGTTGGTGTAGCACATGTCAGTGAAGAGGTTGCGCTTAAGGACTGTATTATAACTAGAATGCTTTAACATAATTGCCACTTAAAAGCTCTGCTAGACTGCCCTTGTTCTTCAGAAACAGGATTGATTGTTCAGAATATGATTATTTAATGAAGAATCCTCCCATTTATCAAATTTACAGCTCTGAAAAGGGAAACAGATTCCTGCGAGCGCATAAAAGCCCAGTGCTCATCGCCAAGGGTGAGCTGTTTATCTGCTCAGGGGTACATGAGAGGTTAGTGTCCTTCAGAGAGAGAAGCTTTTATCTAATTCTGCTTGTTATTAAGATATGACCACGCTAGGAAATAAGCTCATTGTGAACTCAAAAGCATTTATGTCCTTCATCACTGTGAATTTTTGTTGATTAGAATATGAGTCCAGGAAAAGCAATGGAGTCTTGTAGTCATTAGAATATCATTTAGAAATCTCACTGTTAAAATGTCTGTGTTAAATGAGGCAACACTGTCAAAGAAGACACTGACGAAGTCTTAATTGTGTGCTTGACTTTTAAAAGTCAACATGAAATCAAAATTTACTTTTGTAATATATTAATAGCCTTCTGTGCACAATTAATCAGTGCACAGTATTTCAAAGACCACAACAACAACAACAACAAAAAGTTTGATGAATTGCTTTGATCTAAATTACTTTCCATTTTGTCTGATAGCCATGCAGGTGGACTATAAGCTGTATAATAAAGATTATTGGATTGTTTTGGACAGTTTTTCAATTTCAAAATTTCATGTTTAATTCAAAGTGGTAAATGCCACTTCTTTGTAAATGTTTGTGAAATTTACTAGCAATTTCTGAGTGAAAACACCATGTTTCTACACTGACTTCTTTCTTTTTTTCTTTTTTTCCCCCCAGTTAAATAGCTATTTAAAGGATATTGATGTAGGAAATGATAGTATATCATTGGTGCCGTAAAACGATTAATCGAAAATAAAGGTTTTTGTTTAAATAATATATGTGTGTTTACTGTGCATATATATTATGTATATATACAGTCAATCCAAAAATTATTCAGACACCAGATTTAATATTTGATATTTTTTACTAGTGGGTGCAGGACACTATAGTTGATTTATACAAGTGAGGATAGCAAAAATAAAAGTAAACTGTGACATATTATACCCCAAAATTCTTCATACAGTAAATACTGATTAAAAAACTGATTAAAAATTGGGACCAAATGTTTGATATGACACTGTTTGTAACATACCTTTCTATCAAAGCTATCTGACGTAATTTGTTGTGACAGTTCAACTCATGATTTATTGTCATATTTTATTTTATATTTATTTTATCACCATTTTCTAAACTACAGCAAATAGACTGATAATGTGAGAAATCTCGAAGGGGTTTGACTATATAAATACACACATACAGTATATTTTGAAAATATTTGATTAACATGAAATTGAATGATTTTAGTGATTTTATGTCTATAGAAAGCACATTATATGTAAGTGTGTACTTTTAAGGTTTTTAAATACGTTTTTGAAGAATAAAATGTCAAGATTTGGTTGAAATAATGCTACATTGTCATTCAGTGTAACACAATATTTATGTAAAAAATCAAACAACATGCTTATTCTGACTTGTACATATTAAAATATATAAAAGAATAAGGGAGCATATTAAATATTGTGTTTTAAAAGAGTAAAAATTCTTACTGACAAATGGGCAAAACTGTAAAAAAAGTTTAAAAACTGTAGAATTACAACTAATTAGTATTTAGGGTAAAAGTAATTTGTCTTTTAATACGTCATAAATTGATTTTTGTTGTAAATATGCTTGACAAGATTATTAAACTAAATGACATTTTAGTATGTGTCTTCTGTAAATTATGGAGAATTTTATTTTGCTCAGAAAAACAAAAATGCAAGTAAATTATACAGAAAACTTTTGCATATTTTTTTTGGAAAAACTACAATTTAAAGCAGTATTACACTTATTGTTTTTATGCTTAAACCCTTTTTCGTCTTTGACCCATGTAAATATTCATAGAATTTATATTAAATATAAAGAATTTTAATATATAAACATAACATTTTTCTTAATTATATACATTTGTTGTGATGAATCACTTGACAGCACTATATATAATCTATCTCACTGTTAAAAAATTTTTTAATGCCATTTATTAAAGGTGAGCTCAGTAATTTTAATCAAGTCCCCATAGACAAAATCAAATTTTAACTCTACACTGTAAAAAAAAAAAAAAACATTCAAAGCTGTACCTAAAACTAAGATTATTGAAAGATTATTTACAAGAAAATACTATTATAGTTATTCCACTTTATAATTTCACACTTAATTCAATGCGTTACTTAGTTTTTGTAATTTTCTGTAGAATTTACCAGTAAATTCTGAGGGAAAATTGTTTCAAAGACTATTTTTTTTTCAGTGTATTGCTTTACAGAAGTAAATGCAAATACATTGTTACCCCCATGTTATTTCAAACCTGTAAAACACAAAAGATATTTTTAAAAATGCCTTATACAATCAAAGTGAATGGGGTCTCATTGCTAAATCACGTTGCTCAAAATATCTGCTGTGTTTCCCAGAAGAAATAAAGACTGTCATAAACTGCTGTGAGTAAATTATGACAAAATGTCCATTCTGGAGTGAACTATGCCTATAGATCAATTTAGTGTTTGCAAACAGTGATGATATTTTTGTGGTCGAAGCCTATCTGGTGGCAAGCAGAAAATGTCAGTTTTCAAGTAGCATTCTATGGAAGCCATGGAATAAAAGAATAAAAATGGTAAATTTGAGTTTATATTTAAAAATTTGACTTTATTCTCACAATTCCAAGATTATATCTCACAATTCTCATAAGAAAAATCAACTCGTCATTATCTCTTCTCTCCTTGCCTCAGAATGATGAGTTTATATCCCACACTTCTGGCTTTTTGTCTCAGAATTGACAGACTCTCTACTGTTGAGTCTAAACTAGGAGACTGCATTTGCAAGAAAAAAGTCTGAATTGTGAGATAAAATAGGTAAATATTATGTGAAATGTTATAGGTGTAAATAGTATTATTTCATGGATTTCACCCATTTTCCTACACTTTTTACCAGTGTTTTTCTGGCAACACGATGCACACACACAGCTACAAGTGATGTATAAAATTTGACCCTGGACCACAAAACCAGTCTTAAGCAACACAGGTATATTTGTAGCAATAGCCAAAAATACATTGTATGCCTTAAAATGATCAATTTTTCAAAAATCTTTAGGATATTAAGACCATGTTCCATTAAGATATTTCGTACATTTCCTACCATAAATATATCAAAACTTCATTTTTTATTAGTAATATTCATTGCTAAGAACTTCATTTGGACAACTTTATAAGCGATTTTTTGCACCCACAGATTCCAGATTTTCAAATAGTTGTATCTCAGCTAAATGTTATCCTATCCTAACAATACCATCAATGTATCATCAACATAAATATTCACAAAAAATGACGCATATAAGTGCGGCATTGGTAAGATATTTTAATGTCGAAAGAAGTCTCTTATGCTTACCATGGCTGTATTTATTTGATCAAAATACAGTAAAAACAGTAATATTGTTAAATATTATTACAATTAGAGATAGCTACTTTTATTTAGTATAGTATAGTATAGTATAGTATAGTATAGTGTGTTTATAATAGCTTCTGTGTTCCACAGAAGAATGTGAGTAATAGATGGCAGAATTTTGAAGTGAACTATGCTTCTAAAATGATCAGTCAACGATCAGTCAAAAGTAATTGAAACAACTCAACAGAATCAAACCTCTGCGGTTTCCATCCCAGCATTCCTATGTCACTAACAGGCCCTGTTTTTTTCCCTCTGTGACAGATCAGAGACTGCAGTTCAAAGGGGCTTTAACTCTGATCCTTTACGTCCTGTTGCTTTGGCAGTGTGAGAATCTGACACCAAGACATTCCTGCAAATTCTTCTGGGTGCAGAAGAGCATCTGGCTGTAACGTCTGCAAGGACACAACTGGCATCAATAACAATGCGAATCTTAAGCAGATCAGGAAATACAAATCAACGTGCACCAAAGAGGCAAGTCCGCCAACACACACACACACACGCACACATCCAAAGTCCAGCTCTACTCAGATGGCGGGCACATGTCCAGCGTAAACAGTCCTTTACTAACGGAAGGATGTTTTATTCATGAGTGCAAAGCCATCTCCACACATGAGCTATTATATTTCTCAACCCTCATTTATAGCTCTCATGTGCGACGCCCAGATAACAGGGGAAAATTGCCTGGAGGGCTGAGACGACACCGCAGGAAGTAACGCCGGCTATCATAACACCCAGCTGGAGGGATGACAGAGAAAGAGACATTTATCAACGCAGCAGAGGCACCTTTCAACACACGCCATGTACATCTCAATGCACCTTCACAATCACTACAGCGCCTGACATTAAGACACAATCTAACGATATTCTGGAGGCTAACTGGAATAGGTGAAGCTTAAGATGAAAAAACAAAGCACAACAGCAGTTATTGCCATGCCCGCCCACCCACACACACACACACACACACATACACACCTTGCTGTGTCACTGATCACTGCTTTTAGGAGCTGTGGGAAAGCATGTGCACTGAATGCTTGCAGTAAAATACATGGTTAGAAAAGTTAAAGGGATAGTTAACCGTGAAAAATGTTTACTCACCCTTTTCTTCTGTGGAACACAAGCTATTTCGAAGAATAACTGAGCAGTTTTTGACCACATAGTTTGGTCTAAAACAGCTCTGGATTTACTTTAAATAAATAAAAAATTTATTTTTGGGGGGTTAGCTATCCCTTTAAGCAGACAGATCTTAAAATAAGCTTTAGATGCTATAAAAGCTTCCTGGCTGTACATAATAGATGCCATGAAAAGTTGTCTGTGCTTGTTGCAGAGTGCTGAAATGCTATTTATGAATCCATTCGCTGTCCATGGTGCTGAAAGGAACAGCATGCTGAATCTCCTTTGAGGTTTCAGTTTAACATGCTCATTACTCTTTCTTTTCAGTTGGAAGACATATACGCATGTTTTTAAGTCTTTTGTTTAATGTTTTCATTTAAATCTTGCAATTTACCTGCAACAGAATGAGCTCTGTTGGTCCATAGATCCATATATGTGAGCCTGGACCACAAAACCAGTCATAAGGGTCAGTTTTTTTGGAATTGAGATTTATACATCATCTGAAAGCTGAATAAATAAGCTTTCCATTGATGTACGAACAATATTTGGCCAAGGATACAAATAGGGTGCAAAACAAATCAAAATGTTGAGAAAATCGCCTTCAAAGTTGTCCAAATGAAGTTCTCACAAGGCACATTAGTAATCAGAAATTAGGTTTTGATATATTTACAGTATGAAATGTACACTTCTAATCTTTACTTTATAAAATAATAATTTTGACCCATACAATGCATTTTTGGCTATTGCTACAAATACACCCATGCTACTTAAGACTGATTTTGTGGTCCAGGGTCACATATACTGTTTTCAAACCTCACAGTGAGAATATCTGGCATCCTAACACATGGTGAAGATTATCTAAAACACAGATATAGTAGGACCTTGCTCACCCAGGCATTTGAACAGTAGTAAATGACTATGGGATGAATCTTTTAAACATATCAAACTGTAATCTATACAACGACAAAGGTATGATTTACAGAGGTTCCATTTAGTTTCACATTCACTTGCAATGTGGTTATGCACAAGCACAGCTACAGATGTGTATTAGAAGATAAAGCTCACAGCCAAAGAATACATCATTGACAGATGAACATTTGAGAATCGCCTTGCTTTTATTGCAAAGAAACATGTGCTGTAAAGGTTTGATTTCTTGTCCTTATATACCTGCAAAGGAGAGTCTGTTCATCTTCGGCGAAAGCAAAGACGCACTGATTGATATTTCCCCCAAAGAAACAATTATTCCCTTCACAGCCACCTTAATTTGCATCATCTACGTGAAAAATGAGCACATCCAAAAATCCCTTCACCTCAAAATCATCTGCAAAAGTATAAGGCATTAAAAAAGGAAAGAAAAACCAGCAAAAAGAAACAAACGTGACAGGTAAGCTGCAAGAAAAGTTTCCATTAAAACGTCACCAGGTCTGAAAATGACTTTCGGGTAAAGAAAAGACCGAAATGAAAGCATCGGTGACATCAAAATGACAAAACTCTCATGAACCACAGCGCAAAATACAAGCAAAGCATATCTACAGCAAAAGTCTATGGCAGAGAACAAAAAAGGAAAAAGGGTTCAAAACAAACACCATCGTACATACGTAAAAATGGAACTGCCAAGGCCATTTAAAAACCAGTTGCATGATTTCACACGACTGCAAGCACGTACTTGGCCAGTGTCACTCAGTACTGAATAGCCCCGATAGGAATCACTGCATACTGAAAACTTGAGGTACGGATGGAAAAACGCCTCAAAACAACACTTTTTCAAATCTCAACGCTCAAACCCCAGCAAAAGGAGAGAGAAAAAATAAAAAAGAGCAAGTGAAAAGACAAAAAGGGTTACAAAAAGGCCTGGAAACGTACTCACCGAGTGGGAGTAAAATGTTGCGATAAAAATGCGTTATGGCACAAAACACAGTATGGCGAATGAAGCGCGTTCTCTCAGTCTGTGAGCCCTCGCTGCTGTCACGTGACTGCTGCTGCCTTGAGCGGCGGGAAGAGGAGCTGACAGGAGACGCCGTTAGTTAGTCGTTATCATTCCACACTGAGAGCCTTCTGTGATTCTCCCGTTGTATTTTTTACCGTCTCTTTTAAGCTCGCGGAGCTCCCATGATGTCAGACTCAACGTAACGTCTAAAGAGAGCCTCTCAACGCCGTCTTTGTTGTTCTTGCTCTTCGTCTTTATAATTTCTGACGATAAACAAGTATGTGAGGTGTGTATGCGTTATGTGTTATATCTTGCATAATGTCGTTAATAACGTCACAAAAGGCAGTTTTACTTCCGTGCTGTTTTTTTTACACACGTTTATCTGATGCAAATAGCATCGTGCAGCATCGGTACATTCCTCCCGTAACATTTATCACGTCTAAAGGGGCAACATTTGAAGCTACACACTCTCCATTGCCAGGGTTTCTCGTCTTGTCTGTAGAAAATGACAAAAAGATAATTAAATCAGACTGAAATGCAAAGAAACGTTTAAAATGTTACACATAATTGACATTCAGATGGAAAAACATTCCCTCGTGTAGCCTAAAACACTGTTTTGTGGTCAAATATAGTGAAACAGAAGCTAACCTGTCTAAATCTGTTAAAGTAATGATTAAAGTACATATAGACTGAATAAGAAAACATTTTGTAAAAGCAATAGCAACATTATAGCCACAACAACATTGCCAGGGTTTCTCGTCTTTTCTGTAGAAAAGGACAAAAAAATATAATTAAATCAGAAAGAAATGCAAAGAAACGTTTAAAATGTTACACATAATTGACATTCAGATGGTAAAACATTCCCCTGTGTAGCCTGAACACTATTTGTTGTAACATATAGTGAAACAGAAGCTAACCTGTCTAATCTGTTAAAGTAATGATTAAAGTACAGATAGACTGAGTAAGAAAACATTTTGTACATTTTGTTAAAGCAATAGCAACATTATAGCCGCAACAACATAGCACTATTTTTTTCCTGTTTACTGTAAGTTTTATTATTTGCATTCATTTTTAATTTTGCATTTGCATTTAGCATTGTTATTTTTCCTTTGCTTGCCTCCCACCAGTTTAAATCCTAGCTAATTGGCGATCTGATGTCAAAATCATTGCCCACATGAAAAGATTAAAAATACATACAGTTAAGGTCAAAGTTTACATACACCTTGCAGAATCTTTAAAATGTTAATTATTTTATCAAAATAGAAGAGATCATGCAGGTCAAAATTCATGTTATTTTTATTTAGTACTGACCTCAATAAGATATTTCACATACAAGATGTTTACATATAGTCCACAAGAGAAAATAAGTAAAATAAAAAGTTTACACACAGTACGCTTGATACTTAATACTATGTTGTTACCTGAATGATCCACAGCTGCTGTTTATTTTGTTCAGTGATAGTTGTTCACGAGTCCCTTGTTTGTCCTGAACAGTTAAACTGCCTGCTCTTTTTCAGAAAAATTCTTTAGGTCCCACAAATTCTTTGGTTTTTCAGCATTTCTGTGTATTTGGACCCTTTCCAACAATGACTGTATGATTTTGAGATCCATCTTTTCACACTGAGGACAACTGAGGGACTCATATGCAACTATTACAAAAGGTTCAAAAGCTCATTGACGCTTCAGAAGGAAAAACCATGCATTAAGAGCTGGGGGTGAAAACTTTTGAATTTAAAGAACAGGGTAAATTTAACTTATTTTGTCTTCTGGGAAACATGCACGTATCTCCTGTGGAATCTGAAAGGCAGTACTAAATGCAAATGTACACATCTTCATTCTGTTCAAAAGTTTTCACCCTGGCTTTTAATGCACTGTTTCTAAATAAAAGGAAAAAGACAATTAAATTAGAATAATTTATGCATTTTTGCAACAAAACATTTAAAAATCCCAGATAATTAGCATTAAGATGCAGAAACTATTCCCTTATGTAGCCTGTGGTAATATATAGTGAAATAGAAGCTACGCTGTCTAAATCAGTTAAAGTAATAATTAAAGTAGCCTGCATGTATGAAATATAATTAGGTCTATGATAGCTAGATAGCTAGATAGATAGATATGCAAAATTTACACAGACTGGATAAGAAAACTAACAATTTTGTACATTTTGTAAAAGCAATATCAACAGTATAGTCACAACAACATTGCACTTGTGAATTTAGCTTCATTTTCCCCTGTGTACTGTAAGTTTTATTATTTGCATTCATTTTTTAATTCATATTATTTTTTATTATTAGCATTTAGCATTGTTATTTTTCCTTGGCTCGCCACCCACCAGTTTAGGTCCCAGCTAATTGGCGATCTGATGTCAAAAGCATTGCCCACAGGAAAAGAGAAAAATACATAGTGTTCTATAGCACAAAAAAAGGTTCAAATGAGCCTGGCTGGAAACTGCTTGTGATATAACTCATATGTGACCCTGGACCACAAAACCAGTCTTAAGTCGCTGGGGTATATTTGTAGCAATAGCCAAAAATACATTGTATGGGTCAAAATTATAGATTTTTCTTTTATGCCAAAAATCATTAGGAAATTAAGTAAAGATCATGTTCCATGAAGATTTTTTGTAATATTCCTACTGTAAACATATCAAAATGTAATTTTTGATTAGTAATATGCATTGTTAAGAACTCAATTTGGACAACTTTAAAGGTGATTTTCTCAGTATTTAGATTTTTTTGCACCCTCAGATTCTAGATGTTCAAATAGATGTATCTCGGCCAAATATTGCCCTATCCTAACAAACCATACATCAATAGAAAGCTTATTTATTGAGCTTTCATATGATCTATACATCTCAGTTTTGTAAAATTTAACCTTATGACTGGTTTTGTGGTCCAGGGTCACATATATGTATGTATCAAAAGATTGGTATTGTATAGTAATTAGTTTGATACACATGGAGAATAAATTTAGCAATGTGGAACATGGTCAGCCACAACATCTCTATACACACTGCTATGTTGAGGGTGAACAAACCATGCATAATACAAGCACTGTGATGGAGTTTGTAAGCTTATCATGCCTGACCAGGTAGAACATGGGAGACACACTGCAGAGAACATGCAGCTGAGGTTAAGGCTGATAGGTTGTTGCAGTGCTGGGCTTAGTTTTTTTTTTTTTTCCTCCTGAAGTTTCCCGAGTCTGAGTTGCCCTTGAGCATTTACTCTGATGGCATTGGTCCAAAAGCCTTTTTTAGAGGACCAAGCCAAGAAATACATGCGCAGCCTTGGACTGTGCAAAATGCATCCAGTGGTTTGCTAGATGTGAAGCACTGATGAGCGTCCACAGCTCATTAACTTAACCTTCACTTTGCCAATAACCACAAGTGTCTTTAGAGGCAGTAAGATGCACAAATTGTTATGAGCTGTAATACCGTACTGTCAGATTCAATCGCTAACGTACGTCCCTTCGAATCCCGGAGTCAATGGCAGGAAAACACACTGGCCAGAGCCGATGTTTATCACGCGAGGCATTATTGGCCTGCTCAAGAATTCCTCAGCAACCTCCACCTAGTGAAATATTAATCAATAAATGTGTATGCATTATTTATCAGCTGATTCAGAGCATTCAAGAAATCAGGCATCTTTCGGCAGTGCGTGCGCTGCAGTAAAATAGGAAAAGTAAAAATATCAGGACAGAGGGAAGCACACTCTTTTGTGCTTTCTGTGTACATTGTGTTCGCTGACAGATCATATGTTATTGTATTTGCTCTGTTGGCTTTATTACAGTGCTGCGGCCCAATTCCACAATTCTTTGTTTTAAATTAAAGAGTGACTGGATGAAACTCTGCAAATATTTGCAAATCTTTTTTGTAATGAAATTAACACGTCTGACAGCACAAGCAGAGAACATGCTTCTTATTTCAGTTCATCAGAGCAGACTTTACGCATTTTAATCTCTATTGTTCAGAGTCTTCAACCAGACATGGGAATATTTCTAGGCAATTATTGCAGAAATGCAATGATCTCGGCATATGCTTACGTAAGACCGAGCTCTAACACTCTGTGCTGCCAAAGACCACAGCGGGTGACAATGTGGCTCTTTGGTCAGCGGTTTTTATTGTTTCATGGTACTTTGGGTTTATCACCACGTTTGAAATAGAAGAAATTTTTATAACGTAATTCTATGCATGGTCAAAGCCCAGTCGGTGGCCTGCCTAGAGTAGCCGGATGTTTTTCCTATGCTGATTTATATGCAATATGGACTTCATTTCCTTTATTGCCACATAGGTAGATTCTTATTTTCACCATTGCTGCCTTTCAACACAGTGTTAGTGTCATGCAATTGTTTACTATAGTTTAAGTACAGATTGATGATTCATTTTTAGAAATGCGTGCCTAGCACAGGCAGATGGCTTCTTCTCCATAGGGGTGCTTTTGTTTGTTTTATTTTTTATCTTGCTTACTAGGTTGCTTTTTTCTCACTTAAGGGAGTTCATTTTTTTATCATCACTGTTGGCCCTGTTTTGCTCTCTTAGGATTAAAGAAATAGTTCACCCAAAAATGAAAATTTGCTGAATATTTACTTATTTACTGTACATGATTTTGTTTCTTCATCAGAACAGATTTGGAGAAATTTAGCATTACATCACTTGCTCAGCAATGGATCCTCTGCAGTGAATGGGTGCCGTCAGAATCCAAACAGCTGATAAAAACTTCACAATAATCCAAAGGTAATCCACACTACTCCAGTCCATCAATTAACATCTTATCAAGTAAAAATCTGCATGTTTGTAAAAAACAAATCCAGGGTTCATACAGAGACTGTGAAATTAAATTTCAGGACTTTAAAGGACTTTCTATTTCAAACTCTAAAAAAGAGAAATAGATAAATAAAAAAAATATACTAATGAAAATCAAATGATTTGCGAGCCACGCTCTGAAGTTCCATTCTGAAGCAAAAGATTTGCGAAATCGCTATGAAGTTCCAATCTAAATCAAATGGTTTGTGATCCACGCTCTGAAGTTCCCGCTCCAAATTTCCAATCTAAATCAAATGATTCATGATCCAAGCTCGAAGTCCCTATCTAAAGTAAAAGATTTGTGAACCCATTCTGAATTTCTGAT
Organism: Garra rufa; assembly: GCF_049309525.1. Classification (NCBI taxonomy): domain Eukaryota; kingdom Metazoa; phylum Chordata; class Actinopteri; order Cypriniformes; family Cyprinidae; genus Garra; species Garra rufa. The sequence goes on from NC_133384.1 coordinate 31,118,634, forward strand.
CTCAATCAAAAGATTTGCAAAACCTCTCAGAAGTTCTGATCTAAATCAAAAGATTTGTGAACCTGCTCTGAGGTTCTGATCTAAATCAAATTATTTGTGATCCATTTTCTAAACTTCCGATCTAAAGCAAAAGATTCATGTACCTGCTCTGTAGTTCCAATTTAAATCAAATGATTTGTGATTCATGCTCTAAAGTTCCGATCTAAAGCAAAAGATTTGCACACCCACTCCAAAATTCCAATCTAAATGAAATGATTTGTGATCCAAGCTCTGAAGTTCTAATCTAAAGCAAAAGATTCACAAATCTGCTCTGAAGTTCCAATCTAAACAAAAGATTTGCGAACCCACTCTGAAGTTCTGATCTAAATCAAATGATTCACAATCCACACTCTGATGTTCTGATCTAAAGCAAAAGATTTGCAAACCCGCTCTGAAGTTCCGATTTAAATCAAATGATTTGCGATCCACACTCTGAAGTTCTGATCTAAAGCAAAAGATTTGCGAACCCATTCTGAAGTTCAGATCAAAATCAAATGATTCGCGAATCTGCTTTGAAATTCCAATCTAAAGCAAAAGATTTGCGAACCTGCTCCGAAGTTCCAATCTAAATCAAATAATTTGCAATCCACACTCTAAAGTTCTGATCTAAAGCAAAAGATTCACAAACCCGCTCTGAAATTATGATCTAAATTAAATGATTCATCATTCACTCTCTAAAGTTCCAATCTAAAGCAGAAGATTTGCAAACACGCTCTGAAGTTCCAATCTAAATCAGATGATTTGCGATCCACACTCTGAAATTCTGATCTAAAGCAAAAGATTTGCGAACCCGCTCTGAAATTATGATCTAAATTAAATGATTCATCATTCACTCTCTAAAGTTCCAATCTAAAGCAGAATCACAGAGTGTTATTCACTCACTGGTGAAGGACAACAAAGCAGGTCCAGATGCGCAGCACAAAGTGTCACGTATGCGACAAACGAAGGCTGCCGTCACCTTCACCTCCCCCTCCACATGGCCTTGAGATCAGCGGGGTGATGTTTCCAGAGCTGACTACTCTGTATTAAACATGGATGCTGGCAAACACACCGCAGTGAGAAGAGAGGGCTTGGTCCTCTGTCTGTCTGCAGGAAAAAAAAAGAGTAAGTATTAAATGTTAATAAACGACTGCAAAGACACAAGCCTGAAGGCATCTCCCTAGAGCTGAACGAGCAAAGCCAATTATGTCCGCCAACTCAACCTGCACCACTGGACCATCATGGGAAATTACAATGACTTGACCCTTCGATTGTCATTTAACTTACACTTCCTTAATGGTCTCATAAAATTTATCTTATCTGTTAATGGCCTATTAGTGCCATGAAATAGAAGCTCGAGGGAAAGCGCATCCGAAATGCACCAGGAAAAAATATGTTGAAGTTTCTCCCACAGTTCAAACTGAGCCATTTATTCCAAACAAAACAAAAACATATTTTTCCATTGTTGATCTTAAGACCACAATTTCAGTTTTTAGCAACTGAATAACTACCAATTTACCCATAAGGTCAGTTTATGTGAGTCAGTGTGTAGGAGAGCCCAGGTTTGTGTCCTTCAGTCTCTTCAGTTTTTTCCTAGAATACAAAAATACTGAAAATAAGACACCTAATTATTATATGTGACTCTGGACCACAAAACCAGACATAAGTCAATTTTGTATGGTTTGTTAGGATAGGACAATATTTGGTTGAATGCTATTTGAACTATTTATAAATCTAGAATTTGAGGTGCAAAACAATTTAAATATTGAGAAATTTGCCTTTAAAGTTATCCAAAGTTCTTAGCAATGCATATTACTAATCAAAATTTAAGTTTTGATATATTTACAGTAGTAAATTTGCAAAATATCTTAATTATAAAAAATATCAATAATTTTGACCCATACAATGTAATTTTGGCTATTACTACAAATATACCCGTGCTACTTAAGACATATACATATAACAAATAAATTAATATTAATTAAAAATATATGCTTGCTTGCTTACTGTTATGCATCAAAATATTTGCAGTAAATCATATTCATTATCACTAACTTTAACTGTAATTACATTTTTTGTGATGGCAAATGGCATTTTTTGTATGTTTGCTACAAAATCAGTAATTTTGGGTTGCAATAATCAGTTTTCCAAGATCCTTTTGGGACTGAAGTCATAGTCTTTCAAAATGAAGAAGGATTTAGAGGATCTGGGATGTGTTGTTTGAATCAGTATTGCTTTAATAAGTGTTACCTGGGGCAATGTAAACAAATAACCTTAAAAACAAGAGGATGAGGTTGGCGAGATGTGGCCACACTGAATGAATGATTTATAAAAGCTTACAAAAAGGAAAAAAAAAACAGCACAAGCCAGTCTTAACACTCTTCTGAAGTGCGCTCTACTTGCAGTGCAGTGCAGCAATTGACTTGTCCCTCCCTAAACTTGCACCTGCGATTGCGACAAGACAATTTGAACCTTGTGCGAGAAAATCCTCATATTACATTCAAGACCTTCTCAGCCCGACAGCCCCTCCAGATGTCTGACGCTTCTCGTACACTTACGCTGACGTACGCATCTGCCCAACGCCGAGCTATGGCCCTGAGATTCAACTGAAAGACATCGTGCTCTTAAGCTTGTAAATTAGAGTGCTCTGGTTATGACAGTTTTCATCAGACGCGTCACACTAAATTGCATGTGAAATGTGCTTGATGGTCTTCACTTTGCTCCTGGTGGAGATTATTCCACCCCAGTGGATTCTCTCTCTCTCTCTCTCGACCCTCCAGTGCCTCTCTATTCTTTTTCTCTCTCTCCATCTTTCGTCTCATTCTGCCAGTCTCTCCCGCTTCGCCTTTTTTTCTGACAGACGCCATTCTTTGCTCAAGGAAACAGGTGACCCGCTCTCTCATGGCTCTGCCAATCAAACAGTGAAAGATATGACAGATTTTTTTCCTGTAATAATTTTTTAATCATTATTAAATTATTTACAGTCTTTTGACAAGCACTGTAGTTCAAATTAACTGATTAGATATACAACAGTAGCAGATAGCTTAATATAAAAAGCCAAACAACTGTGCATGCATTATAAAAGATGCAGAATTTTTTCGACTTTTGACATTAAAAATAGCCAATTTCAAACCCCTAAGATCTTCGTTCATCGTCAGAACAGAAATTAAGATATTATTAATAAAATCCAAGCGCTTTCTGACCCTGCATAGACAGTAATGCAACTGACACTTTCAAGGCCCAGAAAGGTAGTAAGGACTTTGCCTAAATAGTCCATGTGACATCTGTGGTTCAACTGTAATGTTATGAAGCTATGAGAATTACTTTTTGTGCACAAAGAAAACTAAAATAATGACTTTATTCAACAATTTCTTCTCTTCCATGTCAGTTTTCGATGCACGTTTATGAGAAAGAGAAGAATGTTTGTTTTTTATCATTATTAAATTATTTACAGCATTTTGATGAGCATTGTAGTTCAATTTAACTGTTTAGATCTACAACAAATAGCTCATAGCTAATACAAAAAACGCCACTTACATTATGAAAAAAGCATTAGTTCCCCCACTTTTGACATAAAAAAATATAACCAAAAAGCTGTGAAAACATAAAATGGTCCTAAAGGACACCCAAAAATTTTTTTTCAATAGTTACTCGCCCTCATGCTGTTCCAAACCTATAAGACCTTCAGAACACAAATTAAGATATTTTTCATGAAATCCTAGAGCTTTCTGGCCCTGCAGCACAACTGACACATTGAAGATCTAGAAAGGTAGTATGAACATTAATTACTCACCTTGATGTCGTTCCAAACCTGTGAGACCTTCGTTTATCTTCGGAACACAAATTAAAGGGGTCCTATTATGCTCCTTTACAAAGTCTTTATTCTGTTTATGAGGTGTACTTGAACATGCTCTCATGCTTAGTTGTTCGAAAAATGCATTATTTTTCACATAATTTCCATTATTACAATAGCTTTTTCCCCAGGCTGGCACAAACGGCTCGATTAGTTCCGGGTTCCGCCTTCCGAAAAGTCAAAAGTATTGTGATTGGTCAGAAGTCCCACTGTGTTGTGATTGGCAAACAGCATAGACAGCGTTCCGCCCTGCTGCGCCCCTTCCCAAAGCAGCATTGATATATATATATATATATATATATATATATATATATATATATATATTTTTTTTTTTTTTTTACACAAACACATCTGATCGCTAAAGGAGGCTTTTACCGACCGCCCGGGAGCCATGTGAGGCATTTTTTTATTATGGATCGACTTATTTTCAGTCTATGCTGTTCTATGAGTACCAGAATTGATTTAATATAACGCCGATTGCATTCGTCTGAAAGAAGGAAGTCATATACACCTAGGATGCATAAAGGGTGAGTAAATAATACGCTATTGTTGGTCCTATCGCCAGCATACGAGATCGGGGATACGTGATTTTATCATTATTGTGCTAATGTATTTAATTATTTGCATGCCTGAAACCATAAGGCTAGTGAAGCTATCTACACTGTATGATAAATAAAATCTCTTACCACATACTGCATGTCTACGGCGCGGCGCCGACGTGTCCACGGATGATCACTAAGTTAGTCAATGTTCGTGTTTACATCAGCCGTGGATCTGCGTGTGTTTGGACCCTCTGTACAACACACGTGAATGGCGCTGCTTCAGCACGGCTTCCGGAGCAGTTCGCGAACCTTTAGTTAAAGCTGCGTTTAAACGAGCTGACCTACGGCTCGCTGTAGCATCCCAAAAGCGGCTGTCCATATTACATGGGTAAAGTTAGGCGAATCCCCCACCCGCCAACGATTTGAATTTCTGTAGGTGGGATACCGCGTTGTGACATCATTGCATCCGGAAAACAAACGCTGTAGTCCAAACGAGTCGTTCGTTGTAGTTCTTGAAAAGGGATTTTTTAAAAACTAAATATCTCCGTTTGGAGTGGACTTTGAGATTTGTAACTTTGTAGATGTTTTTTATGCCCAAACATACACACTGGCTAAAGTTCAAAAAATGAGAAAGCATAATAGGACCCCTTTAAGATAATTTTGATGAAATCTGAGAGCTTTCTGACCCTGCAAGGCTGTAAGTCCATCGTTAAAATAATCCATGTGACATAAGTGGACAACCGTAATGTTATGAAGCTACGAGAATACTTTTTGTGCACAAAGAAAACAAAAATAAATTTTGGTCAACAATTTCTTCTCTTCTTTTTCAGTCTTCGCTGTGGGTTCACAAAAGTTCCACAAAAGTGTGTTGCTGCTGACGCAGGAACTGGCATTCTGATGTCTTAATTCACGTGAAGAGAAGAAATTGTTGTTTTTTATATCATTATTAAATTATTTACAGCATTTTGACGAGCATTGTTGTTACAACAAATAGCTGATAGCTTAATATATAAAAAACAGCAAACAACTGTGCGACTTTAATCAACAATTTCTTCTCTTTCATGTCAGTCTTTGCTGTGCATTTATGAAAGTACCACAAAAGTGTGTGGTGCTGCTGATGCAGGAACTGGCGCTCTGATCTCATGGTTCATGGGAAGAGAAGAAATTGTTTTTTTATTGTCATTATCATCAACTGTGCTTACATTATGCAAGATTTTCTCCACTTTTGACATCAAAAGTATCATAGCTTCGAAAACATTAAATGGTTTAAAGGGATAGTTCACCCAAAACAGAAAATTCTGTCATTAATTGCTTACTCTCTTGTCGTTCCAAACCCGTAAAACCTTCATTCATCTTTAGAAGACAAGTTAAGATGTTTTTGATCAAATCTGAGATCTTTCTGATTGCTAAAAAAGTTATTACTTTAGTTTTCTTTGTGCACAAAAGTATTAGTGCTCTTCATAAAATTAAGGTTGAACCAATGATGTCACATGGACTATTTTTTTGATGTCCTTACTACCTTTCTGGGTCTTGAATGTGTCAATTGCATTGCTGTCCATGCAGGGTCAGAAAGCTCTCGGATTTCATTAAATCCATTAAAATTGATTGAAAATACCTTCATTTGTGTTCTAAAGATGAACGACATGAGGGCGAGTAATTAATGACAGAATTTTCATTTTTGGGTGAACTATCACTTTAAGGTGTTTGCATGACCTTAGACTTCACAGCGCATAACTAGTGTACTGAAGTATTTAAACTGGATAAAGCAAGGGCATAATTTCGGATGCAGCTTTGACGTCAGTGATTGTTTGACTTGAATTAGTAACAAATGCCACGGCAAAGCTGAGAAACGCATTGCTCAATGCTCTGTTGCCACATATCTGATGCGAGCCTTTCTTTGATGTGCATATTAGAGACCATGGGAGCAAAGTTTCACAGACAGATTTGAGAAAAACTGAATTCTAGCAAGCAGATGTGTTCTCATTCCTAGTGGGAATCAAGCAAGACTCCTCCTCCCATGAAATTAAAGCAGACTTTCCCATAATATACAATTTATAGTGACTTTTACATATTTTATAGTCTTTGTTGGAGACGTGAAGGTGTAATTAACTAATTATTTGGTAGTTGCTCCGTTCACATCCTGCCTCATAAACCAATGAGATTGCTCTTTTAATTGAAAATAAACAATTAATGGCAGCTGTTGGATTTAAAAAGACACTCGGATGTTCAGTTTGGAAGATTTGAATACAGCTTGGAGAGTAGTGGGTCAATGCTGTAGTTCTTTCAAAGTAGGATATTTTTTGACTTCCGAACATAAAGGCATTTCATTGTCTGATGCTTAGAAGATGATGTATGAAGACAGGCAAATGCCACTGTCGGCTCTGCAGGTGTTCAGTCATCAACAAAAGAAGTCTCCTGGCAACCAAATTGCTATGCACGTGTACGATTATCAACAAAGAGCTTCATTTACCGTGTGACTCTGCAAACGTTTGCTAAACAGATTTTGCTGTCATGTCACTTGCATTTTGTTTGCCTAAAACTGAATGTTTATCATTAGCTTCTTACATCTCTCTGGGTACGGCCGTGTTTGCATGTATTTTTCGGCTTTTCTCTTTTGTTTCTTGGCCAGAACAACTGTTCTAACACTATTTTAATGAAACCCAGTGAAAATCTAGTAAACTAAATGGAGCCATCTGGGTGTTTGAAATAATTTTTAATAACAATCACTCAAACGCTGTTTTGGGGTAATGCTAAAGTGGCTCTCGTCTGGTACAAGTGCCTCTGGGCTTATTGGATTTCTGTTTTCTGTAATTGGCACAGTCTTTTGGTTGCAACTCTCATAAAGGCATATCATATAGGCATATCATATGCTTTTGGTTATGAGGTTTGTAACCAATCTCTTCAATGACAGGCACGTCATATTCTGATTAATGCATGCACTAAAACATGTTTGTACAAATCTGATTTGTGCAATTAAACATTTCTGACTTCCAGAGTACATACACTATACTTAGGCCAACTGTAGTTTGATTAACTTGTATAGAGCCAAGCTACAGTCACATAAAAAACAAAGGCTGTGTTTTCCAAAAGCATCAAATGTCAAAGTAGATAATAGAAACAGCTGGCACCAAAGGTCTCAATCTACAATCTACTTAAGCTAACAATGCTTTTGAGGAAAACACAGCCTACATTTTTTCAGCCTAAAGTAATTGCTTAAAAAAAGAAAAGAAAAGAAAATTCAGTCTGACTGAAATTGAACTTACTTACTGTTTTATATTAATATGGTCTTCCAAGCCAGGGTTATTATAAAACTAAAACAGTGGAAAAATAAATAAAATTAAATATTGCTACTTTTATTGGCATAAAAAAGAAACTTATTTTATTTAAGCTATTTCTGTTTCTCATTTTCATAAAAATTCAAACTATATAGACAAAAAAACAACGATAAAAATAACAAAAACAATTACTAAACCTTTACCTAAAATTAAAATGAGAACAAAAACTATTTAAAAAAAAAACTACTTAAAAATTTAAATAGAAAATAGAATCAAGCTCAGTGATTCCAAAATAACTAAATAATAAAAACTAAAACTAAAATAATAAAATGAAATAAAATCACTACTTGAAATAAAATCAACATTGGCATAAAATATTAAAAAGGAAACATTTTATTTCAGCTATTTCTATTTCTCATTTTCAAATAATTTAACTTATAAATAACAATTAAAACAATATAGATAAAAAAACAACAATAAAAAACCTTTACCTAAAATTAAAATGAGAACAAAAACTAATTAAAAAAATAACACTTACAGTATAAAACTAAAACAATGAAATGAAATAAAATAAAATCGCTACTTGAAATGAAATAAACAGTGGCACAAAATAAACAGAGCTCAAAATTACTAAACCTTTAGCTAAAATAAAAATGAAAACAAAAAATATAAATATATAAAAACTAGACATTACTCAATCTCTGTAATACTAAAATAACACTAAAACAATAAAATAAAATGAAACAGCTACTTGAAATAAAATAAACACTAGCATAAAATATAAAAGACTTAATTTATTTCAGCTAGTTCTATTTCTCATTTCCATATAGTTTAACTTATATTTATTATTTAATGACTTAATAATAAAAAAAAAAATTCAAAACAATGTAGACACAAAACAACAATAAAAATAATAAAAACAAAAAATTACTAAACATGTAACTAAAATGAACATAAAAACAAAATATAAAAATAAATCTAATTGAAAATATAAATAAAAACCATATTACTCAATCTCAGTAATACTAAAATAACATTGTTTCAAACTTGTACTGTATTACCTGTCCATAATTTACATTATTTACTTTTTTTTTTTAAATAATCCACTGAAGATTCAATTTATGCAGTTAAACTTTCTGGTCCATGCAGACTTTTTATAGCAGCTCATGTAGAAGACTACATAAATATCATTCCCTTGAATGGACACTGGACATAGTTCATTATTAAAACTCATGCATAGGTCTTTCCCATGATTCACTTGGCTGGGCTTACGGAAATGGCTTGCAGAGATGTAGAGACTCTCTCGGTGATCTACTTTATGAATAAGCCTGTATATTATCCAAATGATTCCGGCTAAAGGGGACATGATTATTGAAGTATAGGAGCTTCGAGTTCAGCGAAACCTATTTCCTGAACAGATGAACAGGATGCTCCATTTTTTTTTTTTTTTTGGTGGGCGTTCAGGCTCGGCTGATTTGGTATACTCCCGTGCACTTTCTCAAACGGATGGCGCACGGAAACGCATCATCAAATCATCAAGCCTGCAGATTGGGGAAATGCATGTTAATTTCCGCGAATAAATCATTCATGACGAGTTACGTGAGCTTTTGACCTCTGGTGTGTGAGAACATGTGGCAGGAGTTCTCCAGCAGGCTGCAGAATCCACCGCAGAGACACGCACAACAAAGCCATGCATGATGGGCAGGAGCTGTCAGAGCTTCCTCCATTCTGGAAAATAAAAGAGAGAGAGAGAGAGAGAGAAATCTGCAAATCTTTTTACGAGTATAAGCTATCTGTGCTGAAGGAGCCAGGTTGTCAGAGCTGTTCTACATAATGCCTGTAATTTTCTTCTTTAACAGCCCATAAACAGTCGAATCAATCTCAATTAGCAGCGCTGAATCTTTTATTAGTTGGCACTGTCCATGAACAGGCTACAAAATTAGGTTTGATTGTTAGAAAGTGAGAATTGTGTGATATAAACTCGCAATTCTGACCTTTTTCTCAGAATTGCGACAGAATTGCGAGTTAAGTCAGAATTGTGTGATATAAACTCGCAATCGTGAGTTATAAAATCAGAATTGCAAGATATAATCTCACAATTCTGACCTTTCTCACAGAATTGTGTGAAATAAATGTACAATTGCAAGAAATAAAGTCAGAATTGTGTGATATAAACTCACAATTGTGAGTTAAGTCAAAATTGTGTGATATAAACTCACAATCGTGAGTTATAAAATCAGAATTGCAAGATATAAACTTACAATTCTGACCTTTTTCTCAGAATTGCGTGAAATAAATGTACAATTGCAAGAAATAAAGTCCGAATAGTGACATATAGGCCTGGTTTCACAGACAGGGCTTAGACTAAGCCAGGATTAGCCCATAGTTCAATTAGGACATTTAAGTAATATTTATAAACATGCTTAGAAAAACACATTTCTGGTGAGCATCTTGAGACAAAACAAAGGCACTGATATAATTTAAGATTAGTCAGTGCAAGTTTCTTTCAGTTGAAACAGCTCAGACTTACATTTTAGTCTTAGGCTAGGCTTAAGCCTTGTCTGTGAAACTGTGGGATAAACTCACATTTGCGAGTTACAGTAAGTCAGAATTGCAAGATATAAACTCATAATTCTGACCTTTTTCTCAGAATTGCGTGAAATAAATGTACAATTGCAAGAAATAATGTCAGAATTGTGAGATATAAACTCAAAATTGCGAGTTAAGTCAGAACTGTGTGATATAAACTAGCAATCGGGAGTTATAAATTCAGAATTGAAAGATATAAACTCGCAATTCTGACCTTTGTCGCAGAATTGCGAGATATAAACTTACAATTGCAAGAAATAAAGCCAGAATTGCGTGATTAAAAACTCAGAGATGTTCTACCTAATGCCTGTAATTTTCTTCTTTAACAGCCCATAAACATTTGAATCAATCTTAATTAGCAGTGTTGAACCTTTTATTAGTTGGCACTGTCCATGAACAGGCTACAAAACTGGGTCATAAACTCCTAAAGTATTGGTTTCATTTTGGCAAATGATCAATTAAAAGTGTCGACTTTAGAAAATCTTGATTCTTTAAGTTTTTTTATTACTAAATTAATTATTTATACTAAATTATTAATTTAATTATAAAATGATTCTTTTTTTAAAAGAATATAATACAAATGTAATCATTTATTTATTAGTGGCTTTATGGGTTTAAAATAAGAGAAAATATTATAAAATTCTCATATAAAACACATTGTACAGTGAAGTGTTGATATTCACAGAACATGTCAGTTATACTGAGGGAGGATCCTTTAACTATCTTCTTAGTGAGGAAAATCTCCACATCCCAAAGTCTTCAACACCTCATTCTCGGGCTTAACACTCGAGAACTGAACTTAATGACCGTAAAGCAGGAATATGTGAGACTGTGTGAATCGTTTGAAACTGAGTGAAAGATCCCTGTGAAAACCTACTATAATAAGGCTCAGGATAATCTTTGCATACTGTTGTACACTTATTAAAGGTTCCTGGTTCTTTGCAGCACTTTACTTAGATTTTTTTCTTATTAGGAACTGTATTTGCAGTTTTGGGTTCTTGAGTTGCTCAGATGTTGCTCTTGCATAGCTAAGGATGAATGTTCTATTTATATATGATCTTTATCTCAGATGGGTCTCCTATGGAAGCCTGTTTCCACCTCTGAATAAAAAATAGAAAAAGGCTATTGCGACTTTCGCAATTCTGACTTTTTTCTTAGAATTATCAGATAAAAACTCACAATTGCGAGTTAGAAAGTCAGAATTGTGTGGTATAAACATGCAATTGTGAGTTATAAAATCGGAATTGCAAGATAAAAAAACTCACACTCACTTTTTTTCTCAGAATTGTGTGATATAAACTCACAATTGTAAGAAAGTCAGAATTACGAGATAAAAACTCACAATTTGACTTTTTTCTCGCAATTTTGACTTTCTCAGAATTGCGTGATGCAAACTTGCAATTAAATGTTTTTCTCAGAAATGCAAGGTATATACTCACAATCCTGAGTTATAAAATCAGAATTGCAAGATATAAACTCAAAATTCAGATTTTTGTCTCAGAATTGCGTGAAATACACTAATAAATGGAAAGAAATAAAGTCACGATAAAAATTTGCAATTTGACTTTTTCCTACAAACGTGAGGTCGTTTATCCTTCGCAATTCTGACTTTTTCTCAGCATTGTGAGATATGAACTCACAATTGCAAGGTATAAAGTCTAATTCTGAGGTGTAAAAAAGACTTTTCTGACTTCAGAATTGTGACTTTAATTATCACTTGCAATTGTGAGTTTATATCACGCAATTCTTGGAAAAAAGTTATGCGAGATGTAAACTCGCAATTGCAAGGAAAGTCAGAATTGAGAGAAAAAAGGTGCTATTTTATTTTTATTGTTTATTCAGTGGCGGAAATGGGTTTCTATAGACTTAGAGTACATTCTTTAAAAAAAAAAAAATATTGGCATCTATGATTTTATGAACAACATCCATGGAACGTTTAGCACAAAACAGTGATAAAAGGTTCTTTAGGGTGCTTTTACATCTGTGGTTCGGTTCATTTGGTCTGGACCAAGAGCAACAAATGATACATTGTAGCATTTTTCTGCCGTTTTGGGTCCTTTTCACACCACACTGATTGCTCTGGTCCGAACCAGTTGAAACAAACCAAAATGCAGTCATGTGACAACATCCACATCACTCGTTGGCCAGATCGTGTCATTGAACCACTGATCTATAATAGAGAATTATATAGATCAGTGTGTTGAACGTATTTTCTAAACTGTTAAGGGGCCATTCACATGTTGCGTCTTTTGCGCGCTCAAGCTTGTTATTTTAAATGTAGACGCGCGGTATGCGCGCTCAGAATGGAAGCGACGTGGTCGCGACGCGCAGCCGTTGCGACATGCACTTTTTTTCCATTCGTGAATGCGCCGCATCGAGATAAAAACATCTCAACTTGACATGAACCAACCAATCAGCTTCATCCTTTCCCTTAATAACATTGAAAGCACTGACAAGTTGGAGAAACATCATAGCTATACAGGAGTAAACATTTTTGAATAAATATAATAGCAGAGCTACCGCAAGAGATTTTTAAAGCTGAAAATCCATTTATCCTTTGCTGAAACTTTCACGTGTTTATGGAGAGCGCAGGTCATGGTTGCTTAGCATCGGCAGACGCTACTGGAGTGCAAGCTACAGAGCAGTTTGGAAAGAAAGAGAAAGCGGAGTGCCTAGCGTTTTCGACGCATTTTTAGGTGCGACATGTGAACGGCCCCTTAAACAATGAGAAAGATTGTGATGTTCTTGTGAGTTTTGAAAGTTGGGACCTATATGATCATCAGACCGAAATTTATGAGGCTCCACACCTCCTCACAACTCCAAGTTTGTCCGTGAGCTGTCAAGGGGCTATGTTGCTAAAGCGCTAACTGTCAACAAATACTTGTCCTCATCCCATAATGAACAGCGCAGCGGACTACGTCAGCTGGATTAGTCCAAAAAGGCGCAGTACCTTTTGCGGGTGGGTCTGTTCTAGTTCGGTTCATGTTCTCACCACAAACGAACCGCTGCAGTGTACGTTTGAAAGCGTACCGAGACCACCTCTTCAAGGAGGTCTCGGTTCGCTTTTTTGGTCCGCTTTTGGTGCGCACTCGAGTGCGATAGCTACATTCACACCTGCCCAAACGAACCGCACCACGAGGGAAAACGAACTCAAGTGCGATTCAACCAAACTAAATAAGGCAGGTGTGAAAGCACCCTTAGATTATTAAAATGTTTTTTTTTACACTAAAACTCTTCTGGAAACCCAAAATGGATCTTCCATGGTGAAAACTCCCTTTGGAACCTTTATTTTTAGGAGTGAAGAATTTGGTGCTTAACATGAATATGAATAGTGTTGCTCTGAATATTTGGTCTTAAAAGAATTTGATTAGAAATGTTTGAGTTCGTACTGAAATCTCTTACTTTGATCGCAGACTTAGTATTGTTGTAAATCTGAGCAGCTGTGTGATCTTTTCTGAAGCTTGCAGGAGTCTTAACTTGCCTTAACTTGTTCTCCATTTAATCTCACTTCTTTCTATGAGGAACAACTGGAGACATTAAAGGCAGGAATAGCAGAAAGAAAACGGGGACAGAACAACATTAGAGTAAGTAAATGATGACAATTTTAGTGTTTATTTTATTGCATTTAATCTATTTGCATCTGTAGATTACAATTAAAGGCCATTTTCTCAAAATGAGTTCACTATATTTTTAAAGTTTTTACAAAGGGGCTTGTTCATAAACATTTTATTCATTTGCTAGCTATTGATAGTATTTATGAAATGATAAAAAGAGATATCCAAAATCCCTTCTGTAAAAACCTTTGACTCTAATATGTCAACAACAAGTATTCTGAACCTGGCTTTATCCAATGGTTATTAATTTTATGCAAATGAGTGCATATCTAATTAGACTGTGTCTCATTTGCATATTTTAACATTTAAAACTTGTAATACAAAAAAGTCTGCAATTCTTAATGTAATCAGTCAACTAGGGAAATATTGCGATATCTATTAGTTAAATATTCTTACCCTGTTCACCTCAGGTGTCTTGCCTTAAAGCACCAACACACTGGTGCTTTTCTTTTTTTTTCCAAAATGCATGTCATTTTTCATTTAGTACTGACCTGAATAAGATATTTCACATAAAAAATGTTTACATATAGTCCACAAGAGAAAATAATAGCTGAATTTATAAAAAATGATCCCCGTTCAAAAATTTACATACCCTTAATTCCTTTTTTTTTTCACTGGCGCTTTTCTAAGGAAAGAAAGAAATCAAAAGTTGTTAGTTAGTGGATTAGTTTACTCCTAAATAAAAATTCCCTAATAATTTACTCAACTCCATGTCATCCAAGATGTTCTTGTCTTTCTTTCTTCAATCAAAAAGGAATTGAGGTTTTTGAGATAAACATCCCAGGATTTTTCTCCATAGTGGATTTCAATGGGGATCAGAGGGTTGAAGGTCCAAACTGCAGTTTAAATGCAGCTTCAAAGGGCTCTACACGATCCCAGCCGAGGAATAAGGGTCTTATCTAGTGAAACGATCAGTCATTTTCTAAAAAAAAATATATATATATATATATACTATTTAACCACAAATGCTCGTCTTGCACTAGCTCTTAAAAAGTCATACATTGTTAGCTCTTCGTCTGTGTACTTCGGTTCAAAAAGTTAGTGTAGGCCGAAAAACTAAATCTCATTTTTTCCTCCAACTTCATCGTCTTCAATCATCTGACATAATTTGTTTTAGAAAATGACCAATCGTTTCCCCAGATAAGACCCTTATTCCTCGGCTGGGATCGTGTAGAGCCTTTTGAAGCTGCAATTTGGACTTTCAACTCGCTGATCCCCATTGAAGTCTGCTATGTGGAGAAAATAGAATGTTAAAAAAAAAAAAAAAAAAAAAAAACTAATTTATTTTTGATTTAAAGGAGAAGTTCACTTCCAGAACAAACAATTTAATATAATTCACTTACCCCTTGTTATCCAAGATTTTCATGTCTTTCTTTCTTCAGTCATAAAGAAATTGTGTTTTTTGAGGAAAACATTGCAGGATTTCTCTCCATATAGTGGACTTCTATGGTGCCCCCGAGTTTGAATTTCCAAAATGCTGTTTAAATGTAGATTCAAAGGGCTCTAAACAATCCCAGATAAGGAAGGAGGGTTTTATCTAGTGAAACGATCAGTTATTTTCTAAAAAAAAAAAAAAAAAATACAAAAAAATACTGCGTGAACACTGTGTATTCTGGTTCAAGACAGTTAGGGCATGTCAAAAAACTCCCATCTCATTTTCTCCTCCAACTTCAAAATTGTCCTACACCGCTGCAGAAGTACCGACCCAGTGTTTACAAAGTGAACATGCAAAGAAGATAGAACACCCTTTACAAAAATGGTAAAACAGCCATGCGTGTAATTTTGAAATTGAAGAAAAAAATGTGAGTTTTTCGACATACCCTAACTGTTATGAACCGGAATGCACAGAGTTCACGCAGAGCTTGACAAGAGGTTAAAAAGTTATATAAATTGTCAATTGTTTTTTTTTAGAAAATAACCAAACGTTTTGCAAGATAAGACCCTTATTTGTTTAGAGCCCTTTGAATCTGCATTTAAACTGCATTTTGTAAGTTCAAACTCGGGGGCACTATAGAAGTCCACTACATCCTCCTGACTACCAGCAATGGAGTTTTGTCCTCTGTAGAGGACAAAGGTTTTTAGCGATTTCTCTGAGACCTTACATGTCAGAGTTTTAAGTATGGATGTCTTGTACAGAGCACATTCAGGGCTTTTCAGAGATACCAAATGATTGGATGTTTCACCATGACCACTCCCTCCCCTTGGTCTTTAAAAATGGCTGACATTAATTTAGTGATCAAATTTAACACCCTTATGGAAAATGATAATATTTTGTAATGATAATTTAAGTCTGAATAATTTTCACTTTGTTTCTTATAAAACAACATCTCAGGAAAATGTTATGGGGTTTCAAATTAAAATATGACTTTCTGTTATGAAACAGGACATTAATTTCATGCATGTCCACTGTAGAGGTGATTAAAACAAAAATTGGACTGTTTTTGCCTTTTTATGTCTTTTCATGTCTTTTTATTAAAAAAAAAAGATTTTTTTAAATTTGTATGTCCCAATGTCCTCTACAGAGGACATAGCATAACATATAAATAAAATTTAATTTTTCAAAAAAAAATTTTTTTCAATTTTGTTCTTATACTCTAAACAATGTAATGACATTAAAAAAAAAACTAAAATCTCAAAACATTTTTTTCCTGGTAGTCAGGAGGATTGGAGAGAAATCCTGAAATGTTTTCCTCACAAAACAGTTTCTTTATGACTGAAGAAAGAAAGACATGAACATCGTGGATGACAAGGGGGTGAGTAAATTATCTGTGCATTTTTGTTCTGGAAGTGAATGTCTCCTTTAAGAAAGAATGGAATTTTAATTCTGAAGTAAAATAATCCTTTAGGCTATGACGGTTTCTTGGATTTTAATTGGAGCATTTGTGGATTCTGTCAGCGGGGCGTTTCTTCTCTGTAGGGTGCGAGAGGCAGGTGGGATGGGGGAGGTTGGGTGTGATGGTTTGGTCATGTATCCTTGCAAATTTCTCCACTCAGTGTCAGTGGGCTGTAAATGATGCCAGCACGCATTTCATCCCATAAATATTTATTGCATGGAGCAAGGGAGAAACCGAAAGGGGGGAAAAAAGTAAAAAGAAAGAGATGAAGTGATGAGGATTCTGCTGGAAGAGTCCTAGAGAGCGAACGCTGTTAGTTTGTCATGCTCGGGTGGACCGGGTCCCTGTAATTACTGTGTACGCTCAGCGGCGCTCTGAGAGAGATGAACCGGCCACAGCCAGATGGCTGCAGACATCAGGGGGCCATGGAATTCCACACGCTCTTCTCTCACACATGGTCCGGAATTATCCAAAACAAATTGGACTGGGCATTATGGTGTCAATTAGGAGAGCAAACACTAGATGTTCTTCTAAAGCTCATCGTGGCCAATTTTGTTTTAGTTCCGCGGACAATATGGACTCAAAGTGCAGACCAATCTTGATCAACACATTCGCAGATGGGCTGTGAATGGATTCAGATAGTCAGAACTCTTAAATGATTTGTCTGGAATAACAGCGAGCGCTGAGTCAGTCTCTGGGGTTCAGTGAAATAAGCACACATTCTATTTATAAAGAGGGAAACACTCTACATATCCAACAGCCCCGACGGAGCTCAGACAGTAACAGCCTCACATGTCAAATTAATTGAACTGGTATATTGAGACGCATTGTGGTGGGTGGTGGACTATGTTTGCATCAGCTGTCTACATGTCTACATGCCTAAATGCTTAGAGTATGAAGACGCATATAAATATACAAAATAATGAAACTATTACTTTAAAATGGTGAGAAAGAGATTAAATATATATATATACACACACAAACACACACATTCATGATTTACTTTTAAATATTAAAAATATTATACTAGTATAATTAAATAGAAAAAATAATAATTTAACTTAAACACTTATAATTTATTCAAAATATTAAAAAAATATTAAAAATTAAATATTAAAAATATTAATTTAATATAAAATAAGTGTAAACACAACATAAAATTGTATATATATATATATATATATATATATATATATAAATAAACACACAAATTCATGATTTATTTAAAATTTTTAAAAAATAGTATTAAATGTAAAAAATAATATTATTATTAAATGTAATATTAAAAAAATTACAAAATTATTTTAAAATATTAAAATGTAATATAATAAATGTACACACAACATAATTATATATACACACAATATTAAATGTAAAATATTTTCTATATAAAAATGTTGCGTGTACATGTATTTCTATATTAAATTACTATTTTTCAATTAAATATTAGAATATTTAAAATAAGTCATGAGTGTATCATGTATCCTTGCAAATTTCTCCACTCAGTGTCAGTGGGCTGTAAATGATGCCAGCACGCATTTCATCCCATAAATATTTATTGCATGGAGCAAGGGAGAAACCGAAAGGGGGGAAAAAAGTAAAAAGAAAGAGATGAAGCAGCACGTTAATGCCAATAACGGCCCACCACTAATATATATATATATATGGTGGGCCGTTATCGGCGTTAACGTGCTGCATTAACGTGAGACTCTTATCGGGCGATAAAAAAAATATTGCCGTTAATCTATTCTCAAAGTTGTGTTGGGAGCTGGGTCTAAACTGGGTCTAACTTTCACCTTGATATTTTAGCGCGGATGACGTATACCTAGTGGAATTGCACTGTAGGGGGTGAGAACGAGTCTTCAACTTCTGTGAAATGACCACATCAAATGAGACGTGCAAACATGGATGCAGTTATGAAGCCGCTTCAGGGCAGGTGTGTTGCTAGACCCTTTTTACTGGGGCACGTGCCCCAGTGAAAATCTGCTGTGCCCCAGTAAAATCTCAAGTTTGAGTTATAATTTACTTTGATAATCCCAAAATAAAGACATTAAACTACATGCAACAACTGAATTGACGCTTCTAAAAGCAACGCAGTTTAATCGAAGACTATGCACGCAGAAATCCATGTCCGTGCGCGTCTGTGTATTTAACGGCAACCCACACGTCGTGCAGCCTTTTGCGCAGAAGTTACACAAGTTTTTATAGGTAATTATGTTGTAAATGCAATTGTCAAGCAGTTTGTGATGCATTTTGGAAACAGGAGATGAGCGCCTGATCTAATGCGCCACCTGGCCCGTTCTCGAAGACTTACTTTTAGTCATTATTTGGGTAGCACACATATTCTGAAAATGCCTTCAGCCGAATTCAAATTAGCCATTTTAATCTAGATTAATCTAGATTAATTCCAAGATTTAATCTAGATTAAAAAAATTAATCTATGCCCACCCCTAATATATATATATATATATATATATATATATATATATATATATATATACACACATACATACACACATACACACACACACACACACATTCATGATTTTAAATATATATTTAAATATATATTTTTTTTCTATCTATACTTTTGCTGCATGAATGAAAGCAAAAGTCATGAATATTCAATTACAAGCATTTTTTTTTTTTTTTTTTTTTTTTTTTTTTTGTAATTTTGGCTTTCCAGATCTTAGATCAGACATCGATGAATCATACTGGTGCAAATGATCCTGTTCTCAGCTCTTTCAATTAAGTTCACCTGCTGTGAGGGCTTTCATTTTTTAAATGAATTTTAACTGACTACAGTATGCAAAGCAGTGCACAGGGTAGGATTCCTGCTGCTAGGTTGAGTTTAGCTAGGTAAGGTCCCTCTCTCTCTAACAGCACTTGTTAAAATCAAACCTTCACTAAAGAAAGCTCAGCTGGCTCTGAGAGATAAAAGACAACTGCACTGAAGTCCCAGAATTCCTCCTGCCGAGGAACAGTTACCCACACCAGCTCCTCTCTCTCCATCTTCAAAGGTTCAGCCCTTAACAAATAGCAAACATGACACTCGGGACACTCATCCTTCGGCACGCAACTTCTTTAATGAGCTTTCCGAATTTGGCCTCGTGTTCTCAAAAGTCCCTTAGTCCAACAATCCAGCACGGGTGATTCTGTTATAAAGATGTTTTGTACTCTTATCGCGATTGTCATATTTAAAGGGATTTGTGCTCTTTACCTGACAGGATTAAGGATTATGATACATTAAAATGTATCCCTATATACAAGCTGATAGTGGGATTTTCTCTCTGTGAAACACCTCCACTTTGGTTATTGAATATAAAAGGACGCTCATAAACACGCTGGTGTTGAATGGGGGTAAACATGATTCTCCCCTCAAACACAAACAGAGCACAGAGGAAGAAGGTTTTTTTTTCATTCAATATAGCATACTAACACTTATGGAAGCCCGTTTTTGCCACTGAATAAAAAATAACTTTTCTCAGTATTAAAGTAATAATTGCGAGATATAAACGTACAATTCGCACTTAAGAGATAAAGTCAGAATTGCGAGATATAGACTCAAAAATTCTGACTTTTCTCAGAATTGCACGTTTATATCTCGGAATTCTGAATTTTTTCTTGCAATTTCGTGTTGTAAAGTAATTGCAAGATATAAACTCGCACTTCTGAGAAAAAGTCAGAATTGCGATATATAAACTCAAAATTCTGACAGTTTTCTCACAATTTTGTGTTATAAAGTAATAACTGCGAGATATAAACTCGCACTTCTGAGAATAAGTCAGAATTGTGAGATATAAACGTACAATTTTGACCTTTTTTTAAATTTTGAAATTGAGTTTTTCTCACAATTGCGAGTTTGTACATACATAGAGAAAAAAGCTAGAATCGTGAGCTGTAAACTCACAATTGTGAGATAAAAAGTCATCTTAAAAAGTAATCTTTCTCATTTTTTATTAAGTTGCAGAAACAGGTTCCATAGATATTTTCATTTAAAATAATTTTTACCCCTCCCTCAACTAAAATAAAAAATAAAATAAAATAAATATTTTTTAAAAATTGACAGTTTGGCTTACTGACCTTATCTGTGTAAATGTATAACTAACTTTATAACTTTGCTGTCAAGATGCTACAAGTAACTTTGCAATA
>NC_133384.1:31140010-31204981 GCF_049309525.1 Garra rufa
TGGAGCGAAAAAAACCTTGAGATGGTCCTAAAACATTTACTTAAAAGTACTTCTTGATTTTTAAGTTAATATTTCAATTAAAATATATAATCCTTTCTGGTGTAAAATTTACTTTTTCATTATTATTTGAAATTAATTATTGTTATTTTTCATTTTTATGATTTAATTATCTTTTTATCAACACACCAAAACCCCAGTTTTAACAGGGTTCGTACTTAAGGTGCTTAAAGTGCTTTTTCTTTGACTTTTTTAAGTTTAAGGCATGGAAACCCCTTTAAACCAGCAATATTCCTGAAAAGGTACTTTACAAATTGTTTGAATTATTGAAAGACAATGTATCTATGAAATAAGTGTTTATTTTTTTTAATAATCAGATATCTTTATTTTTGCAAAATGCAATTAAAAAAAACATCATACTTTTTTGCCTATGTCAGTAAGTGCCATAAAACTATCAGTGACATTCCAACCAGTACAACCAATTGGTGGAAACTAGATTAAAGTGATTCTTACATTTTAAATATGGATATTTTTCTATCAAAAATGCATTGATACGCTACAGGAGGCCTATATGCACCCCTCGACACTGCGTGCAAAACTTTTTATTATGGATAGATGCATTTTATTGGACTTGTTTTGGACTGATGAAAAAAAACACCTGAATATGCCATTCTAAAGCTTGGACATGCCAGAATAATTGTATTCACCTAATGGAAAACAAGTCATATATCTAGGTTGCCTGAATGGTGAGTAAATCATGGGCTAATTTTCATTTTGCAGTGAACTAACCCTTAAAGGTTAAAAAATGAAAATTTGATGTTTATCTGCTTACCCCCAGGGCATCCAAGATGTAGGTGACTTTGTTTCTACTTTGAACACAAACAAAGATTTTTAACTCAAACCGTTGCAATCTGTCAGTCATATAATGGCAGTCAATGGGGCCCACAGCTTTGAGAGTCAAAAAAACATACACATACAAAACCAAATTAAACCCTGCGGCTCGTCATGATACATTGAGGTCTTAAGACACCAAACAATTGGTCTGTGCAAGAAACTGAACAGTATTTATATATTTTTTATATAAACAAAGCAGATAAACATCAAAGTTTCATTTCTGGGTGAACTATGCCTTTAAGGATGCATGACAAATTTCATTAATTTCCTATGCTAGAACGGAAGAAAACACTAAAATATTCAAACTATGTTATCCTAATTTAACTATATCAACAGCATCAGCAGGTTCTGTTCATATAAATGTGGTATTTTGGTTTATTTTCTCCATCCTGATAATTGCCTTTGGCTATAATACCTTGTGCATTCTGGAATCTTCTCCAGGCTCGCAACCTGGACTCCTCCTGGCGGCGTCGCAGCTCCAGTTGTTCGCAAACATATGGTGCGCAGCGCGCTTCAGAAGGAAGTAAAACATCCACTCTTGGAAATGCAGCCTCACTAATCACCGATGCTTGGTCGGGGTTCTCAGCGGCTGGTAAAGTGGCAGGTCTGCGAGTGTTTTGTCTGATCAGAGGAGCATGAAATTGGTCCAACTGAAACAAAGTGGAGATTAATTGGGCGTGGCTACACAATATTGTTCCGCCAAGTTTTAATATCCTCATTTAGGGGCTTTTAGCCTTGCTGAGCTTCAGAACGCGTTCGATGCGCACACTTTAAAAAGACTAGATTCGGTTAAATGGCAAATGCTACGTACGGTATTAAGTATTTATGGGTTTATTCTCTCGGTTCAACCTTCCCTCCGGAGTTCATTACAGTAACCACTTTATTACTTCCCGGTGACATCAGAAGTGCCCTTCTGCCGTTTAAAGTGCTCTTTTCTCTATGCATTCTGTCGTTGTTGAGAGCTTTTGGTTGCCATAGAAACATGCCATGAAGTGAATTTTATCACTGTTTCTTTCATTCAGTTTTTTCCTTTATTCAAACATGTTACGCTTTACTAAAGAGCCTTCGTCGTGAACTAACTGATCAAACAAGGTTATAGCTACTGTCAGTCAACTGTGGCCACAGAGTGTTCGGTTTATACAAGTCTGAAAGACTCTCTGGGAGATGATTATATTCATATATTCTATAAAATGAAAATCTGACAATAATTTTTGGTCTTGATTGATGCAATGAGCCACTCGTATCCTCAAAGCTCGCTCACGGTGAAAAAAACGAAGGACGCCTGACTTTGCTGTTCAGTAATTTATTTTCAATTTGATTTTGGACCTTTCCACGAGTCTCTTCCATGACTGTAAGCAATTGGAGGGTTTGTCCTGACTTGTGTGATAAAGATGTATTTCGTTAATTCAGTTATGAAACATTTAAAAAATGCTAGGAATTTTGAGATAGGTGGTTTTCAAACTCAGCTTTGGGATATTTAGTTCTCACTCACTTTACTTATCCTCAAGCTATCCTAGGTGTATAAGACTTTCTTCTTTCAGATGAATACAATTGGAGTTATATTAAAAAATGTTCTGGCTCTTCCAGGCTTTATAATGGCAGTGAATGGGTGTTGAGATTTTGAAGCAAAATAAAGTGTTTGCATCCATCATAAAAAGTGCTCCACATGGCTCCGGGGAGTGAATCCATGCATTTATGTAAGAAAAAAATATCCATATTTAAAAATTTATGAACTATAATCTCTAGATTTTGCTAACTGTTGTACACATGTTCACGAAAGGTAGGAAAGAGGATGTAGGCATAGCGGAAGCTCCAGCGAGAATGTGCTAGTCTTGTGAAAACCAAGTTTTGTTTACAGTCTCCTCTAGGCTTATATCAAAATCCTCAGAAAGACGATTTAAACAGTTTTTTTACACAAACACATGGATTCACTTTCAGAAGGCCTTTATTAACCCCCCAGAGCCATGTGGAGCACTTTTTATGATGGAACAAGGCATTTTATTGGACTTCAAAATCTCAACACCCATTCACTGCCATTATAAAGCTTGGAAGAGCCAGGACATTTTTAAATATAACTCTGATTACATTTGTCTGAAAGAAGCCATATACATCTAGGTTTGCCTGAAGGAAGGGTTCTATGCTTACTTCTCTTTAATAATCAAAAAATCTGATAAAAAATTAGCCTTCCCATTACGAGGTGATACCTGACTCCTTAAAGTGAATTAAAGGGGAATTTTGTTTTTACCTTTTGTAATGGTATTTTTCTAACTTTATTACAAGTATGTCATTTTTTGTGTATTTTTTTTATTATATTGTATAAGCTTTTTAAAACTTCACATTAAAACAACATAATAAGAACAAGTTAAATAAGTTCCCAATCAAATGACATCAGTATTAACAAAATTAATTTGTAATACAGAGGTGACACAGAAGAACACAAAAGTGGCTTGTTTTTGTTATTGTTTTAAATATAAAATTTTAAACATAAAAATATTAAATAATTAAAAAAACTGAAAAGATACTTTAAAACTGCCAGTAGGTGGCAACAAGTCACTGATGTACTGAATCATTCATTCAAACGGCTGATTCATTCAGAAATAAACTAAGTGACTGTCTTTATGAATGCATAATTGATTCACTGACTCACTAGATTTGTTTAAAAATGCATGTTTATTCAAACGAAACACCACTGTGTTTGTGTTCGAAACTATTTTTGTTGACAAAATAGAGCAAAATCAAGCAATAGTGTTATAGTCAGACAGACAATGTAAGTCACTTAATATTAACTTATTGTTTATTTCACTGTTGTATTAAATCAATATCTCATTTACAAACTCCCTTAAAACTAATTAAAAGCTGTCACTCATCTTACAGTAGTTCATCACAATCTCACAAAGTTCTATTAAAATCAACAAAGATCTCTACATTGCACAATGAATCTCTTAATTTACACTGTATCTGCACTTTGTTTATGAAAGGATTTGTCTGGATGTCTGTGATACATTACTTAACATTGCAAAAATATTGAAGCTCCCCTTAGCGCAAACACAAATATGCTGATCGGTTCAGTCGCACTGGTGCTCCTAAATATTTTCTTCATAGTCGCACACAGTAGTTTTCAGTCACAAACGCGAGATAAAACACGACCAAAGAAAAAAAATAAACGATGTTTTAAAAGCTAACTAGTTCTTTATATGAGCACAAAAATATTAAGCTGTTTTCAACAGTTCAAGAAACAATTCTTGAGAATCATATTAAAATGATTTCCAACGGCTACTAAAAATCTACTTTGCATCACAGGAATAAATTACATTATTAAATATATTAAAATAGAAAACAGTTGTTCTGAATTGTAATAATATTTTACAATACTTCTGTTTTTACTGCATTGAACAAATAAATGCAGCCTTGGTGAGCAGAAGAGACATTTATATAGACTCTTATAATATAATAATATTTTTTATTCACTATTTCCTCTCCTATTTTGAATTCCAAAGCTGTTTGCTTTTTAAAAAGTCATTTTCATGCTAAACCACCCACATCATGTAATCATGAGTTTGTTTAATGACATTTTAAGAACAGTAAGTGCATTGCATTCAGAGTTTCCCATCATGCATCCTGTCAAGAAGGCATTTTTTTTAGAGACGGGGTTAAACTCTGAAAAGCAGGTGGCCGTTCATTCACTGACCTGCCGCACCGCTGCACTGAAACTGCAGTCGTGACCTACTTAGTGGCAACTGGCGGTTTTCCAGCTCTCAAATTAGCATGTCAGATAGGATTATGCTCCTCTGACTGATCCACTGCTAATTAACACCAATAATGATTGAAGTATTTTAGAAGGAAGACAGAATGAAAATGCTTGTTTAGAACAATCCGCCCATATGGAGTTTAGATGCAACAAATCGCATCTACACACCCCAGCATCTGTTGTTACCTTAAAGGAGACATATCATGAAAAACAAGATCGTCTTCGCTCTTTTTAAAAGCAAATAAATAAGTGTAATACTAATTAGAGAGCTAAACTGCACATTTTAATTCCTTCAATACTCTAAGAAAGCATTTAACATGGAAACAGCTTGGCCAATTATAACAGATGTTATGTATAGAAGTCTTAAAGGAATAGTTCTCATAAAAATGAAAAATTATTTAGTCACCCTCATGTCGCTCCAAGCCCATATGACTTTGTTTTTCTTCTGTGGAACATAAAAGGAGATGGTTTAAACAAAGTTTATGCTGCTATTTTATAACAAAAACATATAACCAGGCTGTCAAGCTGTAAGAGAATAGTTCACAGTTAAAATGAACATTTTATGTATTCACCCTCGGGCCAATGTAGATGTAGATGAGTTTGTTTCTTCATCAGAACAGATTTGGAGAAATGTAGCATTGCATCACTTGCTCACCAATGGATCCTCTGCAGTGAATGGGTGCCGTCAGAATGAGAGTCCAAACACCTGATAAAAAACTGCATAATTATCCACAGGTAATCCACACCACTCCAGTCTGTTTGTAAGAAACAAATCCATCATCGTGACATTTTAAATTGAAACTATTGCTTCTGGCAAAACGTGTGGATTTCTTGTGGATTATTGTGATGTTTTTATCAGATGTTTGGACTCTCATTCTGACGGCACCCATTCACTGCAGAGGATCCACTGTTGAGCAAATGCTGTAATGCTACGTTTCTTCAAACCTGTTGCGATGAAGAAACAAACATTAAGAATGAAAATTTACAGATAATTTACTCACCCCTTGTCATCCAAGATGTTCATGTCTTGCTTTTTTCAATCGTAAAGAAATTATGTTTTTTGAGGAAATCATTTCAGGATTTCTCTCCATATAGGTGACTTCTATAGTGCCCCCGAGTTTAAATGCAGCTTCAAAAGGCTCTAAACAATCACAGCCGATGAAGAAGGGTAAAAAAAATTATATACTTTTTAGAGTGTTGGGGAAAGTTACTTTTAAAAGTTTAATGCATTACAATATTGAGTTACTCTCTAAAAAAGTAACTAATTACATTACTCAGTTACTTTTTATGGAAAGTAATGCGTTATGTTACTTTTGCGTTACTTTTTAAATCTGGGCAGGGCTTGCTTTTTTGTTTTTAATATAAAAAGTTCTATTTTTGGCAAATGTAAAAGCCTTTTCACACCAAAAGCCTCAGGCTTAGAGAAAAGTAAATTCACGTCTGTACTGTAGACCACAGAAGAAAAAGTTTCAACTCTTCAGCAATAAATAAAGGAAAACAAATGTTAGATTATCTTGAGTAATTTTTGCTTATTAGTATGGATGAATTTGATCATCGAGGGTCAGGACAGCAAAGACATCGGTTAATAAAATGGGATTAAATACAATTTATTATTTAACATATTTATTTATTGCAAGTTTGCATTGAAATTCACTGTTTTCATTTATTTTTAAGAATACTGTATCTGTTTTTTTAGTGAGTTAGATGAATTCATGTTCGTGTATTAAAGTAACATCTTACAATTTCTCTCAACATGGGGACAGGAGAGCTTTTAATCAATAAATGGGGGAAAAAGTAACTGGCATTACTTATTTGAAAAAGTAACTCAGATATTTTCTTGTCAATTAAAAAGTAATGCGTTACTTTACTAGTTACTTGGAAAAAGTAATATTATTACGTAACTTGCAATGCGTTACCCCCAACTAGTGTTGTCACGGTACCAAAATTTCAGTATTCGGTACCAATACCAGTGAAAATCCACGGTTCTCGGTACCAATTTCGGTACCAAAGTAAAACACAATAACATTAATTGAACAACACACTATTTTTTATTAATAAAGTTAAAGAAAAATAAAATGTGCAAAAACCAATGTCATTCGTTATACTTATCTAAATTTAGTTTCAGGTTTTTCCAAGTAATAAAAGTATTTCAAGGATTGTAAACATTTTAATAATTAAATAACAACTAAATATATTACAGGCATTCAAAAAATGTACACAAGCTTCATCCAAAAGTTTGTTTCTGCTGCTTCTAAAAACATCTGTACTGTTGTCTGTTTTAGAGTTTGCTGGGGTGTTTCATGATCTTCCTCAATCTGCAGCTGTAAAAAGAAAATATAATACATTTAAGTAAAGCAGTGGGCTAAGTCTGACCAGATGCAACATTAGATCATTGACACCAGCAAAAATATTAATTTTCAGTAAATAACAAACCTCAGCTTTTATAATAAATTTAGATAAGATTACATATATTAAGTTAACTGTCTATCACAGATAGAAACTGCAGTATTGAAAACTCTTTACAATACGATTTCATTTGTTAGACAACATGACCTTACAAAAAAAACAGTAGTTATATGGCAATTATTCTTCTTAAGGTTAGGCTCATTTCAACATTTACTAATCCATAAAATCATGTTAAACTGTTAAACATGAACAAACACGAATGATCATGTGTTTGTATTGAATAAGATTTTGAATTAAAAATATATTGTTCACTTAAGTTTGTTAGATAATGCATGAATTTGATCTTATTGTAAAGTATGACAAAACTAAACTGGAGATCAAACGTGTTTTATTTGACTGTACTTTTATTTAATCCAAACTGCGTTCATATTTAATAATAAAAAGCTTTATAAACCTGCTAGAGTTATCCAGCCAAGAATAAGAACGTTTTCTGACCGACTGATATTAAGGACATAAACATTGTTAACGATACATTTGTACATTCTTTAACACACATATTTTGGATAAACAGGTCATTTGTGTGTATAAATAGTACATATATCATGTCTTTCTTTTTTTCTTTTACCCTAATAAAAATTATGGGAGCGTTAAACAGCTCAAAATTGTTCTAAGGCCCGGCATATTAGCGTTAACCGCTTATGCTAATGATTAACTACATTACAATCCGACATTCAAATTAAAATATGCAATAATGTTCTTAACAGAAGCTCTAAATATGAAATTAAATTGAAACATACCGTACTTGAACTCTTTAATTTGATCCTGCAGTCAGCCTTCACTGTGTTTTGCTCAGTTTGATGCGTTTCCTTCTTTTGAGAGAACCTAGACGATCTATGATGTTCTCCTTCTTCAGCCGAAAATCAAAAATTTTGGAGCATGCCTGGCTCTTCCTTGTCAACAAGTGGATTCAGAGCGACCGCATCAGCAGCAGCGCCGAAGAGAGCGCAACTGCGCAGTGCGCACCTTTTAGATAGCGCGTCAAGAACCGGGTCGACCGGATAGTCGGTACCACCGGTACTAAAGAAAACCTGGAACCGTAACATTTTAATTTTTTTAGTACCGACTTGGTACCGAAGTACCGGGACTTTTGACAACACTACCCCCAACACTGACTTTTTAAACTCAAATGCTCGTCTTGTCTAGCTCTGAAAAACTCCAATCTCATTTCCTTCTCCAACTTCAAAATCATCCTACATCACTGTTTTACTTTTTTTTTAAAGGGCGTTTAATCTTCTTTGCATGTTTACTTTGTTAACACTGGGTTGGTACTTCTGCAGCGATGTAGGATGATTTTGAAGTTAGAGGAGAAAATGAGAAGTTTTTTGACATACCCTAACTGTCTTGAACCAGAATACACAGAGTTCACGCAGAGCTAGACAAGATGAGC
Organism: Garra rufa; assembly: GCF_049309525.1. Taxonomy (NCBI): domain Eukaryota; kingdom Metazoa; phylum Chordata; class Actinopteri; order Cypriniformes; family Cyprinidae; genus Garra; species Garra rufa. The sequence goes on from NC_133384.1 coordinate 31,148,503, forward strand.
ATTTGAGGGTAAAAATTTTTTTTTATTTTTTTTTAGAAAATAACCAATCGTTTTGCTAGATAAGACACTTCTTCCTCGGCTGGGATGGTTTAGAGCCCTTTGAAGCTGCATTTAAACTCCATTTTGGAAGTTCAAACTCGGGGGCACCATAGAAGTCCACTATTTGGAGAGAAATCCTGAAATGTTTTCCTCTAAAAACACAATTCCTTTACGACTGAAGAAAGAAAGACATGAACATCTTGGATGACAAGGGGGGTGAGTACATTATCTGCAAATTTTTGTTCTAGAAGTGAACTTCTCCTTTAAAGTCACATTTGGTTGCGAGACCCCAGTGGCTTTACTGACGTCAAACATGGTGTTTGATTAAAAATTTTCAGAAAAAAAAAATTTAGAAAAGAACATATCAGCCCAGTCAGTTACAATGACTGGCGTACCTAACATATGATCATTAGAGAAGAAAATTTAACCAGATTTTTTTTTAATTGCAGTCCCAGTTCATTTAGTGTAACATGCCGTGAGTGGAGAAGATGGTAATCAGGCTACATTGAAAAATTAGTCTGTCGTCTCAGGGGGGAACTGGGACCATTTCTGATACTGCAATGGGAAAAAAGCAAATTATGTTTTGGATGTTGGCGATTTTTATCTCAGGTTTTATTGCAGGTGACCTGAGAAACACCGTACAAGCCCATGGAGACCAGAAGCATATTGAATGCATACGTATTAATTAATTCTGCAAAGCATGAGACTTGGATTTCTGCTAATTAATTGCTTCAGTGGCACTGTCAAGCACGTTCTGTCGACAATTCCCACAGGGATTCAAAGAAAGCATATAGCGCTCTGTCCTTTAGAGCGGCTTTGCTGAGCAGACAGCTACAAGTTTGCACAATCTTGTTCTTCTAAACCGATTTACACAGCGACTGCACGTATTTCAGAGAGACCAATTAGGCACATCTATCTCTTAACATCCTTGAAACATGATTTAATTAAACATTTCTTTTATGAAACATATGATGAGCTCAGAAGTGAAGCGAAAATACATTTGATTTCTTTCCTGAATATCACACAATGGATGTCTTCTCGTTCATAGCGCCAAACTGAAAATTTTCTTCTACGCTTTTCTTTTTTTATGACCCGAAGACGCTCGTTCACTCAAAATGATAGACACCGCGCAAGTAAACAAACTTGCCGTTGAGAAAGTATCTGAATTAATTAGGTTTGTTTTATACACCAGTGGGTCTTTTCCCACACTGCAATGAGGCTTGAGAGAGACATTTAATTAAAGAAAAGATTAACTGTTTTTATTATTCATACCAGCTCGGTGGCATCTGTGTGAATTGAATTTCATATTCATATGCCACAAGAGAGGGAAGCTTAATTTAGACTAATAAATGATCTTTTTTGCAGGCTTCTGTAAACACAAAGGTGTTGATTATTTCATATATACAGTAAATTTTGCAATGCGAAGAACTGTCACCAAAGCTGCTTTGAACAACCCTGATGTTAAATTAAAGCAGTTATGTGTCTTGAACATGGAAAAGATGTAAATTTTGACATTATGTACTCATACACATGTCATACTCATATGTTATGCTGTCATTTTGTCGATGGAACATGAAGCATACATCTAACCTATGTCTAAATTAAATTATAAATCAGCCTTCATTCCAAAATACAGTCATTTTAATGCAATAGTTCACTCAAAAATGAAATGTGCTGAAAATATCCAAGATGTACATGAGTTTGTTTCTTCATCAGAACAGATTTTGAGAAATGTAGCATTACATCGTTTGCTCACCAGTGGATCCTCTGCAGTGAATGGGTGCCGTCAGAATGAGAGTCGCAGTAAACGCCACAATAATCCACAAGTAATCCACACAACTCCAGTCTATCAATTAACATCTTTTGAAGTGAAAAGCTGTGTGTTTGTAAGAAATAAATCCATTATTAAGATGTTTTACATAAACCGTTGCTTCTAGACAAAATGCCAGTACATAATCAAACTGATATGTGTCCCGAAGTGATGGTTTAGTGTTAAAACATCTTAATAATGGGTTTGCTTATTAAAAACATGCAGCTTTTTACGTTACAAGACATTAATTGATGGACTGGAGTGGTGCGGATTACTTGTGGATTATTGTGATGTTTTTATCAGCTGTTTTGACTCTTATTATGACGGCACCCATTCACTGCAAAAGATCTATTGGTGAGCAAGTAATGTAATGCTACATTTCTTTAAATCTGTTTTGATGAAGAAACAAACTCATCTACAGCCAAGTTTCATTTTAGGGTTCATTTTCTCTTGTAAACACTGCTTGATTTGCGTGTATCTCTCTCCTAATTTCACCTTTTCACTGGAGAAAGCAGCATTATGCAATGTTTTGAAGTTAAAATGCACTGGTGAATTTATTTGCATGCAGATTCTTGCTTTACAAGACGTTAATTGATGGACTGGAGTGGTGTGGATTACTTGTGGATTATAGTTTTGTTTTTATCAGTTGTTTTGACTCTCATTCTGACGGCACCCATTCACTGCAGAGGATCCATTGGTGAGTGAGTGATGTAATGCTACATTTCTTTAAATCTGTTACGATGAAGAAACAAACTCATCTACAGCCAAATTTCCTTTTGGGGTGAACTATTACATTAATTAAATAAATATACATTATTTACAAATTGCTGTGTGGGAAAATCAGAGTGAACATTTAAAAAAAAAAACATAAGGGTAAGTAAACAGTGACAGATTTTTAGGGGCTATTTTAGATATTACTGCTAGGTGATTATAAATATCAGCCCAGTCAGTAACAATGAGTGGCATAACTAACCGATGGATCAATGGCAGTGAATGGGTGCCATCAGAATAAGAGTCTAAACAGCTGATAAAAACATCCCAGTAACCCACACCACTCCAGTCCATTAAGTAACGTCTTATAAAGCAAAAAGCTACACTATTATGGATAGAGGACTAATATATTTTAGCCAGAAGCAATGTTTTGAAGTTAAAAACGTCTTGATGAATTTATTTACATGTAGATTCTTGCTTCACAAGACGTTAACAATGGACTGGAGTGGTGTGGAATACTTGTGGATTATTGTGATGTTTTTAATCAGCTATTTGGACTCTCATTCTGATGGCACCCATTCACTGCAGAGGATCCATTGGTGAGAAAGTGAAATGCTAAATTTCTTCAAATCTGTTCTGATGAAGAAACAAACTCATCTACATCTCGGATGGCCTGAGGGCAAAAAAATAATAAAATTAAAATTGTTGCCTTGTCATGAGAACATTTCAATGAAATTATTTACCTAATTTCTATGGGACGTTCTGTCTGAGAGAGTAATCATAACTAAAAGAAGTGGAGATTAGCAAAGAGATAAACCAAAGCACTCAAGTTGAAATTCATATACATTTGCTTTGCACTTGGCAGCTGCTTTCTAACCATGATTCACATATTGTGTTTAAGAGTGCCAAATAATACAAATCTATTGCTGCTCAAGCTTAAAATGCCAGTAAGAACAAAATCTCAGATCAACTGTAACACTGCATGCATTCGAGAAGTGTTTTATCCACTCACTTTACTGCTGTTCTCCATCATTAGCTGGCATTCACAGGAGGATTTTTGGATTGCATAGCTCAGAAGACATCAAGAATTCTGTTGCATCTCTTGTAGGCGACAAGAATTGAACTTTTTTGGGGAAAAACTCCCAAAACATCACAGCACAAATAATTTCGTGATGGTTTGTATCTTGCAGTCACACTGCGACATGCACATTCTGTCATGGAAACAAATGTGCATATGATTTAATTCCTCGCTGGCTGATGTTTGAGAACATCATGGACTCTGTTGTGGGCACCAGCAGAATGAGTTGGATTTAATTGGTCTCACTTTTTTCTGAGAAAGAAGCACTCGCCATTTAAAGAGAAGCAGCACTAAATCACCAATTCTCTTTCATTTCGCACCTACGAGCAGACAGCCAGGAAATAAAAATGAGGGATTAAAACGCAAAAACCTTTATCGTTAGCTTCAAAGAGCAGATAAATACGCAAGTTTCTGCCTTTTAGAAATAACGTTCCTTTGAAGGTGGCATTTGATGTTCAAATAATTATTTCTAATCAGACAATCCTCCATTCAAAGCAGTGCACCATTTCTTAATTTTGACTTTGCTGTCAGTCCAAGTTTAATTTGAATTTAATCCTAATATCAGTTCTGTGTAGTTTTTCGCTGGATGCTACACATTTATCTGCAAGTCAAGTCACCTTTATTCATATAGCGGTTTTACCAATACAGATTGTGTCAAAGCAGCTTTACAGTATTAAATAGGAAAATAGTGTGTCAATAATGCAAACTCAAAGTTAGAAGACTTTAGAGTTAGTCTGGTTGCTCCTACTTAAAAATGAATCATAATAATAATTTATGAAATAAGTAAATGAAATCATTCAAATTAACATTTTAAATGTCCCTACTGTTAATTTCTACAGTATCTCTCTCTCGATATCTATAATAAATGCTTCTTGAGCACCAAATTAGAAGGATCATGCAGTATTGAAATCTGGAGTAATGGCTTCTGAAGATTCAGTTTTCATCACAGGAATAAATTACATTTTTAAATATATTAAAATAGAAAACGTGTATCTTAAATTTAAACTAGATAAGCAAAGTTTGAAAACGTTTTAAAACCTTGGAAGTAGTTTAAAGTTTGACTGTTTTGAAGACAAACAGAAAGATACATGATTTGCATGTTGCTAGCATTCTAGCATCTAGATTCTAGCATGATTACCCTGTTGATTAGCATGTTGTCAGTATGTTTCTAACATGATTATCATGATTAGCATGTTTCTAGCATGTTTAACCTTTTTCTAGAATGATTGGCATGTTTCTAGCATGTTTCGAACATGTTTTTAACATGATTAGAAAGAAAACCAGTTGATGTAGCAAAAAAAAAAAAAAAACAGTTAAAAACAGCTGATTTAGGAAATATGAAGGATATTGGGAAGGATATTTTTTATATGATTAGAATGATAACAAGCTGCTTCAGCAACAAAAAAGTTGAAAGCCAGCTAAAACCAGGTGATGTAGCAAAAAAGCAGTTAAAAACCAGCAAAACCCAGCTGATTTCACATAAAAACTGATTAAAAATGATTTAGGAAATAGGAAGGATATTTCATTTGATTAGAAGGATAACAAACTGATTCAGGAAAAAAAAGAAACAAGTTAAAAACCAGCTAAAACGGTCTGAAAACCAGCTAAAATCAGTTGATGTAGCAAGAACCAGTAAAAAAAAACCAGCTAAAACCAGCTTTACATTTAAAAAAACAGCTAAAAACCTGCTAAAACCAGCTGATTTAGGAAATAGGAATATTTGATTTGATTTGAAGGATAACAAAGCTGATTTAGCAAAAAAAAAAAAAAACTTAACCAGCTAAAACCATCTGAAAACCAGCTAAAACCATGATGTAGCAAAACAAAAAAAAGTTAAAACCAGCTGATTTTGACATTAATATGAAGGATAATGGGAAGAATATTTTTATTTGATTAGAATGATAACAAGCTGATTTACCAACAAAAAAGTTGAAAGCCAGCTAATACCCATCTAAAAACCAGCTTAAACCCAGCTGATTTAGGAAATAAGAAGCATATTTCATTTGATTAGAAGGATAACAAACTGATTCAGGAAAGAAAACTGTTAAAAAAAACTGCTAAAACAGTCTGAAAACCAGCTAAAATCAGTTGATGTAGCAAGAACCAGTATAAAAAAAAAAAAAAAAAAAAAAAAAACAGCTAAAACCAGCTTTACATAAAAAAACAGCTAAAAACCTGCTAAAACCAGCTGATTTAGGAAACAGGAAGGACATTTGATTTGATTTGAAGGATAACAAAGCTGATGTAGCAAAAAAGCAGTTAAAAACCAGCAAAACCCAGCTGATTTCACATAAAAACTGATTAAAAATGATTTAGGAAATAGGAAGGATATTTCATTTGATTAGAAGGATAACAAACTGATTCAGGAAAAAAAAGAAACAAGTTAAAAACCAGCTAAAACGGTCTGAAAACCAGCTAAAATCAGTTGATGTAGCAAGAACCAGTAAAAAAAACCCAGCTAAAACCAGCTTTACATTTAAAAAAACAGCTAAAAACCTGCTAAAACCAGCTGATTTAGGAAATAGGAATATTTGATTTGATTTGAAGGATAACAAAGCTGATTTAGCAAAAAAAAAAAAAAAAAACTTAACCAGCTAAAACCATCTGAAAACCAGCTAAAACCATGATGTAGCAAAACAAAAAAAAGTTAAAACCAGCTGATTTTGACATTAATATGAAGGATAATGGGAAGAATATTTTTATTTGATTAGAATGATAACAAGCTGATTTACCAACAAAAAAGTTGAAAGCCAGCTAATACCCATCTAAAAACCAGCTTAAACCCAGCTGATTTAGGAAATAAGAAGCATATTTCATTTGATTAGAAGGATAACAAACTGATTCAGGAAAGAAAACTGTTAAAAAAACTGCTAAAACAGTCTGAAAACCAGCTAAAATCAGTTGATGTAGCAAGAACCAGTAAAAAAAAAAAAAAAAAAAAAAAAAAGCTAAAACCAGCTTTACATAAAAAAACAGCTAAAAACCTGCTAAAACCAGCTGATTTAGGAAACAGGAAGGACATTTGATTTGATTTGAAGGATAACAAAGCTGATGTAGCAAAAAAGCAGTTAAAAACCAGCAAAACCCAGCTGATTTCACATAAAAACTGATTAAAAATGATTTAGGAAATAGGAAGGATATTTCATTTGATTAGAAGGATAACAAACTGATTCAGGAAAAAAAAGAAACAAGTTAAAAACCAGCTAAAACGGTCTGAAAACCAGCTAAAATCAGTTGATGTAGCAAGAACCAGTAAAAAAAACCCAGCTAAAACCAGCTTTACATTTAAAAAAACAGCTAAAAACCTGCTAAAACCAGCTGATTTAGGAAATAGGAATATTTGATTTGATTTGAAGGATAACAAAGCTGATTTAGCAAAAAAAAAAAAAAAAACTTAACCAGCTAAAACCATCTGAAAACCAGCTAAAACCATGATGTAGCAAAACAAAAAAAAGTTAAAACCAGCTGATTTTGACATTAATATGAAGGATAATGGGAAGAATATTTTTATTTGATTAGAATGATAACAAGCTGATTTACCAACAAAAAAGTTGAAAGCCAGCTAATACCCATCTAAAAACCAGCTTAAACCCAGCTGATTTAGGAAATAAGAAGCATATTTCATTTGATTAGAAGGATAACAAACTGATTCAGGAAAGAAAACTGTTAAAAAAAAAACAGCTAAAACAGTCTGAAAACCAGCTAAAATCAGTTGATGTAGCAAGAACCAGTAAAAAAAAAACAGCTAAAACCAGCTTTACATAAAAAAACAGCTAAAAACCTGCTAAAACCAGCTGATTTAGGAAACAGGAAGGATATTTCATTTGATTAGTAGTATAACAAAGCTGGTTTATCAAAAAAAAAAAAAACAAAAAAAACGCTAAAACGGTCTGAAAACCAGCTAAAATCAGTTAATGTAGCAAGAACCAGTAAAAAAAACCTGCTAAAACCAGCTTTACATTTAAAAAAAAAACAGCTAAAAACCTGCTAAAATTGATTGCTATAAAATGATTTAGGAAATAGGAAGGATATTCTATTTGATTTGAAGGATAACAAAGCTGATTTAGCAAAAAAAAAAAAAAAAAAGTTAAAAACCAGCTAAAACCACCTGAAAACCAGCTAAAAGCAGTTGATGTAGCAAAAAAAGTTAAAACCAGCTGATTTAGGAAATATGAAGGATAATGGGAAGGATATTTTTATTCGACTAGAAGGATAACAAGCTTAAAAGCAGGTGATGTAGCAAAAACCTGTTAAAAAAAACAGCTGCTTTCAAAAAACAGCTAAAACCAGCTTATTTAACAAAAAACACCAAAAAAAAAAACAGTTGTCTAGTCTTAGCTGGTTTAAGCTGAAAGTCACTGGTTTACGCTTGCTTGGTCTTTTTAAGCAGGGCTCCAAGTTTGACCAGTTCAGACCAGCCAAAAAGGGGCCAAAACCACTTTAAAACCAGCCTGGGAGACCAGCCAACCAGCTTAAGCTGGTTTTAGCATTTTCTGGGTTTTTTGTTCGGTAGGGAGTTGTTAAGCTTTGCTAAAGCAAAAGACAGCTTAAATACAGCATAAATCTCACTGTACAAAAGTTGAAAGTCTTTTGGGTGGCTTTTAATAGTCTGGTTTACAAAAACCGTAAACTGGATTAGTTAGAAAAGATACAGCAACTAACCTCAGAACAGTCTGAAGGTCTGACTCTTAAACCCGCTTTAAAGCTGAAGCTGGAGATCGTAACTGAAGCAGCAGCTATGTTCAAAAACAGAAAATATTTTTTTTTACACATACACACACACACACACACATATGCATAGTATGAATACAATCCAGGCATACTACACTAGTTTGCATATTAAATGATGCATAACAGGGAAACAATAAAGATAGATGGATGTCCAGCTGTGAAGCTCAAACCAAAAGATGACAAACTCAGACAGAAATAGCGTCACATTTCTATTCCATTAATGTTTAACAAAAGGCTGGAGCGCTGCTGACGCTTTAGGGGCTCGACTGACTCATCTCACCTGTCTATGGAAAATGAGGCCGATGGTGACGTACCGCCTGTTTTTCCTGTCCTAAAGACTGGGTCAGACCAGGAGCTCCTGTTTTTTTAGGGAGAAACAGTGTTACCATGACTGTAATTCATAGTTACGTTTTGTACCAAGTATACTTTCACATGCTACTGTTTAAATCAAACATAAAATCCATCAAACCGGGAGGAAAACTGACGTCTAGACGCACTGGCATCACGGATATCGTGAAACATGCATGCATAAACATGACCTCTTTAATAGTGGCTTGTTTACCTTCCATCTGACAGGCGTCGAGAACACAAGACACATCCTTTCAGCCAGCTGTCAAACTATTTCTCTGCTGTCAAAATCGTATTATAATCTCACCACGCGACGCTCGGAAACAATGCCGCCTTTTGAAAGGATGAGGACGCATCTAGACGCTCTAAATATAACTCTGAAGCAGATACATCTAATAACCTCCACGGGTTGTAAGAGCACTTGAAACAAATTGGTTCCTTTCCTTCCTGCACATATCCAATCTTTGGCTCATGAATAAAGAAGTTCTTGATTTCCAGACTTGATGTTTTTAAGGAGAAGACAAGTCAAATGTTGAAAGCCAATCTGATCTCAAAGTTTCGATGAGCGAAATCAAATCATCCCGCGGATCAAACTCCAGCGATGCCATAGATTTTCAACTAGCAAAACAAAGTTATAGCAAATTGAAAAGGATCTCTGCTCAGCTATCGCAGTTATTTCCGCTACTTTCCTAAGGTCGGCCGAGACTCCAATTCTCAGAGCTGATAGCATCAAAGCGGCTCTTCGTGAACGTCTCTGATGTTTAAACTAGAAGATTCTTAGCTTGACTTTTCTTCATTTGGACCAGGTTCAGATGGCATACAATCTCTGTAATTTTAGTTTCTTCTCTGAGTTCATTGCCAAAAACAGTATATCTCATAGTTAAAGGAATAGTTCTGTCATTAATTACTCACCCTCATGTCGTTCCAAACCTGTAAGATCTTTATTCATCTTCAGACCAAAAATATTTTTGATGAAAACCAAAAGCTTTCCATTAACTTTTTGATGGAGCGTTGTGGTGCTCTCATGAATGCATGTCGAAGACTGACATAGAAGTAAAGAAATTGTTCAATTAATTTGTTAGTTTTGTTTTCTTTGTGACTTTTTTAACAACATCCTTACTACCTTTTTGGACACTGAACATGTCAGTTGTGTTGCTGTCTTTGCAGGGAAAGACAGCAGAAAGCTCTCGGATTCAATCAAAAATACCTCATTTGTGTTCCGAAGATGAACGAAGGTCTTACAGGTTTGGAACGACATGAGGGTGAGTAATTCATGATTCATGATTCAATTATTATTGCTCATACAGATGTGAATGATACAGTTGAGGTCAAACGTTTACATACACCTTGCAGAATCTGCAAAATGTTAATTATCTTGCCAAAATAAGAGGGATCATACAAAATGCGTGTTAGTTTTTATTTAGCACTGACTGACCTGAATAAGATATTTCACATAAAAGACATTTACATATAGTGCACAAGAGAAAATAATAGTTACATTTATACATGTATATTTATGAAAATGACCACGTTTAAAAGTTTACATACACTTGATTCTTAATACTGTGTTATCGAATAATCAACAGCTTTTTTTTTTTTTGTTTAGTGATAGTTTTGTTCATGAGTTCCTTGTTTGTCCTGAACAGTTAAACTGTCTGCTGTTCTCCAGAAAAATCTGAGGTCTCACAAATTCTTTGGTTTCTGTGTATTTGAACCCTTTCCAACAATGAATGTATAATTTTTAAATCCATTTTTTCACACTGAGGACAATTGAGGGACTCATATGCAACTATTACAGAAGGTTCAAACGCTCACTGATGCTCCAGAAGTTAAAACAATGCATTAAGAGCTGGGGGGTGAAAACTTTTGAACAGAATGTGTACATTTTTCTTATTTTGCCTAAATATATTTTTTTCCATTTAGTACTGCCCTTCAAAAGCTACAGAAGATACTTACATGTTTCTCAGAAGACAAAATAAGTTAAATTTACCCCTGATCTTCAAATTCCAAAAGTTTTCAACCCCCAGCTCTTATTGCATTGTTTCCTTCTGATGCATCAGTGAGTGTTTGAACCTTCTGTAATAATTGCATATTAGTCCCTCAGTTGTCCTCAAGGTGAAAAGATGGATCTCAAAATCATACATTGTTGGAAAGGGTTCAAACACACAGAAATGCTAAAAAAACAAAGAATTTGTGGGACCTGAAGGTTTTTTTTTTTGAAGAAGAGCGGGTAGTTTAACTGTTTAGGACAAACAAGGGACTCATGAACAACTATCATTAAACAAGTAAGAACACAGTATTAAGAATCAAGTGTATGTAAACTTTTGAACAGGATCATTTTTAAAAACTCAACTATTATTTTCTCTTGTGGACTAATATGCAAATGTCTTTTATGTGAAATATCTTATTCAGCTCAGTACTAAATAAAAAATAACATGCATTTTGGTAAAATAATTAACATTTTGCCAATTCTCTTTTGACCTCTGTACATTAAACTGTGCAGCTTTTGAGAAGACTGATGATTTTTTTTTATGAAGACTTGTGATTTTCATTTGGTGGAAATTTATACGGCCAAAAAATAAATAAATCTCATAGACTTGAAGGAGGGATTTGAGATTTGCTAGTGGGCTCTTTGGGTTTGAGCCAGTACGAAACCACCTGGAACACTATAGCAACCGCATAGCAACATGCTTAAAGCAATATCTCTCCAAAAAATGGGAATATTTGCTGAATAATTACCCTCAGGCCATCCAAGATGTAGATTAGTTTGTTTCTTCATCAGAACAGATTTGGAGAAATGTAGCATTACATCACTTGCTCACCAATAGATCCTCTGCAGTGAATGGGTGCCGTCAGAATGAGAGTCTAAAAAGCTGATTAAAAAAAATCACAATAATCCACAATTAATCCACACCACTCCAGTCAATCATTTAATGTGTTGTGAAGCAAAAAAATGTCATGACAAAAAGTATTTTCGTAGCTTCGTAACATTACGGTTAAACCACTAATGTCCCATGGACTATTTTAATGATGTCCTTACTACCTTTCTGAGTCTTGGATTTCATCAAAAATATCTTAATTTGTGTTCTGAAGACCAACGAAGATCTTACGGGTTAGGAACGACATGACTAATGGCAGAAATTTTAAGTTAACTATCCCTTTAAAAAAAGAGGGAAATCCTGTTTACATGTTTCCCCTTTAAATGTTAAATGCTGACAAATTTATTCTAAGTATTTCTTCTTGACTTCTTCAGCAAAGGTCAAAGGTAATTTGGATTCTAGTCTAAACAGTCATAATTTGCTATTAGCTGCATGAGCGCGCCGCACATTTTGCACGCTCCACGTTAGGAATTGTGTTATTTCTGATCTCCGTGTCACAGTTGAGCCGAGCTGGGACACGGAGACATCATCTTCACAGTGAGTGAACGTAGATGTCAAAGCCAGATTGAGTTGAGATTTGAGAGTTGATGGCTTTATAGAGCGTGTGAAGGCTGCAAGCTTGAAGCCTCGCAGTTGATAAAGATTAAAAATTAATCAGGGCTAAAGAAGAAAGGAGTGACAAATAGTGGGTAGCTGAAGGTCATGACAAAGTTGTGTGTGTTTTTTTTTAAATATATGTGACCCTGGACCACAAAACCAGTCATAAGGGTCAATTTTTTGAAATTGAGATTTATACATTATCTAAAAGCTGAATAAATGTTAGGATATGACAATATTTGCCCAAGATACAACTATTTGAAAATCTGGAATCTGAGGGTGCAAAAACATCTAAATATTGAGAAAATTGCCTTTGAAGTTGTCCAAATTAAGTTCTTAGCAATATTTACTAATCAAAAATTAAGCTTTGATATATTTACGGCAGGAAATTTACAAAATATCTTCATAGAACAATCTCTTCTTAATATCCTAATGATTCTTGGCATAAAAGAAAAATCGATCATTTTGACCCACAAAATGTATTTTTAGCTATTGCTACAAATATACCCGAGCTACTTACGACTGGTTTTGTGGTCCAGGGTCACATATAATGATTGTATTTTCATTGTTTTATTACATATGTGACCCTGGACCACAAAACCAGTCTTAAGTCGCTGGGGTATATTTGTAGCAAAAGCCAAAAATACATTGTATGGGTCAAAATTATAGATTTTTCTTTTATGCCAAAAATCATTAGGAAATTAAGTAAAGATCATGTTCCATGAAGATTTTTTGTAAAATTCCTACTGCAAACATATCAAAATGTAATTTTTGATTAGTAATATGCATTGTTAAGAGCTCAATTTGGACAACTTTAAAGGTGATTTTCTCAGTATTTTGATTTTTTTTTTTGCACCCTCAGATTCCAGATTTTCAAATAGTTGTATCTCAGCCAAATATCGTCCTATCCTAACAAACCATACGTCAATAGAAAGCTTATTTATTGAGCTTTCATATGATAATGTATACATCTCAGTTTTGTAAAATTTAACCTTATGACTGGTTTTGTGGTCCAGGGTCACATATATGCATATATTACAATTACAATTATTATATTAACTAGCTATACACAGTCAAACTAAATGAGAAAAATACTGAATGACTGTTAATGTCTTGTCTACATGCATGACTGGATGGCTTTTATATGAAAGCACATCCTTCCCCAGTCTGTGCGCTTCCTTTCCCTGCTGAGACTCAGATGACTTCAGGAAAAACAACTCAACCCAACTCATTGTGTTGTACTGAAGATACCGAAGAGCCGCAGGTTTTAAAGTAGTTGTAAATGAATTCAGCATGCTGGTGGTCCGCATGTTTTCAGAAAGCTATTGGACGGACGTCACTTTCGGTGTCCCTGCAGAGGACGCGATGGAGCGAATGTGGTTAAACTGGAGATTTGAATGAGAGCGCACAACTCGAGACTCCCTACAGTGCTTTATTTTACTTTGAAAATAGTTTGATTTACTTTTACTTCATATTTTCATATACTGATAGTGGAATACAAATATTTCCCTATGGGCAGGTTAGAAGTTCATTATTGTAGGAAGGAAGCCCTGCTGAGAGGAGTACAAACGGTACATAATAAATGCCCCGAGCGTTCGGTCCGAATCAGCCACGTTGTCCCACTTTTTTTAGTCCTCCTGATGAATATGGATCGTACTTATAATTTTGCCAAATGTGAATAGCCCATGAAAATAGCCTGGTGAGTCATATGTAGTTCTGCCAGTGTTTTAACACTGAGCTCAAAGCAAAATAAGGGTTGAAGATTTAAATGCAGCATTAATATTAATCAAAACAACAAACATGCATGCCTGCTACACAGTATGCAGAAAATAAAATGAGCAGGATGAACAAAATGCTAAACATTCATGAATAAAAATACGAGGTGAGCGATACCTGGATGACCAATTGCATCCACTGGGATTTTAAAGCGCTGACACGTTGTTATCCCAGAATGCCACAGCTGAGGATACAAAAAGTCATTTCTGATTTTAAATTATATTTCTGTCTAAGTTTACTCACCTCACATTGCTCTAAACCTGTATAACTTTACTTTTTCTGTGAAACAAAAAAGGAGTTGTTTTAAAGAATGTTCACACTGCTCTTATCCATTTTTGAGCATGTGAGTTTGTATCTCGCAATTTTGACCTTTTTTCTCAGAACTGAGATATCATCTTGCAGTTGCGAGTTATAGTCAAAATTGTAAGATATAAACTCACAATTCTGCCTTTTTTCTTGCAAATGTGAGTTTGTATCTCACAACTCGACTTTTTTTGTGCAATTCTGACTTTTTACTCACACTTGTGAGTTTATATCTCACAATTCTGACTTTTTTCTCGCAATTTTGACCTTTTTTCTCAGATTTGAGTTATAAACTCGCAATTGCGAGTTATAAAGTCATAATTGTGAGATATAAACTCGCAATTCTGACTTTTTCTTGCACTTGCGAGTTTATATCTCACAATTCTGAATTTTTTTCTCAGAATTATGAGATATAAAGTCGCAATTACAAGCTAAAGTCAGAATTGCAAGATATAAACTCAAATAAGTCGCAATTAATTGCAAGTTTGTAACTTTTTTCTCAGAATTCCGCTCTTATAATCTAAGCTTAGAATCGATTCCAAAAAGAATCTCGATGCATTTGGAAGATCTCAGAATCGATCCACAAATCAATTTATCGTCCCATCTGTTGTAGGGCTGCAACGATTCGTCGACGTTGTCGACAAAAATCGATAATAGAAATAGTCAACAATGAATTTTATTGTCGATGTTGTCGCCAGACAACCGAGTGAGGCATCTTTCTGCCGAGAGTCGCACATACGCAGCTTCTATGCTGAGCGATAACATACAGAAATGGCGGCGTCCAACGCAGCAGCTGCGCGTACCAAAACACGCCCGTTTCACACATACTCCGTCTGCAGTGCGTTTTTTTTTTTCCACACCCATGTTAACGGATTAGCACGTTCACAATGTACGGACTGCAAACGCGTTCTGTGTGAAAGCAAAACGAGTATGTGCTTCTTCTGCACCGCATACGTAACGCACACGGACTGTAGACGCACTGCAGACTGAGTATGTATGAAACAGGAGTAAAGTTTGGGAGCATTTTAGCCTGCTACGGCGAATTAAAATATTACCTGCATGGTTTGTAAAGCAGTCCTTGCGCATCACAGCAGCACCTCTGTGATGCACGAACATTTAAAGAGAAAGCACGTCGGACAGTTGAATGAAATGGAGTTTGGCTGGCCTCGGTAAGATTTAAATAACATGGAAGCCAATACGTTTTGTTTTGGATATACATTTTTGTTTACTGTTTTATTGCTGCTGATGGTTTACAGGAAGAAAATGTTTACTTGATTTTAATTTATTTTTTCTTATAAAACAAATATGCCAGTCCATTAAAAAAATTATAGAGTTTCTTAATTTATGCATTTATGTCTGTACTGACCGAGCACTGTGCCTAATTGGTTTTAGACAGGGCATTTTTATTTACTTTTAGTATGAATTGGCCTATCAGCAGCAAAATATGCATCTTTTATTGAAGTACCCCCTTCTTTCTTGTGTTTACTATAATTTTCCACATAATAAGCAATCTCATGCTAAATTTGAGAAAAATTGAATAATTATCCGATTAGTCGACTAATCGTTTCAATAGTCGGTGACTAGTCGACTATTAAAATAGTCGTTAGTTGCAGCCCTAATCTGTTGTAATTCTGACCTTTTAATAAAAAAAAAAATTGAGATATAAATTCGCAATTGTGAGTTATATAATCAAAATTGCAAGATATAAACTCACAATTCTGACTGTTTTTATCATAATTTTGACTTTTTCTCAGGATTGCGAGATTTAAACTTGCAATTCTGACTTTTTTTTTGCAAATTGAGTTTGTATCTCACAACTATATTTTAAGTCTTCTGAATCCATTCAATAATATGTGAAAAATAGACTAAAAAATAAACAGAATTTTTGAAAAACTGCACATGAAGCATTATAATTCCTCACACAAATTTGTACATATTTAGCTAATTTAATCATTATTGCAATTCGGCAGATTTCGCATCCAATTTCAAATCAATGTTATTATTAATCTGTATATAACGATTCCACACAGGCCTTGATTTGTGCTAAGAATTGCGCTTTCGTCAGGTGTTGAGAGCCATTGACTTCTACAAAAAAAAAAAAAAAAAAACTTCTGTTTAAAATTACACACAAAACACAGAAGTACTGTGAGCTGACATAATTTTCCAGCTGATGTGCATACGGCATTCACAAAGAATTTAATTAATTGCAATTAAACCCAAATGCTTGGAGTATTGGGTGCTTTTATTTAAAAGGAACAGAAAATTGCAGCATAATGAATGCTATTCGCTAACTGTCCTCCATCAGATTTGTTAATTGCTGTACGCTCTATCCTGCTTCCATCTGCTTGAGAGTGTGTTAAGAAAGTTGCTTTGTTCTTGTCCAAATGCAATTAGACCACAGCTCTACACACAAGAACCGTGTAGCGCCAGTCTCCCCCTAGTCCATCACAGGGCACAAGTGTACCAATGACAATTAACTCCAATTGTGTAAGCGTCAAACATGGGAAAACTGCTTAAATCCTGGACTGCTGGAGCAAATTGTTTAGCCATGATTAATTCATATCCTGAATTCTTGATATTACCTGGGTGTATTTGAGATTTAATCAGCAAAAACACCTTAAAAAGTTGCTCATAACTGCTGCTTACTGAGAATACTGTAGGTCAGGGGTGCCCAACCCCCTTCCTGGAGATCTTCCAGCCCTGCTCCAACACAGCTGTCTCTACTTATCAAGTGATTACCTAAGAGATTAATTAGCTGGTTCAGGTGTGTTTGACCTGGGTTGGAGCTGAACTTTGTAGGATGGTAGATCTCCAGGAAAAGCGTTGGGCAGCCCTGCTGTAGGTGATCCAGTATTATTATTTTCTCCTGGTAGATAAAACTAGCAAAATCATAGACTTACATTGAAGGAGATATTGAATTCATATCTAAAAACCAAATTATCAGACTTGTGGTTCGGCTTTTTGAATTTGCAACACCTTGCAACAACCAAAAAAAAAAAAAAGAAATCTTAGCATGGTGCCAACAAGTTTTGCATGCAGGGTTGCCAGATCTGCGTAAAAAACCTTCCCAGTTGGTATTTGAAATTAGCTTGATTGCTTTCCAGGGAAATACAGCTATCAAAATAGCATCCAAATCACTCTAAAATCATGTTCTGGGGGTCAAAACCTCCTTTCAGAAGGGTTTTTTACTTTGATTTATCCCGCAGACCAAAAAACAACCTGCAGCAGCAGTATAAGGGGCCGTTCACATGTAGCGTCTTTTGCACGCTCAAGTTCGTTATTTCAAATGGAGACGCGCGGCTTGCGCGCGCATAATGGAAGCGACGTGGTCGCGACGCGCACGCGGTGCGACGCGCTCGTTTTTCCAGGCGCGTCCGTGCCGCATCGAGATAAAAACATCTCAACTTTTCAGAATGCCGCAAGCGCACCGCAGGTCATGTGACATGAACCAACCAATCAGCTTCCTCACGTTTTTCCGTTACATTGAAACCTCAGCAGAAACATGGAGGAGCAGCTCATCATTGTGGTCCAGGGATTTCCTGAACTTTATGATTTGTGAAGCACCCATTATTTTGACGCTAATAGAAGAAACAATGCATGGAGACGCATAGGCTTGGAGCTAGAGCGCAGCTGATGGTTGCTTAGAAATGGCAGACGCTTCCGGAGCGCAAGCGCCCGAGCGCTTTGTTGATAAGGAAGAAAGCGGCACGCCTAGCGTTTTCCACGCGTTTTTAGGCGCGACATGTGAACGGCCCCTAAAAGTAGCCCACTGAAAAAACGTGGACTTGGCAACACTGTTTACATGGGCAAAAACCTCTTTTTTTCTTTAGAAATAAAATTCATGCTGCTCTGAAACTAATTTACTTTCACAAAAAAAAAAAATCCATATATTTTGCAATGGTAAAATACTTTGAAAAAATGTTAAAAGTATACACAAACAAATTCTGAGCAAAAATAAATGAGGAAAAACAGAAATGTTCAAAAATTAATATGCATTTATATTCTTCCTTCCAATACATACTGAAGTTTTGCCTGGGCAAAAACCCCATATTTTCTTTAGAAATAAAATTCATACTGCTCTGAAACTAATTAACTTTCGCAAAAAAAACAAAAAAAACAAAAAACAAATATCCATCTATTTTGCAGTGTTAAATACATGGATACAACAATTGTAAACGTATATTTACACAAGTTTTGAGCAAAAATAAATTAGGGAAATGTCAGAAATGTTTTAATAAATAAACATATTGTTAGTTGTGCGGTTATATTCTTCCTTCCAATACATACTAAAGTTTTGCCTGGGAAAAACTCTCATATTTTCTTCAGAAATAAAATTCGTTTCTGCTGTGATACAAACTAACTTTCACAAAAAAAAAAATCCATATATTTTGCCATGTTAAAATACTTTCAAAATGTTAAAAGTATATGCAAGTTCTGAGCAAAAATAAATGAGGGAAAATATCAGAAATGTTTTAATAAATAAAGAAATCGTTAGTTGAACAGTTATATTCTTCCTTCCAATACATACTGAAGTTTTGCCTGGGCAAAAAACTCACATTTTCTTCAGAAATAAAATTCATACTGCTCTGAAACAAAATAACTTTTACAAAAAAATATATATATATATATATTGCAATGTTAAAATACTTTGATAAAATGTTAAAAGTATATGCACACAAGTTCTGAGCAAAAATACATTAGGAAAAACATCAGAAATGTTTTAATAAATAAACAAATTGTTAGTTGTGCAGTTATATTCTTCCTTCCAATACATACTAAAGGTTTTGCATGGACAAAAAAACTTACATTTTCCTCAGAAATAAAATGCATACTGCTCTGAAACTAAATTACTTTCACAAAAAAAGCCTATATTTTGCAAAGTTAAAATACTAAAAAAAAGTATGCAACAACCAAAAAAATTCTAGCATGGCAGCAACAAGTTTTGCATGCAGGGTTGCCAGGTCTGTGTAAAAAAAACCTGTCTAATTGGTACTCAAAATTACCCTGACTGCTTTTCAGGGAAAAATAGCTATTAAAATAACATCAAAATCACTCTAAAATCACATTCTGGGGGTTAAAACCTCCTTCCAGAGGATTTTACAACTCCAACAAACCAAAAAACAACCTGCAGCAGCAGTATAAAAGTATCCCAATTCCACTGAAAAAACGTGGACTTGGCAACACTGAAACTACTTTCACAAAAATTAAACCTACAGAAAAGCAAATATCCATATATTTTGCAATGTTAAAATACTTTGAAAAAATGTTACAAGTATACACACACAAGTTCGGATCAAAATAAATGAGGAAAAATGTCAGAAATGTTTAATAAATAAACAAATGTTTAGTTGTGCAGTCATATTCTTCCTTTTAATGCATACTAAAGTTTTGTATGGGCATAAACCTCACATTTTCTTCATAGAAAAAAAAAACCATGCTGCTCTGAAACAAATTAACTTTCGCAAAAAGTTTTGAAACAAATATCCGACAGTCTGACTGTGATAAATGGAGTAATTAGGACACAGGGAATTTTTCTAATAAATTTTAAATCAATTCAAATGTGCTTTTAATGGCAATAACTCTGCATTGAGTGGGCTGAATGAAATGAAAGTTTTGATCAGCCTGCAATGGGCTAAGGTTTCAGCGATCATCACCTCATTCGAGTTCCCTGGTTTGTTGAACTTTACTGTCAGGGTAATGAAACTAAACGAAGCATGAATACATTTAATCTGCCCTGATACCCATCATCTGATGTGCACTTGGACACACACACACACACACACACACACACACACACACACACACACACACACACACACACACACACACACACACACACACACACACACTGTTGCATTATTGGCCCATTTGCACTGATGATTCTTTATGGTGTAATATAAAAACCCTCATTATAGTGCGCAATTAATTTCTGGTAAGTGTTCAGATGCATATTCCATTAGCTGGATGCATGTTTATTTTCCCATATTCTTTATTTAAATTACTTACAGTGTGCTGGTCGCAAAATAATGCATAGCTATGGTTTAATTCAATATAGTGGCATGCATAATTAGATGGTTAAAGTTCATGTAAATTATTTTGTAATGTTAAAATGCTTTCAAAAAACGAATGCACACAAGTTCTGAGCAAAAACAAATGAGGAAAATTACAACTGCATTTTTAAAAATGGTAAAAAAAAAAAAATGTTTTAATTAATAAACAAATGGTTAGATGTGCAGTTATGTTCTGTCTTCCAGTATTAAAAATCATAATTTTGATTCCCAGCTGTGTCTTTAGAGTCAGTGTTATTGGGATGCTATTCGTTTTCAATTATAATTTTTCATTTAATTTTAGTTAAAGAAATGTTGTGTTTTTTATATATATGTCAAGATAGTATTCTGAATACACAGTATCATAGCGATTATACATCATTTTACATATTATTTGAAAAAGTTGTACG
Source organism: Garra rufa (assembly GCF_049309525.1). Lineage (NCBI taxonomy): Eukaryota > Metazoa > Chordata > Actinopteri > Cypriniformes > Cyprinidae > Garra > Garra rufa. The sequence continues at coordinate 31,169,232 of NC_133384.1, forward strand.
TCGCAGCCTTAGCTTATTTTAGTTTATTTATAAGACCTTAATACCAGAGTTAAATAATAAAAAACTATTCATTTATGAAAGGTGTCATTTTTTAGTTATATACAAAGCAGTGTTTGTTAGTTTGTAGTTAATAGTTAACATTTAGAATCATTTTTTATATTTTCTGTTTTCATTTTAATTAGTTATAATAATTTTGTTGTTTTTTTATGTATATATAGGCTTAATTCATTTTTATTTAATTTTTCATTTCTACCAGAGATATTAATTTGTGTATGGAATACTTAAAATGTATTAATTTATAAAGAAGTGTAATTTTCATTTACAGTATGTACAAAGCAGTGTTTGTTAGTTTGTAGTTAATATTAGTTCATATTTAGAATCAGTTTTTATGTTTTCATTTTAATTAGTTATAGTAATTTTGTTGTGTGTTTTTATCAGTTTTTAGTTTATTAATTTGTTTATGGAATACTTAAAATTGTATTAATTTATAAAAAGTGTAAATTTCAGTTAAAGTACAAAGATACTTAGAATCAGTTTTCATTTTAATTTGTATAAGTAATTTTGCTGTATTTATCATTTTTAGTTTTTATATATCTATAGTCTTAATTTTTATTTATTTTATTTCTTCTTTTTCATTTCTTAATTAATTTTTATTTTATTTTATTATAATTATATATTTTTTCATTTTTTAAACCTCAATACTAGAGTTATAATTTTGTGAATGGAATTTGTATTCATTTACAAAAGGTTTACATTTTAGTTACGTACAGAACAGTGTTTCTTAGTTTGTAGTTAATATTAGTTAATATTTAGAATCAGTTTTTATATTTTCTGTTTTCATTTTAATTAGTTGTAATTTTGTTGTGTTTTTATCCTTTTTAGTTTTTATGTCTATATAGGATTAATTTTTATTTTTATTTTTTAGAGCTCAATACCAGAGATATTATTACAAAATGTATTAATTTATGAAAAATGTAATTTTCAGTTATGTACAATGCAGTGTTTGTTAGTTTGTAGTTAATATTAGTTCATATTTAGAATCAGTTTTTATATTTTCTGTTTTCATTTTAATTAGTTATAGTAATTTCATTGTGTGTTTTATCATTTTTAGTTTTTATGTCTATATAGGCTTAATTAATTTTATTTTATTTTTCCATTTCTTAATTCATTTTTATTTTTAAGACCTCAATACCAGAGTTATTATTGTGTATGGAATACTTAAAAAATGTATTAATTTAATTAATATAAAAGGGTTTTTTCAGTTATGTACAAAGATACTTAGAATTAGATTTCATTTTAATTAGCTTAAGTAGTTTTGCTGTTTTTTTTTAATCATTTTTAGTTTTTATGTCTATATAGGCTTTTATTTTATTTCTTCTTTTTAAAATCTTAATTTTAAACCTCAGTACTAGAGTTATAAAATTTGTATGGAAGGATTTGTATCATTTATGAAAGGTTTACATTTTTAGTTATGTACAAAGCAGTGTTTATTAGTTTGTAGTTAATATTAGTTAATATTTAGAATTAGTTTTTATATTTTCTGTTTTCATTTTAATTATAACAATTGTGTCTGTTTTTATCATTTTGTTTTTATATGTCTATTTAATCTTAATTAATTTTTATTTATTTTTTCTTTTTCATATCTTTATTTTTAATTTTAATTTTTTAAATTTGCAAAGTGACATGTTTTTAATTAGTCTTTGTGCAGCTATAAAACAAGCTCAACTTTATTATGTGTCCGTCTAAAACTTTCGAGATTCGCATCTCTATCCTCACCTCAACTCTTCAATAAAAAAGAGGACCAATTACACCTGAGGTAGATATATTTTTCAGTTCTGAGCTCTAAATTAGCCCTGCGCATACTGAGCTGTTGTATGTCCAGCAGGCTTCATCTCAGCCTTTTTCCTTCATTAGAGTTTTCCTTTAATCCTTAATTATAGAAAAAGGACGAGAGAGGAGGAGGATTGCGGCGCGAGACCAGGTTAGATCCAGACGATCCGTTTTAATTGGATTATAACTGACAGTGAGATGATCAATGCGGGAATTATCACGGTTTCATCAAACCCTCCATTTCCCCACAAATCCAATTCGAGTCTGATGCCTCACATTTCGGCTACAATAACAAAGATTTATCATGTGTAGCAAAGTCTAAAATTAACTTTTTTTGCAAGCTGTGCACCAAACGGAGAAAGCATATGGAACGCTTCTCTCGGTGATACATAGCGGCACGTATTGTGATAAACGGGATCTTGACAAGCGGCGGGCACATATTTGTCTACATTAGCCTAGCGTTCTCCTCATGCATCTGACGTCTTTACACGGTAACTGCTGACCTCCTGTACCAGCACTTATGCTAATACAATCATTAGTTTCACTGCTATCATGCAGGTATAAGCGTGACAGTTTGAAGGAGAGTCCACATTAGAGTCTGGCAGAGGCTCAACAGGGGAACGAAGGAGCACTCATTGGCCAATACATCTCTATAAGCTGAGGAAATTGAAAACTCTACTTCCACTGGGAGCGACGCTGGGTTATTTCCCGACGGAACGGCCGCCCTCAGCTGGGCCGACGAGCGGAAAAACGAATATCTCCATTCGGACTGGGACTTATTACCATCTACAAGAGGTGAAATGGAAATTCACTTGAACAAAGACCTGGCGAGGCGTTATAGGTGACACTCATTTCACCGACTACATATTACCCATGAGCGCTGATGGATTCAGTCCGCCTGAAAATGTCACGATTTCCAGAATTAGACTCATGGGTCACTTCAGTCATTTGGAGAAGATCCCAAATTTGATTAGGACTGGCTCTTTGTCATGCAGACTGAGCGAGACTGTATATGAAACAAAGGAGGAAGAGGTTGATCTGCACGCTAAATGTCACTATAAAATTCACTGAATATACATTCTGATTTGAAGAGACAGTTCAACCCAAAAAATTAATTTCTCTGATCATTTACTCACCCTCATGTCATTCCAAACTTGTATTTCTTTCTTTGTTCTGTGATAGGAAAAATTAGACATTTTGCAGAATGTCCGACCTGCTCTTCTGCATACAACGAGAGTGGATGGAATCTGTCGCACTGCAAAAAAAGAAAAACGCTAATAAAGCATAGTAAAAGTAGTCCATACAACATTTATTTAAATACAAACAACAGTTCTTTCTGGTCCTCGAATCTGATTGGCTGAGAGCAGTGCGATATTCTAGTGATATCGGAACTCCAACCAGTTCACTGTTTGTATCACTCCACTTGCAATTTCTCACAGCAAGTGTCATGTTGGATGCCCAAATCCACTACAGTTTTAAAAATAGTACTGTTTTTGTGTCATTGAATATAGTTTTAAGAGTTGAGTTAAGAATGTACTTATTTAGACTTCAAATATGCAGTTTGTTAATAAAGTTAACATCTATTTGAACATTTGCTTCGATGAGAGCAGCCTAACCTCGGTCAGAATTTCTGGATTTTGCTGCTGACTCTGATGTCTCTCTAGTGGTTAAACATGAGGTGTAATTTGTATGGGGTAAATCTAACGAACAGACTTTGATTTCATTCATCTATTTTTGGTCCAGAGCAAATAGTTTTGGCTGAGGGCGAATTCTCATCACGTTAAGTTTTATGTACATTTAATGCTGTTCATCAGAGCGCTACCTTTGTACTTTTGACTGAACTGCCTAGCAACTTTTATTATGGCTGTTGTTGTTAATTAAATATTATTGTTTTTTTTTTAAATAATATTTTATATAAATAATAGTATATTTAGTATTGGGAAATGGTGCGTGTGTCTGTGATGGTGACTTTAGTTATATTATTCCGCCATTAGATGCCGACAAGAGACTGTTTTAGACTTTTATATTAAAAGAGACTAAACAGGGTTGTAAACGAGAAAGTAATTTTTACTTTATTTTTGCCTTTATTGTGATAGGGATCGGGAAAGGTCCTCGAGTCGGGATTCGAACACGGGACATCCAGAGTGTAACGGCGCTGAATGTCGGCGTGCTGCCCACAAGGCTATTGGCGCCTACAGTAATTTTTACTTTTTAACAAGACCTCAACAAAAGCACTGAGCAGCACTGTCATCGGAAATCACCCTTAACAGATGAAAGGATAGTACGACAAAGATATCACTTTCCACAGCGGAGATTCAAACTAATGTTTTATTGTGAATATGAGACTGAGCTGAAGAATGAATGCTGTATCACATGCAGGTAATCACACTCACTCAGTCCATCTCTCTCAATATACTCTACATACTACAGTGAGCTTTGAATACAGTAATACAATAAGCTTTCAATGAAGCAACTCAATGTTCCTTTGTTACTAGTTGTAAAGTTACATTTTTGAATTAGTAACAGAGGCTTGGGCGCAGCTGTTAGAGGAGTTCACTTCCAGAACAAAAATGTACAGATAATGTACTCACCCCCTTGTCATCCAAGATGTTCATGTCTTTCTTTCTTCCGTTGTAAAGAAATATTTTTTTGAGGAAAACATTTCAGGATTTTTCTCGATTTAGTAGGTTAAATGTGCCTTCAAACGATCCCAAATGCAGTTGTAAACAATCCCAGCCGAGGAAGAAGGGTTTTATCTAGTAAAATGATCTGTTATTATTATAATTTTTTTAAGACAATTTATAAACTTTTAAACCTTAAATGCTTGTCTTGTCTTGCTTTTTTTTGTTTGGTTCAAGACAGTTAGGGTACGTCAAAAAACTTCCATCTTATTTTCTCCCTCAACTTAAAAAATAATTTCAAAATCATCCTACATCACTGTAGTAGTACTGACCCAGTGTTTGCAAAGTGAACATGCAAAGAAGATCAACAAAAAACCCTTAACAAAAAAGGTAAAACAGCAATTTTGAAGCCTACCTGTCTTAAACTGGAAAAACAGTGTTCAGGCAGAGCAAGACAAGATGAGCATTTGAGGTTAAAAAGTATATAAATTGTCATTTATTAAAAAATAACTGATCGTTTCACTAGATAAGACCCTTCTTCCTGGGCTGGGATCATGTACAACAGATTGGGATCATTTGAAGCCACAATAAAACTGCATTTTGGAAGTTCAATCTCGGGGCCTCATAGAAGTTCACTAGATAGAGAAAAATCCTGAAATGTTTTCCTCAAAAAACATAATTTCTTTAAAACTGAAGAAAAAAAGACATGAACATCTTCAGCCTACGGCTCAATCACAGCAGTTATATATAACCTTTGGCAATTTTATTTATTTATACTATAGAATATAAATTAAACAGACAGATGGAAATTGAATGTGGACAGGCAAATCATTTGGTCTTGGAAGGATCTGATGAGAAATCCTTCTCAACCATTAATGAGTTAAACTGAAATCTTTGATTTTTGATTAGCACACTTTGAAAAATCTGAGAAGCATGACATTCATAACTCTTTTTCCTCTCCATTTCATTTCATTGATGTCTAGGACAAACAACTGAGCAATTCAAAAGATCTCATGTGGAAATTACCTTTCTAAATAAAACCCTCTTTGGTTGCATCTCTCTGTACAAAATCATCCTGGATCGCATGCTTGTTATTTTAAAGAAGTGGCTATTATTGTTTGGTGTGGATATCTTAAGGAGGCAGGCCTCCAAACTACAAGATCACTGTTTTCAGAGGTCCTTGAAGATCTAATTATCTACGATTCTATTTCTGTGAGATTTGAGGCGCCATTTGGAGCTGGAACAGGCTGTAAGTACAGTGTCAGGCACAGTTCCTCCAGTAATGCGGGATGTTAAACCACCTGTTTGTGTCTTCAGCTGTTCAGCAGTTCAGGACTAAACTGATCACACCACCCACACATCCATCTATCTCCATGGTGATAAGACCCATTGGTCCCAGGTGGGGTTGATGATGAACGTTGTTGTGGCTGATCTGAAGATATCATTCAGATGTAGCCCTCTGCTACACACATGCTCTATTTCAAACACTCGTTTTCTCTCTATCATAAGATCAACGTGAAAGCAAATTGACCCAGATTACTTTCTAAACATACATTCTGGTTCTTACTGTGACCGATTTGTCAATGCACATTGCTCTAAAGAGAAAAAAATGTTTATAATATACACTAAAATTCAAATGATTGGGATCAGTACGTTTTATTAAAGAAATTAAAACTTTCATTCTACAAGAATGCATTAAATTGATCCAAATAGATTTCAGCATTAATAATAAGGTTTTTTGTTATTAGAATGATTTCTGAAGATTCATGTGAAATTCTTCAGTAATGATGCTTAAAACTAAGTTTGCATCTCAGCAATAAATTACATTTTAAAATATATTCAAATACAAAACAATTATTTTAAGTTGTAATAATAGTTTTTTTACCCAATAATGCAGCCTTAGTGAGCATAAGAACAAAAGATTTGACTTTTGCAATTAAATTAATTAGAATTGACAGATGAAAGGATAATACGACAAAGATATCACTTTCCTCATATTGTGAATATGAGATTGAGCTGAAGAATGAATGCTGTATCACATGCTCGTAATCACACTTTATACTCTATATAATACAGTGAGCTTTTAATACAGTAATACAATAAGCTTTTAATGAATCAAGTATTTTAGTAAATTGAGGAAATATTCTACAATAATTATACATACACTACCAGTCAAAAGTTTTTGAACAGTAAGATTTTAATGTTTTTTAAGAAGCCTTTTCTGTTCACTAGGCCTGCATTTATTTGATCCAAAGTACAGCAAAAACAGTAACAGTTTTAAATATTTTTACTATTTAAAATAACTGTTTTCTATTTGAATATATTTTAAAATGCATTTATTCCTGTGATTTCAAAGCTGAAATTTTTGCATCAATATTCCAGTCACATGATCCTTCAGAAATCATTCTAATATTCTGATTTGCTCCTCAAAAAGAATTGATCATCTTTATTATGTTGAAAACAGCTGAGTAGAATATTTTCAGGTTTCTTTGGCGAATAGAAAGTTCAGAAGAACAGCATTTATCTGAACTAGAAATCTTTTGTAATGTTATAAATGTCTTCATCATCACTTTTGAACAATTTAAAGCATGCTTGCTAAATACAAGTATTAATTTCTAAACAAAAACTCCAAGCTTTTGAATGGTATATGGTATAATGTTACAAAAGTTTTTATTTTAGATATATATTCATCATAGAATCCTGAAAAAAATGTTTCTCTAGTATTAGTGTTATGAAGTATTATCCCTAAATTTACTAGAATATTTGAAGCAGAAATTGTACATTATCCATCTAAAATGACCGTAAAATGGATGCAAAGGGGATCTATCACAAGTTTATAGACCTGGCAAATGTATCAGTCTACTACTAATATAATGTGCATTCATGCATTTTTAAGACATTTTACCACACACACAAAATACTTCAAATCAGTGTCACTGCTAAAGTCCACCGCAAAAAAAAAATATATATCCAAAACTTACATAATGTGAATTATCATTGACTGCCGATGATGGTTCTGTGCCCGATGACAGCAGACTCCCCCGCCTGCCTCTGCAGAGCATCCTGGGAACCGAATGTGTGTTTAGTATGGGCAGAAATGAGCTCATAAAATGTGCAGTCATTGTCTAATAGCTTCACTCCCAGACAAACAACCGGAGACAAACAACAGACATCAAGCGGGCTGATGAACTACCCACACCACTCAGCTTTCCTGCAGGCCATCCACTGATTATGTACAGAACATCAAAACAGGCTTAGAATAAAGATCACATGACTTGAGGGACTTCAGATGATGGCTGAACGGCAAGACGTGTGATTAACTCGCATTCCATCTGAATAAACGCATTTCAAGTAAAAAAAACGCTATTTTTTCAGGACGTTCATTACTTTGAAGGCAGTCGTAAAAATATGATTTTGCCCCCCACACACATTTTCTAATAGTTTCTGCACCCCTGCTGACAAAAGCAGATAATTAGAAGATTTTTTTATGGCAGAAATGCTCTATATTGTCAGTGTGGTGTGACTAAATGACATTTCTGTGAGGGGTTTGAAGGCTGTTTTGCACACCAAAGCCAAATTGTATTTTATAATGAGAACGCATCACAGGTTGAATACAAGGAAAAGCTCCTATTCAGCCCATAACAGAATATCAAAGAACATGACGCACTCCCAAAGCCTTCATTTAAAACAATAGACTTTGAAAAGGAAAGAATATGACTTCTAGGGGTAATTAAGTCGAGACTTTCAGTCATTCAAGTATTTGAATGTCATAAAATGCCCTAAATTAAATGTACCAAATGAAATGGTGTTATCTTTTTGAGATGAATTTGTACAGTTTCATTTCTTGTAAAGATCTTGCCAGTGGCAGAAATTTATGAATCCTATTAAAGACATAGTTCACCCAAAAATGAAAATTCGGTCATTAATTACTTACCCTCAACCCAAAAGACCTTTGTTGATCTTTAGAACACAAATTAAGATATTTTAGATGAATCTGAGAGCTTTCTGACCCTGCATAGACATCAAAAGTGACATGTTTAAAACACAGAATGTTAGTAAGGACATTGTTAATATAGTCCATTAATACTGAAAACATACTCCCCAGTCCAAAAATACTATTATGAGACTAAACTGCAAAAATGAGTCATTCTGAACTGTCTGAACTTTGGGTGATGGATGCAAACATTAGCACATTACACACCTGTTTACACATCAATGATGCCTAATTGACATCTTGGCCCACCTAGTCAATAGGAAGTAATTGAGGAAGTAGGATGGATGGCTGAGCTCAGAACTTCTTCCACCTTTTACTTGAAAATGGCCTAAGGAACAGTGCTTGAGGTCAGACATCCGATCTGTGGAGATCAATCAACTGCCACTTCAATGAGAAACCCAATTAGATGTCATTTACAAGGCAGCAGCAATGATAATGAAATTCCGTTGGTTATTTCCAAATGAAATGACTGGGAAAAAGTGTGAAACACTGGGGTTGTAATGGGACGTTTTAACTAAAATTTCCAGCTGAAATGTGGTACTAAAACAGGACCTAAAAACGAATATTTGCACCATCAAGCCATCCGAGATGTAGATTTTTCTTTATCAGAACAGATCTGGAAAAATGTAACATTATATCACGTGCTCACCAATGGATCCTCTGCAGTGAATGGGTGCCATCAGAATGAGAGTCCAAACAGCTGCTAAAAACATAACTATAATCCACAAATAATCCAAACATCTTGCGACGTGGAAAAACTGCAAAATTAAGATATTTTTAGCTGAAGCCCGATAACCGAACACGTTTTTTTTTTTGTGTGTGTGTTTTTCCCCTATGTATTTTGCCAATTATTTTCACCATTGCAAAAATTAAATAGCCAAAATGTGCTTTTTACAGTTTTGCTTGTCTAGGACAAACAACTGAGCAAACCAAAACATTCTAGAGAAATTTACTTTCTAAATAAAACCCTCTTGGCCATCCAGGATGTAGATGAGTTTGTTTTACATCACTTGCTCACCAATGGATCCTCTGCAGTGAATGGGTGCCGTCGGAATGAGAGTCCAAACACCTGATAAAAACAATCACCAGTAATCCAAAACATTCCAGTCCATCTGTTAATGTCTTGCAAAGTGAAAAGATGCATGTTTTTAAGGAACAAATCCACCATTTAGACATTTTTTACTTCCAAGCATTGCTTTTTGCTAAAAAAAAAAACGAATGTACTTTCTCCAGTGAAAAGACATCTCACAAGTGAAAACAGTCCAAAAGAGTTCTTAACAAATATGTGGGTGGATTTTAATGTGAGAAGACAACATGATATAGCCTTTTTCACTGGAGGAAGCATTATTATAAATTCAGTCAAAGTGATTGAAGATTGATTGAAAATGAAAATCTTGTGATTAACCACTGTAGAGACATTAAAGCCAGTAGTAAAATACAGAAGATCTGGCCAAGGTAAGGCTGCTCTCAGTGGGTTCATGAGTGGTGAACAACCGCTGACGCCCTGGAGCTCACATTAAGGCAAATTTTCAAATAAACAATTGACAAATCGCATATTTGAAGTCTCAACTAATACATTCTTGGTTAAAAAAAACTCTTAAAATGACATCTGAGGACCATAAAGAACTATACACACACACTTTTTCAATTTTACTTTATAATTCATATAATTTATAATGTGGAATATAGTGAACGGACTGATAAAAATTGTCAAATAATTTGTTCTTGGAAGGATCTGGAAGGATTAAATTTATACTGAAATCTTAGATTTTTCAACAGCACACTTTGAAAAATCTGAGAGGCATGACACTCTTTTTGCTCTCCATTTTATCTCATTAATGTCTAGGACAAACAACTAAGCAATTCAAAACATCAAAATAAATAAAAAAGAAATTTACATTCAATATTAAATCCAATACAGATGAGTTTGTTACTTCATGGAAACAGATTTAGCATCACTTGCTCACAATGGATCCTCTGCAATGAATGGGTGCCATCAGAATGAAAGTCCAAACAGTTGATAAAAAGCTTCACTATAATACACAAGTAATCCACACCACTCCAAGTCCATTTGTTAACATCTTGCGAAGTAAAAAGTTCCATGTTTTTAAGGAACAAATCCACCATTAAAAACTTTTAACTTAAACATTGCTTTTTGCTTAAATACGAGTGCTCTAGCCATAATATTGCTTTCTCGCAAGGCATCTCACAAACGGAAACAGTCCAAAACACCTCTGAACCAAAATGTTGGTGAATTTTGATGTGAGAGGACAACAGGACATAGCCTTTTTCACTGAAGGAAGCATTATTATGGATTATGGACAGAAGCAAGGGGTTAATAAGTTATAAATTATTAAAGCTTATGAATTATAAGTAAACCTCAGGGTGGAAAGAATAAAATAAAATTGCGCTTTTAAGTTATATATACACAACAGAGAAATGGAAATAAGAGAATAAACAGCATGTGAAGTGTGAAAAAAGGCACATTTTTCTCATATATCTCTCAGCACAATTAGAGGAAGCGAGTGTGGCCAACACATTAGTTCATTAATTCATCACCCGCTATTGTTATAAGATCCCACTTCATTACACAAATATTTAAGACCCCTCTTAACCCTCTTATAATTTGTTATGTGAATATATATATATATATATATTTTTTTTTTTTTTTTTTTTTTTTTTTTTTTTTTTTTCATATTTTCTAAAAAGCAAACTTTTCCATTTTCAGCTTTTTTTTTCCACTGAAAATGGGAATTATTTCACACTTGAGCGCAACCCGCTGTGTGTTCCTCGTCTTTTTTACTTTTCTATTAAAGATGAGAATTCAACTTTAATAGCACTTCCATTTGTACAAAATTGCCTCATTTCAACTGTTTGTGCCTGTTGACTACAAAACAGATGGACGGACTTCCTCACTTCTCTGCACTGAGACTAAAAACATCATTGAAATCATGTTACAGAATATAATGAAGACATATGATTGTCTGGATGGACCAAAAAACTGAAAATCTCTCAATAACATGTTAAAAAAATGGAGCGTCATAATGGAGTGTATTTTATAAAGGTTTATTAGAGACATTTACAGCCACATGCATCAAGATTTTGAGAGTTTTTTAAGATTATTTGAAAATTGTTGATGTTTTTTCATCTGTTGTAAATGCTTTAGCATACACAACTAGTCAAAACTTTCTGAACAGTAATAGTTTTAATGTTTTGAGACTCTTCTGCTCACCAAGCCTGCATTTATTTGATCCAAAGTACAGCAAAAACTGTAAAATATTAAAATATATTTACCATTTAAAATAATAGTTTTTTTTTTAACTCAAAGCTGCATTTTTAGCATCATTATTCCAGTCACATGATCCTTCAGAAATCATTCTAATATTCTGATTTGCTGCTCAACAAAAACATTTTTATCATTATTATGTTAAAAACATAACGGAATTCTTTCAGGTTTCTTTGGTCAGAAGAACAGCATTTAATTAAAATAGAAATCTTTACAAAAAACATTCTGAAATTTTTTGTTTAAATACTGAAAATAATAATAATAAAGTTTCTTGAACAGATAATCAACATATTATGCTTTCTGAAGGATCATGTGACACTTGAAGACTGGAGTAATGATGCTGAAAAGTTTGCTTCGATCACAGAAATAAATTACATTTTAAAACGTATTTAATTTGAAAGCAGTTATTTTAAATAGTAAAAATATTTCACAATATTATTGCTTTTGCTGTATTTTAGATCAAATAAATCCAGGCTTGGTGAGCAGAAGAGACTTCTTTAAAAAAGCATTACAAATCTTACTGTTCAAAAACTTTTGACTGGTAGTGTATATAAGAGATTAGTCCTACTTGATGACTTGTTTCAGTCTTATCGGCCTCATATTACTAAATGTAAAACTTTTTTAACAAATATTAACGTCAGAGCAACTACCGATTCGTGCTCCACAATAATCAAATTGTTTTGAAGCAAAAGGGAACGTTACGATTTATATTTCAGTTCCGATTATGCATTCAAATTCATTCAGTCATGCATTAAACATTTAATATGAAGTGAGCTCTGCAGGCTTCACCTCCCACAAAAGAAAACATTTTGCAAAGCTAAAATATTATATGCAACAATTTATATAGATGCACAAGGACCTCAACACTCAAACCTCAAACCAACAAACATCAAGTTAAAATTTCACCACACAACAAATAACATCAGTGATGACAAAAAGCAACAACAGCATCATAAATAAGTCTGCGAACTGCAAAAAGAATAATCCTATTACAGAAACCACATCATTTATTCATGCTGCGATGCATGCTGGGAGCTCAAACTCCTCAGAGCAGCAACACTGCCTGATACTCTGTTAGGTGACTTGGGTCAATTTTTGAGGAACATTTTCAATCTAATATCTAACCATCTTTTAGCAGCGGTGATTCCAAATGCAGCAGCAACAGGTACTGATTTCAGAACTCATTCTCAAAAATCTCAAGTCAATCTGCCTTTTGCTTGTGTCTCGAAATCATATTTCTTGATCTTTCACTCCAGCTGTTCTACTGATGATACTAGCTAGATAAGCTGCTTTCTTCTTATATTCCCTATATAGGTAATGCACTTATAGCAGACGGATTCAAGAAACCATTAAATATTGGCCAGTCCCCAATCTCAGTGTCTTTGCTCCTCTGATATGGCGCTGGCTTCGCCCTGCTGCCGCTGACTTTAAGACCCGTCCTCCACCCCTAAATTCATCCTCTGGTGAGCAATGAGCTGGATTTATTTCTCGCTGGCGTCCTCATCACGCCACAAGACGCGTGCCTTATCTCTCCCACACCTGTCCAGCACACATCAGGAGCCAAAGCTCCACACCTTGAACAATTACACCCTGTTGTCAAAAGCCAAATCCCAAAACCAACAAGATCAGCTTATTTCCCCCCACTCCCTAATTAATTTCATCCTACCAGTCAGAAATCCCTCCATCTGGAAAGATTTGGACGCAGGTGTGTATGTGTGTGTGTGTGTGTGTGTGTGTGTGTGTGTGTGTGCGCGCTAGGATGACGACCAGCGTCCAGTGTCTTTAGTTCACACCCAAAGCTGTTTCGAAGAACGGCATTCTTCCCTGCAAGGGAATGTTTGTGTGTGTTTGTGTTAGAATGCAATAAAGCAGTGGGGTTTAGAAGTTTATGCAAGAGTCTATATATCTATCTATCTATGTTTAAATAAATAAATATCTGCATTATTTCTAGCTCTAATCAAATAAGCATATTGTTGATGTTCTTTGTGCTAAATTTAACGAGTGTTTTCTCCAAGGAGGCAGTAAAATTCATAATACAATAATCAGGGTGTCTACAGGTTTGACCAAGTTAAATTTAAGACATTTTAAGACTTTTTAATACCATTTTCAAACTAAATTTAAGACCAAATTGAAAGTCCCGCAAAAGTCTAGCACAAAACTATGAAGATATTTTAAATTATTATTTTATTTAACTGATTATTCTTGGGAATATTCAACAGAAAACACTATTCCAGAATAAGAAATTATTTTCTATTCCATGACAAAGTCAAGGCTCTCACACACTTTGAAGCCAATATAACAGTGTAACAAACACGGATTTTGAGTCATGGATCGGATCATTTTTCGGATCAGCAAAAAAAAAAAAAAAAAAAAAAGTTTGTTTTTTCCTAATTACTGAATGCTTACTTTAGGTAGGCTACTTCTCATCCACAGCAAAAACTACTATCTGAACTAAAGTTCAGTAACAAAACAAGAGCAATTACACAAATGACAAGTGTAAATGAATACAACATAAAGTTAGTAATAAAATCAATAACACTAGTATTCAGGAGGGGAAATTTAATAATTAATTGTAAAATAACTAGTGTTTCTCACTGCAGGTATTTATAGGACGCTGTCTCTTTAAGGCCAAATGCACGAACCGAATACTGGCACGCATCTCTTTCTCAGCTGTTTCGGACGAAGACATAAACGACTGTTAAACAGAATACCAAAACGGGTATCAAGACATGACTTGGTATGTACGTTTCCGTTCAAATAGCAGTTAAAGAGGAATCAATCTGTGTGAATCGCGCCGCGCGCCTCTCTCTCTCTCTGCGCGTGCTCGCGTCAGGTGTGTGCGGCAACGTAAAAACATGTGCTAATTATAAACTTTTACTCTATGATGGTTAAATTTAACAGTTAATCTGCGAATCAAATGCGTGTAGTTGGGCGGAAACCCGCTAAATCTTGCAACACTGAGGCGTTGTCAAGCAAGCGCGTGTCTAGCAACAGAACAGATTTAGAACCTGCGCAGGAGATTCTCCTCAAAACGATAAACTTTTCCTTTTCAAAGTGTAAAAAATTTAAGACCCTTGGATTTAGATTTAAGACAAATTAAGACATTTAAAGGCCTTATTTTAGGACAACGGAATTTAAGACTTTTTAAGGATCCGCGGCAACCCTGATAATAAAACAACGCAAATATTACAAAATATGACCTAAAAAGGGGACAAATTGCAAATTTTTGCAAGAGTCTGCATCTTTCTCACCTCCTCTGAGCCCATTGAGTGTTACCAGATTTTAACAAGTAATAATTGTGAATGAATTGAGAAAAGTCACGTGAGAGAAGGCAGGGCCTCCATTGTGAAATGAATGTTATATTCGGCTGTAATTGGTTCATGTGATAAATCCCACCTGTGTTTGTGCATGTTCTGTGTTCGTGAATCAGTCTGAATGAACTATATAAGAGTGTTAATGGCAGGACTCAGAAAGTAAGTAAACAACTCTGCAGTTTTTTTTAGCAAGCAATCAGTTTGCTGAAATTAAATGTACATCTCCGTGCCTGTGACCAGTGTTTATTATCAAAAAGAACACTTGAACATCAGTTCATAAATAAAATATCTAATTGTTTGAATAAAATCTATAGTTTAAATTCACATATAGTTTTTAGAAGTTTACATACACCTTGCAGAATCTAAAAAATGTTCATTATTTTAAAATGATCCTGTTCAAAAGCTTAATTTTTAATACTGTGTTGTTACCTGAATGATTCACAGCTGTGTTTGTTTGTTTAGCGATAGTTGTTCATGAGTCCTTTTTTGTCCTAAACAGTTACACTGCCCGCTGTTCTTCAGAAAAGCCCTTCAGGTTCCACAAACTCTTTGGTTTTTCAGCATTTTTGTGTATTTGAACCCTTTTCCGACAATGACTATGATTTTGAGATCCATCTTTCCACTCTGAGGACAACTGAGGGAGTCATATGCAACTATTACAGAAGGTTCAAACACTCACTGATGCTTCAGAAGGAAAAATGATGCGTTAAGAACCGAGGGTGAAAACTTTTGAACAGGATGAAGTTTATTATCTCATTTAGTACTGCCCTTCAGAAGCTACAGAAGATACTTACATGTTTCCCAGAAGACAAAATAAGTTACATTTACCCAAACTTCAAATTCTCTTAATGCATTGCGTTTCCTCCCGAAGCATTAGTGAGCGTTTGAACTTTCTGTAATAGTTGCATGTGAGTCCTTCAGTTGTCCTCAGTGTAAAAAGATGGATCTCAAAATCATACAGTCATTATTTTTTTGAAAAACCAAACAATTTGTGGGACCTGAAGGATTTTTCCTGAAGAACAGCTGGCAGTTTAACTGTTCAGGACAAACAAGGGACTCATGAACAACACAGCTGTGGATCATTCAGGTAACAACACAGAATTAAGAATGAAGGGAATGTAAACATTTGAACAGGGTCAATTTTATAAATTCAACTATTGTTATTATTTTCTTTTGTGTATATATATATGTAAACATCTTTTATGTGAAATATCTTATTCAGGTCAGTACTAAATAAACAATACCATGGATTTTCTATGATCCCTTTTGGTAAAATAATTCACATTTTGCAGATTCAGTGCAAGGTGTACGTAAACTTCTGACTTCAAGAATAGTATATATTAAATTAAACCATGTTTAACCCATATAGCACATGAAATATGAAAAAAGTGTCTGTCTGTCTAATGAATATTTATCTCTGGCTTGTTTTCTGTCAACTTTAAAATAAAGAAGAAAATGAAATGAAATGAAATGAAATGGTACATTTCAAGTATAACTCCAACTCATTTGTGTTAGGAACATAATGATCACTGAATCATTTCAAAGTAGAAATTCAGCTATTTTTTGGCAGGTAAAACCGTGACAGCGTTTCGACCCATATCTGAAGAATCAGTGAGATATGTCTAATTGGCTAGACGAGCGTCTGTTTTCTCAGACCTGCCGGTTTAAAAAAAAATTAAAACTGACATCTGTAAGTGGCCGCCAATAAAGCGAGCATAAAACTTCAAAGGTTGCCATTACATTTTATGGATGAATTACTGAAATGAAAAGAGACAAAAGCTTAAATCAGACATTTTATTTCGAAGGCCTCATAAAGTTTCTGCATTAAACTGCTTCCTATTCAGACTTCTTTTCTCAGCAGAATGAATTCTACTTTCATGTTCGCAATGACTGACACGTTATCAGCTTAACAAAGACAATCCACCATACTAGTTGAAACTACGTTTTCCCCATTTCCCCATCTATATTCATAACGGTCACATTTCCATCAAGTACAACTTTTTAATTTGGCTTGCGACCATTGCTTTAATATCAAACGGCACACGGGTGACAGCAATTGCCATGCATGGAGTAATAAGAAAATGCTCAGGAATGCATGAACGCAGCGCCTCCAACAACACAACACAAACAAATCTTCAAAATTCTTTAAAGTTGCAATTCTAATATAATTAAAGTTTTAATACAGGCAGTGAGCAGAGATACCAATAACCAGAATCCAAAACTTCACTATAATTTTTGGCAAACATATGCTTACGAGGCATAAGAGAATATTGGGCGACACTTTTGAGTCATTAAATTGGCCTTTCAAATGACTGATTTTAGTTTATAAAACTCAAACACAAAGCTTCCCTCCCAAATGATGGTTGTATTTGACATATCTAAAGGCTATTATTGTGTTTCATCAAGTGCACTGACACATACAATTTTTTAACATGAACCATACTATTATAACCAGGCTTTTAGACAAACTATACTGAATGATTCAGGCTGCAAAGCAAGTTAAAAATCACTTTGTTTGGACGTAAAACTGTGACATAAATAGCTGTTTTTATCTAAATAAGCAAGGTCTTCTGGGAGACTTTTGAGCGATGACTCAAAGGAATCAGCTGTTTGCAGCCCTATCTAAAAAGCCTTGCAAGCCACCAGAACCATGGCTTTACATCTTCACATCAATCAGGGCAAGCAGGGCCGATAAACTTCCTTTACTGTCTTTAATCAAGCTACGAGCCAACGTTTCCTCCAAGAACAAGGGGGAAGATCTATCACGTCCTAATAAACGTGAAGGAACGGCACTGCCTGGTTTTTCCCGCTCGGTACAAACACAACCCTCTTTAAAAAAATAATAATAAAAAAACCGAGGTGTTGAATGATAACAGAGATGGTCTTGATAGCGGCAGGCTTATGGGGCGTGTATTCCAGCCTCACGCTCTGATTTCCTGAAGCATCCGTTCATTCTTGCAGGAACTGCTTTTAACAAATCACTATGACAGGGAGCCTCCTGACTACCAATTGAAAGATGATGAATTCAGTACGCCGGGCCTTGATATTGCTCAGCGCCTGTGACTGAGAGAGCGGATGAACAATCTCAACAGTTACACTTGTGAGTAAATATTTTTTGTCCTCTTAAATGAATAATTCCAGGGCCATATCAACATCACAAACCAGTGATGCAGTGATGCTGGAGTGAAAACAAGTAGAATGTTGCAGGGAATAATTAAAATTCTGCTTTATAAATTCATACATTTAAACAAATCATTAATGCAAAGTGTTTTTGTAATCTTTCATAAGAATGTAATAACTTTCTCTTTCTTTGAAATTATGTCACAACTAATAGATAAAACTAATAGATAATAGAGCCCTTGTTTTTCTTAATTTTGATTTTTACATCCGTTATTGGTGTACTTGATCTGTAATAATCAGTATCGGCATCTTCCCTGAAAAACACGTCGGTCGAGCCCTAGTTCACATGTTGTGATATAAATTTTTTTTTTACTTTTTTTCCACTCTGAAACAATTTTGACTCAGAAATTGCTAGTACATTTCACAAATAATTATAAGTAACATTACTTACAGCAAATACCACAAGGCTGTCAAACGATTAATCACATTCAAAATAAATGTTTGTATATAATTAGAAATATAAAAATAATACATATGTGTGTGTATTTATATATACACATAATAAATATACACAGTACACACATATTATGCAAACAAAAACTTTTATTTTGGATGTGATTCATCGCAAAAAAAATTAACTTTTTCTTGTAGAAAGGCTGAAACAGCACTTTAGTGTAAAACATACTTAAACAATCAGCTTAAAAAATATATAAAAATATATATAAAAATATATTTTTAAAACATATACATACTGTATGTGTGTATTAATATATGCATAAAAATATACACACTACACACACATATTATATAAACACAAACTTATATTTTATATCTGACTAATTGAGATTAATCATGATTAATTGTTTGACAGCTCTAATTAAACATGCCTGAAATAGCATGTTCCTGTAAAACATACTTTTTTTTTTTTACAGAGTATTTATATTGTAAACTTCAACACTTTAGTCTAAGTTACAAGTAGCTTGCAGCTTAACAAGTTAGAGTATTATAGATTCCCCAACACTGCAAATAAGCAAAAAACAACCCGGATGTGGTTGAGAGTCCTGAAATTGTGCCCCTGCGTAATAAATAAATTAATCCGGTCCGGTCCGCTTGGTAATTTCAGAGCACCTGGGAAACAATTCGCCTCTCTTACTATAATCAATACTGCTATAAGGAAAAAATATCAGCAATGAAAGCAATCCCAAAATGCCATTATGCCCTGTAATGCTGTTAAATTCTCATAAGGCTGAAGCAGTGTTATAAGTATTAACACAGCTTTTATGAGGCTGGTCCACTGTGATATAAAATCTAAAAGATTTTCCTCTACAGAGATGTCTGAGTCAGTGCCCAGATCGGGATCTTTCATGAAATATTAAAAAGTAACACAGAAAACTCCATCCTGCCTGAAAAATGGGATTTCACACTTAAAATAGAATTGACACTTTGAGATATAAACGTTATTTGAGTCACCTGAGTAACACTACATGGCATCGGGCAGTAAATTCAGACCTGAATCAAACACTTAAATGTCCTTTCATCATCCTGCTGAGATTCATGTGGATTTCCTCCCTTCAGCTGCCAGTAACATGTGAAGAACAGCACGGTGCCCATGTTCGCTAGAGAGATGACGACATGCGCGGTAGGTTTGCCGCACGTCTACGGGCATCAGTCGGGCTAATAAACAGTGCAAAACACCCAGCGGTGCTGTGAGTTAATTAATAACGTGGTCTGTCTGTTCTAGTTTGAAATGAACTGTGTTGCCTCACAGGCCCGGGATTAGCTGTGGATAAGGTTTCTTTTGATCAGGTTCTTCTGTGTTTAATAATGCATGTCTTAGCCTTATGCCCTAACCGCTGCATTAGACTCTGGCGCTCAAGGTAAGATCACCCTCATCTGAAACTCTCACTGGCCTCATGCTATTCATTAGATCAGAAGTTGAACTTTTTAAAGCAAGGTGGATCTTGAATTTTAAATCTAACAGGTTGATCTACAATGTATGTCATTCAGTTTCAACATATCTGTAGCCTATGGAAACCTGTTTCTGCCACTGAAAAAAAAAAAAAGGTATTGCAACATTTTATCTCACAATTCTGTGAGATATAAAGTCAGAATCGGGGAGATATAAACTCACAATTTAGATGTTTTTTCTCAGAATTCTAATATAAACCCTCAATTGCTAGTTATAAAGTCAGAATTGCGCAATATAAACTCGCAGTTTTTTTCTCAGAACTGCGGGACATAAACCCGCAATCCTGACTTTTTTTCCGCTATTCTGACAATTTTTCTCAGAACTGTGTGATATAAACTTGCAATTGCGAGTTATAAAATCAGAATTGCAAGAAATAAATTGTGTGATATAAACTCACAATTCTGACATTTTTCTCAAAAATTGTGATATAAACTTGCAATTGCGAGATATAAAGTCAGAATTGCAGGATATAAACTCGTAATTCTAACTTTTTTCACAATTCTGACGATTTTTCCTCAGAATTGTGTGATATAAACTTGCAATTGCAAGTTATAAGGTCATAATTGAGATATAAACTCACAATTCTGATGTTTTTTCTCAAAATTGTGATAAAAACCCACAATTGCGAGATATAAAGTCAGAGTTGCAAGATATACTGTAAACTCATAATTCTAACTTTTTTCTCTCAGAACTGCGGGATATAAACTCACAATCCTGACATTTCTTCTCACGATTCTGATGATTTTTCTCAGAATTGTGTGACATAAACTTGCAATTGCGAAATATAAAATCAGAATTGCAAGATATAAATTGTGTGATATAAACGTACAACTGTGAGTTATAAAGTCAGAACTGAAAGATATAAACTCGCAATTCTGAAGATTTTTCTCAGAATTGTGATATAAACCCTCAACTGAAAGATATGAAGTCAGAATTATGAGATATAAACTCACATATCTTAAGTTTTTTCTCAGAATTGTGAGATATAAATTTCATTTCAAGTTTATATCATGAAATTCTGGAGGGAGAAAATATCTTGCAATTCTGACTTCTTAACTCACAATTTTGAGTTTATATCACACAACTCTGAGAAAAAAGTCAGAACTGTGAAACGTAAGCTTGTTTAAGATGTTTTACCTCATTTGAATTGTGAGAAAAAAGTCGCCTTTTTATGTTTTATTCAATGGCAGAAACAAGCGTCCAAAGTAGCCATAAAATACACTCACTGGCCACTTTATTAGGTACACCTGTCCAACTGCTCATTAATGCAAATTTCTAATCAGCCAATCACATGGCAGCAACTCAATGCATTTAGGCATGTAGACATGGTCAAGACGATCTGTTGCAGTTCAAACCGAGCATCAGAATGGGGAAGAAAGGTGATTTAAGTGACTTTGAACGTGGCATGGTTGTTGGTGCCAGACGGGCTGGTCTGAGTATTTCAGAAACTGCTGATCTACTGGGATTTTCACGCACAACCATCTCTAGGGTTTACAGAGAACGGTCCGAAAAAAGAGAAAATATCCAGTGAGCGGCAGTTCTGTGGGCGCAAATGCCTTGTTGATGCCAGAGGTCAGAGGAGAATGGCCGGACTGGTTGGAGCTGATAGAAAGGCAACAGTAACTCAAATAACCACTCGTTACAACCGAGGTATACAGAAGAGCATCTCTGAACGCACAACATGTCGAACCTTGAGGCGGATGGGCTACAGCAGCAGAAGACCACACTGGGTGCCACTCCTGTCAGCTAAGAACAGGAAACTGAGGCTACAATTCGCACAGGCTCACCAAAATTGGACAATAGAAGATTGGAAAAACGTTGCCTGGTCTGATGAGTCTGATTTCTGCTGCGACATTCGGATGGTAGGGTCAGAATTTGGCATCAACAACATGAAAGCATGGATCCATCCTGCCTTGTATCAACGGTTCAGGCTGGTGGGGATGGTGTAATGGTGTGGGGGATATTTTCTTGGCACACTTTGGGCCCATTAGTACCAATTGAGCATCGGGTCAACGCCACAGCCTACCTGAGACCATGTCCATCCCTTTATGACCACAGTGTACCCATCTTCTGATGGCTACTTCCAGCAGGATAACGCGCCATGTCATAAAGTGCGAATCATCTCAGACTGGTTACTTGAACATGACAATGAGTTCACTGTACTCAAATGACCTCCACAGTCACCAGATCTCAGTCCAATAGAGCACCTTTGGGATGTGGTGGAACGGGAGACGGGAGATTCGCATCATGGATGTGCAGCTGACAAATCTGCAGCAACTGCGTGATGCTATCATGTCAATATGGACCAAAATCTCTGAGGAATATTTCCAGTACCTTGTTGAATCTATGCCACGAAGGATTAAGGCAGTTCTGAAGGCAAAAGGGGGTCCAACCCGGTACTAGTAAGGTGTGCCTAATAAAGTGGCCGGTGAGTGTATGTTCACATAGAACGTGTCTTTGCACCTAAAATTGATTTTTTTTTTTTTTTTTTTTGTAAAAAGTACAGTCCGACAAGCGCATGTTTACATAGAAACACAATGGAAAAGTAACACATTGGATTGGAAAAATGTGAAAATAGACCAAAATAAAAAGACCAAAATCTCTTAAACTGACAAGATTACACCTCAATTAAAATAAGCAATGAAATCTGACACGAATGTAATCACAAATCTTGTTTCATTACCTCAAAACAAACTAAAAACGTATTTACATATACAAAAGTTTACTCGTTGCTTGGTTTTTATTCTTGTGGCCCACTCCTCGCCCACAATGAAATCTCAACGGCCCAAAATCCCACTGCACACAGCAGTATATTAAACATCAAATATGTTCTGATTGGCTGTGTTTGAGTCCCATCACGCAGCATTTTTGCGTCAAGTTAAGACAGATGATTCACTTGCTGCTTTAATCCTATGGCATCATGCCTGGTTAAGCCACAGTGTAATAACTGAAACTCCAGCACCATGTTTGTCCATAGGGAATTCCCAGCAATTCATGTATCGCAAATTGCTTCGGATAAAAAGTGTCCGCTAAATGACAAATCGTGAATTGCCCTGTACTGTGGAGGACACTTGTATCTGTCTGCATCGCTCTGATTATAGGTGTTATACTGCAGGCCAGACACTATTATCCTCAAGTGTACTGTGAACATAAACAATCCATATTCAACACCACACCCAACACAAAGCCATCAAAGGCTTCAGTCTGACTCAAGACGGGAGTGTTCTTCCTTGAGAATATCCACATAGGTTGAGAGAATCCGTGAGGATCAATAGATCTGAAAAGAGTCATGCATTTCAAGAGGATGAATTTAAAGCTTCTCATCATGGGGAAGGTGCACATATGTAGCCATTATTAACATATGTATCTGCACACTGCAACAAATCAACCAGACTAAACCGTTTATGCAAACCATTAACATAATTACCACCTTAAAAAATGCAAAAGTCAGTTTTTATCCAAAAGAAAAAAAAACATAAGATACAATCCAGTAACAGTTTCTCGGATAAGTCCTAAAGATACTCCGAAGCTGTCAAGTCAGCAGAAGTCCTGCTGACTTACTGGAACATTTACCTCAGCCGATGTCGGTTTCCAAGAAGGATGTGACTTTTAATGAGCTGCCAACCATTGAGCTGTCAATTTGGCAGTTAAGCTTTGCTCTGCAACTGTTATTTTAGGGTTACTGCACACTCACTGTCCTCCAGAGTCACTGAACTCGTTTTGCAACGTCAACTTTCTAACCTAACTGTGGGTATGTCAGTGTTGAGCAAAATTCAGCATTTAACAATTGGCTCCTGTTCAGTTCATGAGTTGGAAGGATTCTGAGTTGGAATGACAGGAAGCGAATTTGCAATTCGAAGAAAATCAAGTCACTCACCAGAGAAACTACATTCGTTTAACACACATTTGGCAATGAAACTATTAGTTAATAAACTATTAAAAGATTAGTTCAGTTCCAGAATAAAACTTTCCTGTAATTTACTCACCCCCATAACATCCAAGATGTTTATGTCTTTCTTTCTTAAGTAAAAAAAAAAAAAAAACAGGATTTTTCTCCATATAGTGGACTTCAATGGGGACCAACAGGTTGAAAGTCCAAATTGCAGTTTCAATGCAGCTTCAAAAGGCTCTACACGATCCCAGTTAAGGAATAAGGGTCTTATAATAGCAAAACGATCAGTAATTTTCTAAAAATAAATAAATAAATAAATCATATACTTTAACCTCAAACCACCAATTGTTTCGCTAGATAAGAAGACAGACATGAACATCTTGGATGACATGGGGGTGAGTAAATTATTAGGAAGTTTTTATTCTGGAAATGAACTAATCTTTTTAATTAAAACTAAAATATATAATTTATCCTACTTTTTTTTTTACATATGCATTACCATTCAAACCTTTTTTAATCATTAGTTTTCAATTAGTTTTTACCAAAGGTTTTTACTATACTGATAGCACGGATGTCAACATTTGGTGGTTCAAATACCCATGTGATGTCTGTCTTAAAAGATTTTAAAGCACTTTTTTATTTTTAGTTCATGATTTTCCATAGTGCTACTTTCAGGCTTGTCAAATCCATAACAGTACATATTCCTCATTAATAGACATCAAAATTCAAATAAAGTAACAATTATATGTTCTGTGAAGAGCTATCGCTTCTCTAATTGTTGGGTATTATTGCATCTGGTTTCTGCATTTTAATTTGCAGAAATCCTAAAAGGAGGTAGTCTCTCAAAAAATTTTTGTCACATCCATAACAAATGATTATTTCCCTTTTTAAAAAAACTCATATACTGGTATTTTTCTGATGTTTTTTTTTTTTTTTTATATATAAATGTATTATTTATATATCCATAATGCAAAATGTCCCATCCATAATGCTGGATTTGCCCATTGATCAAAAGTGAAAGTAAAACATGTTTCAAAATTTTTTTCTAATCTAATCTTTCTAATCCTTCTCTTTACCAAAGAATCTTGACTTTCCACAGAAATATTAAGCACCACAAATGTTTTCAATTTTGATAATAATTTTTTTAAAACATCAAATCTGCATATTAGAAGGATTTTATGACACTTTAGACTAGAGTTGTGGCTGCTGAAAATGCATCATTCCATCACAGGAATAAATTTCCTTTTAAAATTTTTTTTAAAAATATTAAAAATATATTAACATATAAAGATAAAATATAATATTTCACAATAATATTTCATCATCATTTCAATTTACTATTTGGACTGTAATTTTGGTCAAATTAATGAAGACTTGGTGAGCACAAAAAAAATCCCAAAGTTGGCTAACTACTGTATATGCCGTTTTTCACAAAAGTTTAACACATTTTGCCACAAAAATATTAATGAATGTACTATTAACTTCATTTAAATTATATTAAGTATATATGTTTATAGTGTGTTTTTTATTTGTATTTTTAATTATGCATTATTTTATTTTATTTTTGTACTATTAACTTCATTTAAATTATATTAAGTATATATTATGTTTTTATTTTAATTTTTTATTATGCATATGAACTACCATTCAAACCTTTTTATTTAATACTTTCATTCAGTGAGAAAGCATAACATTTACAATGTTTCCAAAACATTTGCACTTGTACGGTGGCTCTAAACTGTCAAAACACCTCTCAAAATGCTTGCTATGGATGCAAAAAGCACAGAAAATCGAACCAATCCAAATTTTTTTTTTTTTTTTTTTTTTTTAATGACGGACAAAAGTTTTGGAGGCAGTATGTAAACGTGATTAACACAACATGAGGTCATATATATATATTTTTTTACCCAATGTAAAATAATAAATTTCAGACAATGACCTTTCAAAAGGACAAATTTGGAGATAACCTCCAAAAGCTTTTAGAAGCATTTGAAAACGTAGACTTTGTGCAAATAAATGAAGTGTGTTTCTAAAAAGTTTACGTTCTGAGGCAGATTACCAGCAACAGCCAATTTAGGATAGTTTAGGATTTGGTTTTAGTGACTTAGGAGTCCTCTTCAATACTCCTAAAGCCCCGTTCACACTAGCAGCGACTTCTGATGAGGTCGCTAGTGGGCGTTCTTATTACTGGTTGCTTAAGCCGAGAACACACTACACGATTGTCATGCCGATTATGAATGGAATTTGGTCTTGATCACAGATCGTGCCTAGTCGGGCATAGTCTGTTCCAGTCGGGCTCAGTCGCTGTTTGTAGTCGTCACAAAAAATCGCATAGTGTGTGGTGTCTAAAGATAATAATCTTAGAATTCAAGAGCCAGTCGTTTTCACTAAGATTTTTTTAAACATGTTTAATATTTGCGACTGACACCAGCGATTTTATGAAGCTATGCAGTGGAGATGCGTTCACTGTCAAACATCATTCTGCATTAATTAGGTAATTTTGTCAAAAAAAAAATGTTCTTGATTACAAGAAAAATACAGATTGGTCTTGATGTAATTTATTTCGCCTTTCTTTTAATTCATAACTTAAGGCTATACAGATTTAAATAGTTTCGTTTTCAAAAGGGGAGCGCAGAACACTTTTCGAATTTCACGGTTTGTGTTACGTAGGTAAGTCTACGTGGGGTTCAGAGAATTTTTGTCCACATTATTTTCACACTTGTCTAGTACAAATATGTGGCTTTGTTTCATATTTACAGTGTATACGTTTTTCGTTATTTGCCTCAAAAGAAAGGTAGACAAATGTGACATGCCCCGTAGTACATTATAACACGACCATATGACAGCTTAAAATGTTATCTGATCGAATGAAAAACATATACACAACAAGCTAAAATATTTTGTCAATAAAATGCATACATTAACTTTTTCAAATAAAGTAATGACGTTTAAAAAAAAATAATAAAAAGAATCCAATTTTTTCAATCCAAATTGTTTGACAATGTTCCCCATCTGCACCACTGAAATATAATACAGGTTACTGTCTTGCTGGTTTGAGAAGCATTAATAAACTGTCTAAACTGATAAACAACAGATTGGAGAATAAAATAATAGCCGATTTGTCTCATTTTAAATGAATACTAAAAGCTGAAATGAAAAAAAATATTTCAGCCAGAAATGTACTTTTACTATGGTAAACAAAATATTCTGCGATATCTTCAAAAGGCTTTTGCATTTTGGCGCACTTTTTTCTCTGCGTAGTGTTGCTACGCCAACTAGTAAATACTGAAAATTTGGTTATGCTAGCATGTGTGGAAATATTTAAACCACGCGTTACAACTAACCCCGCGTTTGTGCCCCGCGCCCCCCTTCTCTAAATTATGCCAGTGATTCTCCTATTTTAAAGATGATCAAGAATGATTTTATTTCGATCTGCAGTGTAAGAAAAGTCAAGAAAAAGATTAGCATATTGCCCTAAATATATATAAACTACAGGCTTATTCCTATTTTTTCTTAACTTTTAACTTCTTCTAAAAATGTATTATCAACAATATTAAATCAACTTTATAGGCTAGGTTAACGAATTTTCTTCATAATAAATATACAAACATAACGAATAGCTTACACTTCAAAACAAAGTTTTTATATATAAATTCATAAATCACGAATATGACGAAATACAATTATTATATATATATTAATTATATAGCTATAACAGTTGTATCAAATGGATAAGAAAATTAAAGTGCCTTGAATTTATGTAATGTTTAATTTCGTTCGTTTCATTCTCCGTAAATGTAAAGAAAAAAATACCCTTTTACCTGGAACCAATTCGTTTCTAATCACTGATTTTAGACAAGCATACATGAGATCATTTATATATATTATTGCTTGAATAAACCTTTTAAAAGTAGGCCTAGTGCTAGAAATGTTATAATTAAGGAAATTAAACAGACCTAGGCTGGGTTCTCCGAAACCACCTTAAGGCTACGTCGTTCTTAAGTTGTACCTTATCGTTAATATGTGTTTTCCGAAACCTTCTTAGTTAAGTATACCTTCTGTAAGTCATACGTTCGTAAGGTTGGTCTGGAGCGCTCTTAGCTATACCTTACCGCTGCTGACGGTTCATACCGCTAGTGGGCAAAAAAAATGCTTTTTTACATCGCAGTTTAATTACAAATAGAAAATTTTATATGAACATTTAATATAAAATCTGATTTAGTATTAAAATTGCATTTTTTACTTTACTTTAAAATTTTACACATAAAATACTTAAGTTGTTATAGCCTACACCCAGTGTCAAGTCAAGTCACCTTTATTTATATAGCGCTTTTAACAATACAGATTGTGTCAAAGCAACTGCACAGTATTTAAACAGAACAATAGTGTGTAAGTAACGCATTATTGTAAACAACCAATTTTCAGTAAAAGGCAGTTCATCAATGAATTCAGTGATATCATCATCCAGTTCAGTTCAAATAGTATACGATATGGCTGAAAAGTGTCCCCAACTAAGCAAGCCAGAGGCGACAGCGGCAAGGAACCAAAACTCCACAGGTGACAGAAATGGAGAAAAAACCTTGAGAGAAACCAGGCTCAGTCGGGGGACCAGTTCTCCTCTGGCCAGTGTATGGAAGTGTTTTCATTAATAAAGTTTCCATGGTTGTTAGCTTTTTTTAATTACTATTTCGAGCCACATCAGCGGGCGAACCATTTGACAGAAAAGGCTATGAGTCTATATAAAGAAAGATGAGTTTACACAAACTTTATAGCTATGGCAGCGAGACAGTGAGTACTTGTTTTAAATCAAAGACGGCGCCGTGCGCGGAGAGTAATAGTGTGTAATGCATACGCCAAAGTCCAATTTTGCGTGCATATGATATGCCAATCCTTCCCATTAACTTCAATGGAGAGAGGATGCATACAAATACCACGCATCATCTTTTATATCATCTATATAAAAGATGATGCGTGGTATTTATACGCATCCTCTCTCCATTGAAGTTAATTGGAAGGATTGGCATATCATATGCACGCAAAAATGGACTTTGGCTTATGCATTACACGCTATTGCAAAGTCGTGTTATTCGTACGCAAAATGATGAGAATAAGTTGAAACACATACACATGTATTTCTGCATGTACATATTTCAATGAGCCCCGATAAATGCAGTTTGTACTATTTCTAAAACGCTTCTTTATGAAAAAAAAAAACATTGTTTTCTCAATACTTTACCTATACCGCTGTGAAGGAAAGAGCGCACAATCGATCACCGAGGCATCGATATCAACCTATTCAGCACCTCCACCATGGACAGCACCTGCTAAGGTCGCACTTAAGAAGGTTTACCTTAAGCAATATCCTAAGGTATAGTTTGGAGAACACACGTAGGAAAGGTATACCTGTAGTTAAGGTGTACCTTTTGAGTCTTCGTAGCACGCTAAGAGACAACGTTATCGGAGAACGCAGCCCTGGGCATTTGAAAAGACATATTATAATAAAAATGCGTTACAACGTTTCAATAGGTAAAACGGGTGTCAAATAAAGTACCGGTGTTGTGCGTAGTGTTGTATTTTGGTGCGACTGAGGGAGCGCGGTTAGATGCTGCGGTTGCTACACTGCATTTTTTATTTTCATTTTTTTGGTTTGGCATAATTTGTCCAATCGTGACTCACCAATCGTTAAGTGTGTTGTGTAGTGGAGTGACTCAGTCATTAGGTTTGTGCTCCTTTCCGATTGTCAAAGACTAAAATCGGTTCCAGTCGGTGGAAACAATCGTTAAGTGTGTTCAGGTCAGTCTTAGAATGCTTCTGCTAGTCGTGTAGTGTGTCCCCAGCACTAGTCGTGTAGTGTGTCCCCAGCATTAGTAACGTCATTTAACAGACGTTTTTATCCAAAGCAACTTTAGAAACAAAGGCAAGCAGGTTACAATTCATTTTAATGCAGTTAATATTATTTTTAATACGGTACGTTTATTTGCCATCTAATCATTTATGATTTTGTCTGTTGTCATACATTTAACACATTTTGGTTTTGATTTTTTAAGAGGTAATATCCAATTTTACATCCTATTAGTTCATTAAAAACCTACGTGGAATCCCCACGATATCGGCCACCCCTTTCCATGCCTAATTTTTAAAATTGATGTGCCTGTATTGCTAACGGCAGGAATTAATTTCTCCTCCATCACTGCTGGAACTGAAAGGAGAATGATCACATGAGCACTATAGTCTTCTTTCCTATGGCTGTCGCTCCCGAAAGTCGCTCTTCATTTGCATAAAGTTGAGAGATTCTGAACTTTGTCGCGTCGCTCGACATGCCCACATCCGGTCGCCAATGGTCGCTGACGGCAGCTGTCGCTCTCGTCGGCGGAAATCGCCAGATCTCCATTGAAATGAATGGGATCGCATCGCTTTGTTGCTGCGTGTCGCATGTAGTGTGAACGGGGCTTAACATTTCACGGGTTTAGGAGATAGTTTTAGCTCTAAAATGTTTTGTGGAATCAGCAAGTTAGGAGCTACTTTTAGCCTTAAAGGAACACTCCACTTTTTTTGGAAATAGGCTCATTCTCCAACTCCGCCTGAGTTAATAAGTTGAGTTTTACCGTTTTGAAATCCATTCAGCCGTTCTCCTGTTCTGGCGATAACACTCTTAGCATAGCTTAGCATAGATCATTGAATCCTATTAGACCAATAGCATCACGTTCAAAAATGACCAACAAGTTTCCATATTTGTCCTATTTAAAACTAAAACTAATCTTATCGGCCTAGAAAAATCGCAGCTTTACATTTTCTGCCGTATTAGTACACGATATAACTACAAAAGAGTCAAGTTTTAAATAGGACAAATATCGAAACTCGTTGGTCATTTTTGAATGGGATGCTATCGGTCTCAAAGGATTCAATGATCTAAGCTAAGCTATGCTAAAAGTAGGGTTGGGAATCGAAAATCGATTCCTATTCTGGAATCGGATACCTAAGATAAAGAATCGGATACTTGTTATAAAATTAAAATTTCGATTCCTCGTTTCGATTCCTGGGTGCATTTTTTCCATCTAGTGATCTGCCAGGACCTTACGTGGTAATGTAAACATCTGTAGACAAGATGGATCGCGGTAAGCGTTTAAAAGTGTGTCTACACTTTGTAAAAATTCGAAGACAAATCTACCGCTGCACGCAAACTTAATCTTAGAGACCTGCAAGGGACGGATTTTAGTCCTGCGCCCGCCAGAAGGAATATGTGTTATTTCGTCCCGCAAAAGCCCACATAAAAGTAGCTTATACCCCCGCGGGAAGACAGGTATCTACTTCATCTCTTGGCTGCATGAAACAAACCCTCCCGGTAATGTAAAGGCAAAGATGACCAGAGTAATAGTAACGAACTTGCGCGTGCCTAGTGTATTTATTCTTGTATATCAGAGTCGTACATTAGGCACGCATAAGTCCGCTGTTGATTCACAAACTATTCATGCTTTCGGGACTCTGATCCATAGTATTTTTGCGTGAAATTTCAAATTATTTGCATAGTTTTCAAAATGAATGTCCTGTGAGTGTTTTATAATGAATGCTTACCCATAGAGGTGGATCTTGTAAGGGTCAGTGGTGTTTATGCACATATGAGCACCAGCATAAAAAGATTTACAATGTATTTACTGTATTTTTCATTTATATGTTTATTTGATAATAAATACAAACAGTAGACATTCAGTCACTTAAGAAAGAGTACTCTGAAGTTGTGAAGAATGTCTGAATTAAATAATTTAGGTGCTTTAAATCTGTATATGTATATTCATGTTAAAAAGTTAGAGCAGAGGGTTTTCTTTTAAATTCAAAAGTATAGCTTTAATTTAAAGTTTGTTTGAATTTTTTTATAAGGAGAAAAATAAAGGAGAAAAATAAAAAGGCAAAACAAATGTTTAGGTTAATAAAAAAGGTTAAAAAATAAACACCTTTAGAGGAAATGTCAGGCATGGGGGGCCTTGCAAAACTGACCCGAGAAGAAGGTATAAAAAAGCTTGGGAACCCCTGTAATAAAATAATATGTTGCAAGCTAGCACTGAAAATAAACGTGTTTGATATATTAATGTTTGACTTTTGTGTTTGTTATTGTTGTTTTTTTACTAAACTGGAATCGAAACTGGGAATCGAAAAGAATCGGAATCGATAAGTGGAATCGGAATCGAAATCGATAAAATTCAAACGATACCCAACCCTAGCTAAAAGTGATATCGCCAGGACAAGAGAACGGCTGAATGGATTTCAAAACGATAAAACTCAACTTATTAACTCGGGGGAGTTGGAGAATGAGCCTATTTCCAAAAGTGTAGTGTTCCTTTAAGACGTTTTGTGAATAAGGGCCCTGATTAAATAAATGAAGCCTTGGTGAGTACAAAATCCTTACCGATCTTAAACTTGGCTATTTAACAACTGTGAATGCAGTTTTTAATAAGATTTTTCACTGACAAATAAAAAGCAGTGTGAAAAGACTACAATAACAGCAGTAAAATAAATTTCATTCCATTTTAATTATATTTCCTTCTTTTCTAGTATACAGTAGTGTTTTCATGCCCAATATAATGTTGCTGCTTGCACAAAATGTGCCCTTGTCAATGTCTCCGACAAACTAATAACAGCTTGCATCACTTTATTATGACAGCTCGTCTCTGAAAGTGTCCAAGCGCAATTATTGACCCTTGCCATTATTCCACAATCAAACGCAAGCGAAAATAGAGAAACCTAGGGAACCCAACCTCAGACAGTGCTTCAATAAAGATACAGCTAAGCACAGCTCTGGGCATCGGTTTACCTGAATAGAGTGGCTAACTGTAGATTACATCTTTTTTAAGTTCATTTTCGAGGTTTTTCCACCCCGCTGTTCCACTTTTTGCGCAGAACTACAGAACTAATAGCCGAGAGACATCATTTTCTGTGAAGCTGTGAACGAGTTGCGGCCGGAGTGGGTTTTTTTCCCTGCAGGACGAGGTTTAAATAATCACATCGGTGTAATGGGATGTGTGGTGTTGATTAATGGCCTTTCTCGGTATGTCAGGGTTTGTACCTCTGTTTGTGCCCTTCGAGTGCATTTGTCTCAAGCTGCTGTTTACAGTTTCATGGCTCCACTCGCTACGCCGGCGTCCCAGTTGGCTCTTAACGTCCTCTAAATAAAGAATTTATAATGGGAGGCACTTCCACTAATCGAACACATCTCCGCATGGGCCAAGAGGGAATTCAAGTCTGGAAGCATACAAAGCACATACAAGTTTAACTAACCAGCCTTCTACATTCTTTCAAACTTAAACCAATAAGCATAAAGTGATTAAAATGCATTTTCTATAAAGTCATTTACTTCAAGTAATATATTAGACAAATCTATCGCCATTTGTTCTAATAAACTGTCACAGTTTGAAGGGTAAACTGCGTGCAGAAGAACATGCATCTACATTTCAAACAGCCATCAATCTCCTCCATGTCAGATCAGCATGAGATATTGAAAATATTCTGTGAATTGTGAGCTACTCGCTAATGCGTCAGGCGTATGACATTCATAAACCCGCTGCTGTCTACTTTCTTACTGAGTGTCTTCGGGTATCTTCTTTCTTCTTCTGTATTTTTTTTTGTCATTTCTCCAATCCTAGACCTTGAGATGGAATGGAAAAGTAGTAATTTTCTTTCTTGCCATTCATGGTGGTCTTTAGACATCAAGACGTTCAGGAGATTTTATTATTATTTCTTCCAATCGTAATCATGGCAAAAACACTTCTGTCTTTTGGAGCTGTGCACATTTTTTTCTCTCCTCCTTTTTGATGCCTGGACAAGCTCGGACTGATCAAAGGCACAATCTATCTTAAGAAGTTACCAACAAATTCATCTGCGCCGCACACACAGCCACATTTTAATCTGAATGTGGATCAAAGCGTCTACAGATGTTTTAGAAGAGACTTCTATAGAGATGAGGGGGGGGGGGGGAATCATCCTTGCAAGCTTTGAAAGCGATCACAAATTTATCTCAAAGGTCTTTGCTATGTCAGGGTAACTATTTTTGAGCATATGGCAAATTAGAATCTGCTGTCGCTCTCGTCGGCGGAAATCGCCAGCTCTCCATTGAAATGAATGGGATCGCGTCGCTTTGTCGCTGCGTGTCGCATGTAGTGTGAACGGGGCTTAACATTTCACGGGTTTAGGAGATAGTTTTAGCTCTAAAATGCTTTGTGGAATCAGCAAGTTAGGAGCTACTTTTAGCCTTAAAGGAACACTCCACTTTTTTTGGAAATAGGCTCATTCTCCAACTCCCCCCGAGTTAATAAGTTGAGTTTTACTGTTTTGAAATCCATTCAGCCGTTCTCCTGTTCTGGCGATATCACTCTTAGCATAGCTTAGCATAGATCATTGAATCCTATTAGACCAATAGCATCACGTTCAAAAATGACCAACGAGTTTATTGATTATTATCTACCTGATTTTCCTTTCCTGCTGTTCTAGTTTTTGAATAAACTTAAAAATAGAATTAAAGATATTTTGTCATTTAGATCAATATTTATGTCAGATTTTACTCTAAAATCTGCCCGTAATGTTCTCTCCTGCTGTAAAAATGTTTTTTGGGCACGTAGACAAATTGCAGACCGCATGAAAGTTACATAACATGTCATTCACTCAACAGCATGAAAACCTTTATGACTGAATACATCCGCATCCATGAAAATCTACAATACACCACAGACATCCTTCAAAATCCTGAAGCCGGGCTCTTTCTTCACTCACACATCTGAACCTACACCAGTCAGGCTGGTAATGCTGAACATCAAAGAATGTACTGAATATGAATATGTATTCAATGCAGTGAATGTGAATACGTAATGCACTATCACAAACCAGTGTGAGCCAAGATTTATATCCCAAGATGGCACATCTCACAGTATATTGCCATTTGGAGCATATTGTACAAAAAATGCGTGGACTAGATGAAATTGCTAGTGTAAATCTGATTTGCTGCCTTGAATGCAAATTTCAAAGAAAATCTGTGAGAAGTCAAGGTTTTTACTAGTTCTTGGTACAATAAGTGCTTTAAATAGAGCCATATGAAATGGAATCCAGTTGGAAAATGGAATTTACTGTAAAACGTGAAATTGGAATTTGCAAATTTTTGGTTGAATGAATTAAAAGTAGGTCAGTACACTTCAATCAGAACATGATATGGACTAGTGTCTGTGAACATTAAACTCCAAAAATACTATTTAATATGAACCCTGCTTGTTTTGCAAGTCTCTGTATGAATTAATGGTGCAGACACGGTTTCATACTGAAGCATGAGTGACGCCTTAATATACGAGTACATGAACACAAACAATCTCTAAAAGTCACTTCATGAGCATGTTATTATTTCTTTTGAGAAAAACTCAAAGGTCAAAACAGAAACTTAAAGGTCTTCACAGCAACTCATCAAAATAAAAGTTCAGTTTAACTTGAAGAAACTGTGACATAAATATATTACTTAATGTAATGGTAGTACTACTACTAATAGTAAAATTATTAAATCGCTTTTATTTTATTTATTTAACAGAAAAGTGTTAATTGGTTGTTGGTTTTCCCCAAAAAATATTAAAAAGTTTTCTTTAATTTAATTGCATTTTTTTTTTCTGACCAAAAAATAACATTACATTTTTCCCTAATTTACAGAAGACACGCTAAAATGTCATTCAGTGTAACAATCTTGTCAGGCATACTTAC